>NC_077227.1:379711267-380060156 GCF_027887165.1 Monodelphis domestica
ACTTGGATAGGGGCACACAGCTAGGAAGTGTTTGAGGTCAGATTTGAGCACAGGTCCTCCCAACGCCTGGTGCTCTATCCATTGTGCCACCTAGTTTCTCCATTTACATAGCACTTTAAAGTTTGCAAAGCACTTAATAGATGTTATCTCATTTGGTCCTCACAGTAACCCTGTGAAATGGAGGCTTTTATTGTTCCCATAATACAGCTAAAGAAACTGAGGAAGAAAAGTGGCTTACCCAGAATTACAAAGCTAGTAAGCAACTGAGTGAGGATTTGAGGTTACATCTTCCTCAGTCCAACAGGCCCCAAGGTGCCAAGGTGGGATGGAAAGCAAACTGTAATTTTTTTTAGTATTAGAGGAAAATCCTTAGGTACCTTAGCAAGTGTATCCCATTGTCATCAATTTAGTTTCTTTCTTCTTGAAAGCCATGCTAGCCTCTCTGAATAGGAAAGAGCAAGTCTCTAGCACTAACTTTACAGAATGAAGCAGGTCTGGACTTTGCTTGGTCCTCAAGAAAAATTGAATTTCCATTATTCAATAAAGTTATTGTTGGTCTTCAGTGGAAAAACTGTTGAAAGCAGCATCACTTTTCCCAATGAGCATTTCCCAAAGCCTATAGAATAAAGAGATTTGGAAACATTCCTAGCTGATACATATGGGGCAGCCTTCCAACTTGAGTTTACACAAGAAAGGGAACCAGAAGACAGTCACTAAGGGGAAGTCACAATGCTGTTGCACTTTCAAGCTTACAAAATTCCTCCACTTTATCTCTCTAAGCCTTAATGTCATCATCTGAAAATGAGAGGGGGTGGACTACTTTGCTTCCAAGCTCCCTCCAGATCTCAAGTTCTTTGGTTCTATAATTCTATAATATTTCAATCAACAAGCATGTTCTGAGCATTTACTATGTGCAAAGCACTGTGATAGGCCTGGGAGATACAAAGAGAAAGAAAAAGCAATGCCTGCCCTTAAGGCACTTACATTTTAATAGTAGAAATGATAGACAGGCAGGCAGGCAAGCAGGCAGACAGATATACAGACAGATGGATATTAGATAGACAGACAGACAGATAAGATGGCTTAGATAGATAGATATGAGGCAGACAGATAGATATTAAAAATTGATATATAAAAAATAAATATAGTGTAGATGAAAGATAGACTTAGAAGGGAAGCTACTAGTAGCATGGATGGTACAGGGAGGAATAGGAACTGGAAAAGCCTACTAGACGAGGTAGCTAAGTCTTTAATGAAACCAAGGATTCTAAGAGAGGGTGATGAGGGGGACAACCGCTACAGAGGCATAAAGGTAGGAAGTGGGACAATGTATGTAAGAAAGAGCACAATTTTGGTTTCTTTGAGGAGTTAGTCAATAAAGATTTATTAAATAGGAGGCAGTGAGGTGGCTAAATGGATAGTGCAATGGACTTGGAATCAGGAAGTTCTGAGTTCAAATTCAGCTTCAGACACTTACTGCCATTTGCAAGGTCCAGCCTCACTCTCGACTCCAGTGGTTCCTGACAGGTGGCGAACAATCAGTCAAAAAAACAAACAAATGGAAGACAGCTTAATCATTATAGCCTTGGGATTGCTTTGCATCTGATAGCTGCTCCACCATCCCCAGGCTTGGTGTTTATTTTTATACCCATTTTCTTGGCACACAGATACATTACCTAACACAAATGTCTAAATAAAAATAAGTAGAAAAGTGATACATTAACTTTTAACAAATCACTTGATGAACATTCTATATTCTTGTATTATGATTACTGATTCTTGACAGAACAAAGATTTCACACAAGATAAATTATTTTGTCACAGGTGGCTTAATTTTCTCACTACCCTGTGAGGAGTTTTGAGCTTACAATCAAGGAAATTTACTTATTACTTTTAATAAAAAGAAATAATCAAGAGTTCTTAAAAGGCAATTCAACAATCATATCAGGAGGTTGAGAGGTACTGGGGGCACAATTCAAATTTAATATTAGAGTGATCATTTTTCAGGGTTTTACTAGGAAGTTTCTGAGTTACTGGTTTGTGTAATCGAGTTATTAAGGCATATTGAAGCTTGATGTACTTATACGTTTTGCATGGGCCTTTATGATTAATTTGTGTGTTGGCTCCATGAGAATAGGTTTCTGTGAGTGGGAAAGTTCTGGGCTTGGCTTGTAGCTGCAGTTTTGCTGGGAATTATGTACCTAAATAAAAGTTAACCCATGATAGTCTTTGGGATTGGGTTTAAGGGTCTGATCTTTTAGTGATGTTTTAGAGAATTAGAGTACAGGTATTGCATTATTCCTTCTGAGACTAGGGGGAAATAATAATCATGTTAATTCCATAGGTAAGGGATATTGACAAGAGAGGTTATGCAAAGGGGACTGAGTGGACAATCACATCTTGCCAAGGGCCACTCTATGGCCTCCTTAGCTAGCTGATGGCTCCCAGCAACTTACTAGCTATATGACCTTTGGCAAGTCACTTAACCTGTTTGCCTTAATCTACTAGAGAGGGAAATGGCAAACTGCCCCAGCAACTTTGTGAAGAAAACCCCATGGATATTATGGTCTATGGCAGTAATGGTGAACTTGTTAGAGACCCTGCCCCCCCATACCTCATGCCCCTTCTACACCCACCCCCATGCCCCTTTACCCCAGACCTGGGAGGGAGGAAGCACTCCCACTGGATGCTGGGCAGAGGGGCAGGGGAAGTGAGGAAAGTTCTCAGGTACATGGGGAGGAGGAGGTGAACAACTCTGCCCTGAGTCCCTCTGACTTTCCAGTCGTGAACTCTGGTGGGTAACTGCAGGCATGCCCACAGAGAGGGCTATATGTGCTCTTTTGGGCATGTGTGCCATAGGTTCATCCTCACACATCTATGGGAGTCATGAAGAATAGGACACAACTGAATGATTAAACAACAAAACAATACCTTCTGTTTTCCAGGCACAGTGTTTAAGTTCTAGAGCCTTAAAATTAGCTCATCTGGCCCTGTCCCCTCATTTTATAAACAGTTGAGGAAACTGAGGCTACAAGTTGTCTGTGAGGGGAATAATGTGTTAAAAGACTAGAAAAATAGGAAGGGGATAGATTATAAAGGTTTTTAAGTCCCAGAGGAGTTTATATTTGATCCTAGAATTAATTAGAAGACATTGGGAATTATTGAATAGAAATAAGATAAGAAAATCACTTTGGCAGCTATGTGAAAAGTAGATTTTCAGAAGAGAGAGACTTGAGACAGGTGGTCCAAATAGAAGGCTATTATTATGTCCAGATGAGAGGTGACAATATGAGTGGATAGAAGGGACTGTAGTTGAAAGATACTGTATCAACACGCTACAGGCTTGTAGTTGTGTGTGTGTGTGTGTGTGTGAGAGAGAGAGAGAGAGAGAGAGAGAGAGAGAGAGAAGCAGAAAGACAGACAGACAGATATTGGCAGGGAGGGAGAGAGAGTCAAGGATGACAGGTTGCAAACCTAGGTTATTGGAAGTGTGGTATGTTTAGAGAGAACAATAATGAGTTTCATTATGAGGGGTTTGTGATGTCTAAAGGACACATAATTGATAATGCAGGACTAGAACTCAAAAGAGAAACTAGGGCTAGACAAACAGATCTGTGAATCATTGGCTAGAGATAATCTCATGAATTTATCAGCTGAGAAAATGGAGAAAGAAAAGAGACCTAGGACAAAGCCTAAAGGTCAGAGTCGCAAAAGGTCAAAAAGCATTATGACTGAGAAGAAGCCATTGATTTGGCAATCAAGTACCATTGGAAACTTTGAGGGGAGCAATATCAGTTGAATGATGAGGTCAGTGATTGAAGATGGCTTTGTCAAGGAGTTTAGGTAGGGAATAGAGAAATATAGAACAATTGCTAGCAGGCATGGTACTATCTATCAAGAGTTTTTAAGGATAGGGAACCTGGTCGTATTTGGAAGCAGAGAGAAGGTATTAGTAGATAAGAGGGATAATAAAAGTGCATAGTAATCAGATAATAAGAGTAGATAATAGGATAGGAGGAAGACTAGGGGTTTTTTTAGGGCCAATCTGTTGAAAAATATAGGAGTCAGAATCAAGGGTATGTGTTGAGGGGTTGGCCTTTGCAAGCACCATTGGCACCTAATCATTAGAGACTGAAGTGTGAAGGAGGAATTAGTAGGAGCTGATTTCAGAGGGAGTTGTGAGGTAAAGAGGAGGGGGTGAGAAAGAACCTTTGGTTTTCCTAAAGTCTGCAGCAAAGATGAGTATTGGGTTGGGAGATAGCATGGAAAGCTTGAGGAGAAAAGACAGTTGTTTTGTTAAGTGGGGATAGGTACTGGTTTGGGAGGAGGAAGAGGAGGATGACCACAATGCTATAGTAAGAGTCCAGTTGATGTTATTTTCATAGTAACCAGTAAGCACAGTTTTATAATACCCTCCAATTTACTAGCATTAGAGTAAAGCAAAAGAGGCAGATGGTGAGAGTAATCAAGGACTGTGATTTAACAAGGCTTGATCAGTGAAAGGACAAAGGAAGAAAGGATTCAAGAATAAAAGTTTATGGGGGGGCAGCTGGGTGATTCAGTGGATTGAGAGCTAGGCCTGGAGGAGGGAAGTTCTAGGTTCAAATCTAGCCTCAGACTCTTCTTAGTTGTGTGACCATGGACAAGTCACTTAAACCCCATTGCCAAACCCTTACTGCTCTTCTGCCTTGGAACCAATATAAAGTATTGATTCTAAGATGGAAGGTATAAGGGTTAAAAAAAAAGAAGAAAGGTATATAGCATTGGACTGGTTCAATTAAAAACTAATAATTTATACATGAAGTCAGTGCTAGCCAGTAGTCTCTTTTCTGACTTCTCTAAACAATTGTAGAAGCCAGCATCAGAAGTGAGATGGTCATTGAAGGTCTATATCACAACCACTGTAGAGCCACTAGTTGAAAAGACTTTAGTCCCCTTGTGACCATGGCAAGTTCCATGAGAGCAGGAAAGATTTCCATTTTATTGAGCCCTCATTGGAAGGGTTACTTACTAGGAGATTTTGCCAGAGTATCTTTTTCCTTTTTTTTTTAAACCCTTATCTTCTGTCTTGGTATCAATTTTAAGACAGAAGAGCAACAGGGGATAGGCAATCAGAGTTAAATGACTTGCCCAGGATCATGCAGCTAGGAAGTGTCTAAGGTCAAATTTGAACCCAGGTCCACCCAACTCCAGACCTGTCACTCTATCCACTGTGCTACCCAACTGCCCCTGGTTTTCCCAGTTTCAATACTACGGGAAGCTTTTGAGAACCAAGGTCTACCACTATACAAGAATAAAAGGATCAATTAAAAGACTGTAATATAGAATCTATAGGGAGTTTGGGCTTCTGATCTCATCAATGGAAGAAATCCTCTCCCAGTGTCATCTATAACTTAGTCTGACAGAGTTGCCTTGGACACTGATCCCACACCTCCCCAACTGCAAGGCCAGCCTTCTTTCCATTACACCATGCTGCCTTTCATTTTTCAAAGGGTAACAGTAAAGTTTGTAGGATGCCAAAGTAATCAATCTGCTCCCCAACTTGATCTCCTGAGTCTGGAGCTTGGTGGTCCTCCTTTCTTCCCTGGGGTCATATTCTATTTCAGTTTGGAATGCACTCTTTTATAAACTTTGTTTTCCAAAGAACACAAATTGAAAACAGAAGCGTAAGTGACCTATAACCCTGGCTTAGCTCCAGGGACCAAATTTTGAGTTCCAAATTTCGTTCATGTCCTTTCATCCTGCAAAAGGAAATTAAAGTGGAGATGCTACAGACACCTAAAATAGGATGTGAGTGACACATTTTTGCCCAGTCATAGTCTCTGTGGCTCTGAATTAGATATTGATAGATACTGATTAAATCCTTAGGCAGCCAGATGACTTAGTGGAGAGAGTATTTGGACTTTGAGTCAGGAAGATTCATTTTCCTGAGTTCAAATCTAGCCTCAAACACTTACTAGCTCTGAGACTGTGGGCAAGTCATTTAACTCTGCCTCAGGCTCCTCATCTGTAAAATGAGTTAAAGAAGCAAATGGCAGAACCACTCCAATATCCCAAATGGAGATCATGAAGAATCAGACATGACTGAAAAACAACTTCAACAAACTTCCATTCTAATGAGGAAGATAACACTTAATGGAAGGTTTCAATAAATGGCAGCGCTTCTTCTTGAATGTCATTTCCACTCATCAAATCATATTGGTTTCTCATGTTGATGGTGCCTAGGATTTTTGGTGGCAAGAATTTTATTTTCTGGATCTTTAAGACTGGGTCCAGATCGTGTCAGGAAATCCCCTCTGCCAGTGCCAGCTGGTACCTTCTCTGAAATTTTGAGAGTTGAGCCCTGAGTGGTAAAGGAATTTGCCCAGTAAGAGTCACACTACCTGGTGATATCTGTCACAGGCGACACTGGAACCCAGGTCTACCTGGTTTTGAGGAAGATTTTAGCCACTATTCCTCTCCACCTCTCTTTAAAGTTTTCTATTAATGTGGATTAATATTGCTGATAAGTTTTAAAAGATAGTAACTTTAAAGTAATCGTGATGAAGCTGAGAGATGGCTTATTTTTATCTCAGTAATTTGAATAACTTACATCTTTCTATCCCTCTTTTTTTGTTCCAAAAAGTACAGTTTCCCTCCTTCTATTATCTACCTTTAATCTATGGGGAGTTGAGCTTAATATGAATTTATAAACAAGTTTATATCCTGGAAAGTCAGAATAGCCACCATACATCTAAAACAAATGATGTTAGAGACTGAATATTTCAGACTGTGTTGGCAACTCAACTACTTGGTTGAAACGGTTTGAAACCTCGGTTGGGTGGCATTTTTTTGGAGTGAACTGACTCACTGAGTCAGCAGGAGGTAGTCAGGATTTAGGCAAGCATTATGTGATTGGCACCAAATGTTTTTAAGTCCATTAGTGAAGGCTACGTGGGTTTCTAAATCACATGTCCTCAAAATTTCTCATTTCTGCAGGCCAGCACTTGTTTTGGTGAGTCACCCTATTTTATCAAACTGGGATGCAAACAGTATCCTTGCGATGCGGGGAGGAAGGGAGAGAAACTAGTATAGAAATAAGTTATTGAGTCAGACCTGCTTGGGGGTGGTGGAGCAGTCCCACGTATTGAGAGACAAATACCCGGTATTGGGGAGTTCTTTGAATCACTTAACTTAGGGGATCTCATAGCTCAGACCTCAGATAAGATCTTCCGATGATCAAACTATCGGTTGAAAAAAAAGAGCCCTAGAAATCATGGGATCCTAGTGAAAGTCTTCAGTATCTTGTCATTCAGTAGGCATTTATTAAGCACCCACTGTGTGCCACACCCTCTGCTTGGTTCTGGGAAGACAGAAACAAAGTCAGAACAGTATCTGCCCTCAAGCCTCCTATATTACTTGAAGGGAAACAAGATACTCACATATCAGTAAATGAATAAATGAATAAAATCCATTAATTAAGCACTTACTAGGTGCCAAGAACTGTGCTAAATGCTAGGGATCCAAATGCCAAGACAAAACAGTCCTTGCCCTCAAGGAGCTTATTACATTCTAATGGGAGAAACAGTGGCCAAGGAAGGGAGTCATGGTCTGAAAAGTCACAAAGATGGTGAGTGGAACAATAGAGAAATCCATTAACACACCTCTTCTGGGGCAGTTACGTGGCTCAATGGATTGGGTGCCAAACCTAAGGAGACTGGAGATCCTAGGTTCAAATCTGGCCTCAGAGACTTCTTAGCTGTGTGACCCTGGGTAAGTCACTTAACCTCCATTGCCTAGCCCTTGCCTCTCTTCTGCCTTGGAACCAATACACAGTATTGATTCTATGATGGAAGGTAAAGTTGGGGGGGGGGGGAAGAAACATTCTTTCCAGAAGCAATGGTAGTGATAGTTTGATCATGGCTCTCAAAGAAGCAGCTTTTTAAATATAGAATATGATGTCACATATCCCAAGCAGCTAAATGGTACAGTGGACAGAGCACTGGGCTTGGAGTCAGGAAGACTCATCTTCATGAGTTCAAATCAGGCCTCAGATACTTACTAGCTGTGTGATCCTGGGCAAGTCTCTTAACTCTGTTTGCCTCAATTTCTTAATCTGTAAAAATGAACTGGAGAAGAAAGTGACAAATTGCTCTGCTCTCTTGCCCAAGAAAACCCTAAATGGGATTGAATTTCAGTTGGATACAACTGAAAGGACTGAATGACAACAAACCCTAGACTAATCACACTGACTTTACTTTTTTTTTTAAGCCCTCACCTTCCATCTTAGAATCAATATTGTATATTGGTTACAAGGTAGAAGAGAGTAGTATCAGGTAGGCAAGATAAGCCTAGGGAGATAAGTGACTTCTCCATGGTCACATAGCTAGGAAGTGTCTTAGACTAGATTTGAACCCAGGACCTCCTGTTTGCCTTTTTTACTCTTGAAGACTGTCTAGATCTTGAGCAGAGGGAGATTGCTTATCTGAGAGTGAAATGAACAGTCATCCATGAACAATAGTTTCTGCCCCTATCCTTATCTCTGTTTTAGAGAAAGAAGAAGAGTTTGGGAGGCTGGTAAGAGAATGACCAGGGGTGAAGAGGAGGATTCATTGTCTCAGGGAGTACATAGCTGAAGGCCTTAGCTCCTCCCAGGCATGGCCTCTAGTGGTCCAATTTGGAGGGTAAATATAATCTAAATATGAGGAAAGCAAAACACTAAATCCTAATGGAGACAGCCAACTGAGGGGGACGAAGTAGCTTTTGAATTGGGCTTTGAAGGAACCCAGATCTAAGAGGCAAAAGTGAGATAAGAAGACATTGCAGGCATGGCAGATAGAACAGACAAGTAGGACAATTTGGCTAAAATGTGAAATGTAGGGGAGTGATGTGGATGAAGCCAGGAAAGGGAGGTGGGCTTCAAGTGCCAAGCCAAGGAGTTTGTATTTGATCTTTAAGGCAATAGAACCTCTGGAGCTTTTTTATTAAGGGATTTGTAACCTAGTCAGGCCAGTGCTTTAGATATATCCGTTTAGGAGCCAACTGGGTGTCTCAGGGGATTGAGAGACAGGCCATAGGAGGTCCAGGTTTAAATGTGGTCTCAGATACTTCCAAGTTGTATGACCCTGGCCAAGTCCCTTAACCCCCATTTCCTAACCCTTAATGCTCTTCTGCCTTGGAACCAATACAAGGTATTGACTCTGAGATGAAAGGTAAGGATTTGAAGGAAAAAAAATGAAGAAAGAAATATCAGTCTAGCAATTGTGTAGTAGAAGGCGATTTAGAAAAAGGAGAAACTCAAGGTAAGGAATCTCGTTAGGGGAAGCAAAAGTGATGAATTTCTGGCCTTCTAGTCTTTGGAACAATAAAGGTCCAGTTGAATGTCTGGAGGGTAGATTTATTCAACTTTGCAGTTTAGCAAACATTTATTAAGCATCTGCCATCCACAGAACTCTATGTTAGGTGCTGGGGAAGATGTAAAATTTAGATAGGATAATCAACAGTCAATAAGCATTTTTTGTTGTTGTTCACTTGTTTATTCAATCATGTCTTACTCTTTGTGACCCCATTTGGGGTTTTCCTGGCAAAGACACTAGAGTAATTTGTCATTTCCTTCTCTGGCTCATTTTACAGTTGAAGAAACTAAGGTAAGTAGGGTTAAATGACTTGTCCAGGATCACAAAACTTGTAAGTGTCCAAGGCTGGATTTAGAACTCTGCAAGAGGAATCTCCTTGATTTCAGGCCCAATACTCTAACCTCTGTGCCATCTAGTTAAAGCACTTACTGTGAAGCAATACAAAGAAAGGCAAAAGCACTCCCTGTCCTCAAGGAACTCACATTCTTTTTTTTTTTTAACTCTAAACTGTTTTATAATCAATGCTACCTATCCATTCCAAGACAGAAGAGCAGTAAGGGCTGGCCAATTGGGGTTAAGGGATTGGCCCAGAGTCACATTGTTGGGAAGTATCTGAGGTCAGATCTGAACCCAGGACCTCCTGTCTCTCTAAGTCTGGCTTCTCTATCCACTGAGCCACCAAACTGTCCCTATAACTTCTATTCTAAAGTAAGATACCCTATCTCTAGAGCTTAAGGAACGCAGGCATCGTTGTCTTCCGAGAATGATGAGGTTTCCACCTGTAATGGGCACTTCCCCTCTCTTTCCCACGTGTCATTATCCCTCTAGGTGAGATCATATTTGCAAAGCTTAGCACAGTGCCTGGTACATAGTGGGCTCCAAAAAATACTTGTTCCCTTCCCTCCTTCCTAGGATGCATCCTGATATTTGAACAATGACCCAGAATCCTCCTTACATCCCAGTTTGGATAACTCATCCTCAGGTCCAGTGGATTCTGTCCAACTTCCCATAGGTAGAATCAGGAGTGGAGGGAAAGGGACATTTTTCTAAAAGCTTGTTTTTCCTGTGTTTTTTTGCCCTGTGGCTGTTGGCCCAAATAGGTCCCTGGCAACTTCCATGTATCAACACACAGTGCCACTGCACAGCCCCAGAATCCAGACATGACTCATGTCATCCACAAGCTGTCCTTTGGAGACACGCTGCAGGTGAGTTCTCTGACCACAGTGACTTGAAATTGTGATACTGAGACCAAGAGAGGTTTGTTATTTCTAAGTGAATTGGGCATCTGGGTGAAAGGGGTCATTTAAAGGGTGGATGACATTTACCCTTGGGAAAATGCTTTTTACTGAGGGCCTCATAGACTCAGAAGGTGGGTGGAGTAAAATTGTGGGTGGGGAAAAGAGGCAAGAGTGGGTTAGATGTCTCTTTATGCCCTCCACCCTTTCTGGGAAGAGACCTGACAGTGGGGATGCCTTAGTTTCTTCCTGATTTTATCTGGAGAAAATTTCTCTTTTCTTCCCACCAAGTTTAGGATTCTTTTTTTTTTTAAATCTTTACCTTCTGTCTTAAAATCAATATTAAGTATCATTTCTAAAGTGGAGGAGCCATAAGGGCTAGGCAATTGGGATGAAGTGTATTGTTCAGGGTTGAACAGCTAGGAAATGTCTGAGGCCAGATTTGAACCCAGGACCTCTCGACTCCAGGCCTACTTCTATCCACTGGGCACCTACTTGCCCATAGAATTCTTCTAAAGAAAGTCAGTGCTACTTTTCTCAGTCCTCTCAGGTGAACTTCAGTGTCTCCTCCATCCTTCTGCTTCAACTAGGTTGGCACTTAACTTGATGCAATTCATGATTTCCCTCTTGGTCCTACTTATTCTGCTGTACTCCTATAACCTGCTTTGATCTGATCTCATGGCCTTGGTGATATCTTTTCTCACTCTTCGTACACACTACATGCACTCACTCTCATACACTCAATTCCATAACTACGTTACTGGTTTCCCAATCACTCTATTCATTTGATTGCCCAACAGGAACAACTCATGCTGTCGTAATCTTAACAACCTGTTCCATGACCAGTCACATCCAAGCATGTGCTGACCTATAATAAACTTTCTATTATGCAAAAAATCATGTTAGGCGCTTTTAAAGCATCATTGTTTTTCTTTAGAAAAAGTTCAAGGCCAGAGAAATTGTGCTTTTAAAGCATCATTGTTTTTCTTTGGAAAAGGTTCAAGGCCAGAGAAATCGTCTTTGCTATTTGTTCTCATGAGATCTTGCTGATTGCTCTTTCCTAGGTCAGTTCTTTACACTAAAAGGCCAGGGACTGGGGCTTCCCCAGAATTCCTTTGGCCAGCATCTCACACAAGTACATATCCTTCAGTAGATCTCCCATCTCATGGCTATGAGCAATCCTTCTACCAGGGCAGATTGCAGCCCATCTACATCTTTATGTCCTGGGAGATTCTTGCCCCTGCGTCTCTATAATTCTTCCTTAGGGGATTGACCCAAAAACTGGGGACCTCATGTGAGCCTAGAGCTAGTCGCCTTAGAGGCTTTCTAAAGAGACCCTCTCTTTTTACAGACTAGGACCCGAGACCCAAGGAACTCAAGTGACATGCCCAAAGTCACATAGGAAAGAAATAGTCGAGTCAGGATTTAGAATGTAAGTCCCATCTCTAAATCCAGGATTCGCTGATAACAGTGTAGGCACCTTGTTGTCCTTTATTCTGACTCCATGACTGACCTAACTCCTTTTCTTGCCGTGTCTGTTTTTGATAATGTCTCTTGGACCATTTTTTTGTTCACAAGTTGCCATGGAAAAATAGTCAAGTGATACTTATGGTGGGGGGCAACTATGTATGCTACCCAAAGGGCATTGAGATTTTTAAAAATCTACTCTACCTATATTTGTAAAAATAATAAATAATAATAGCTGGAATTTAGATAGCACTTTAAGGTTTGCAAAACACATATTATCACATTTTATCCTCATTATAACCCTACAAAATAGGTGTCATTATTATCTCTACTTTACAGTTGAGGAAACTGAAGCATGCATTAAATGACTCACCCAGGACCACAGAGCTAGTAATTATCTGAGTTGGGATTTGAATTCAAGGCTTTCTGACTTCAGATCCATCATTCTATATCCACTGAGCCATACTGACCTGCCACTTAATCTAACTGAAGTGATGGAACATATAGAAGTGAAAAAGATGTGCTTGCATCTATAGTGTCAGAAGTTCTGAGTGTTGGTCTTATTCTTCCACTATCTGGTTACATGACTACAAACCACCTTCATGGTATAGTAGACCTAGAGGCATCTGGTAGCGTGGTAAATAGAATGCTGGCCCTGGAATCAGAAAGACTTGAGTTCAAATTCAGCTTCAGACACATAGCTATGTGACCTTGACCAAGACACTTAACATGTGTTTGCCTCAGTTTCTTCAACAAATAAGGACACTAAAAGCCTCTATCCTTTCTAGCTTTTAAAGGCAAATTCACATGTACAGTTGATGTATATTGCCTATATGTATAGATGAATATACAAACATAACTGGTATAAATATATTAATAAATATATTACATAGATTAATTCAGATGTATATTGTTTGCCTTCTTAATGGGTAGGAGAGGGAGAGACTTTGGAACTCACAATTAATAAAAAGATTGTTAAAATTTGTTTTTTTAATTAGTTAATTTAGAATATTTTTCCATGATTACATAATTCATGTTCTTCCCTCCCCCCCTCCTGCAGCTGACAAGCAATTCCACTGGGTTATACATAAATCATTGTTCAAAGCCTATTTCCATATTATTCATATTTGCAATAGAGTGATCTTTCAAAGTCAAAACCTGATCATATATGCATCAAACCACATGACCAATCATATGTAAAAAAAAAGTTTCTAAACCCCTTTATGAATGATACTAAAAGTATTAGTTGCAAGGCAGAAGAGAGGTAAGGGCTAGGCAATCAGCACATACAGCTAAGAAGTGTCTGAGGTCAGATTTGAACCCAGGACCTCCCATCTCTAGGCCTTTTCTTGGTTTGCATGAAGCCTGGTACATAATAAGAGATGATTAATACATGTTTTTTTAAATTAATTGTTATGGGGTAATTGTCTATATCTCTCCCCTCAATCAAATGTTTGTGTCTTTTTTTTTTAACCCTTACCGTCCATCTTAGAATCAATACTGTGTTTTGGTTCCAAGGCAAAAGAGCTAGGGAATAAGGTTTAAGTGACTTTCCAAGGGTCACACAGCTAGGTAGTGTCTGAGGTCATATTTGAACCCAGGACCTCCCATCTCTGGGGCTGACTCTCTGAGCCACCCAGCAGTCCCTGTTCATATCTTTAGACAACTGGAAATGGAGTACTTAGAAAATAAGAATTCAAGGCTAGAGCTTTGGATCTGGGAGCTCTTTCTATACAAGAATTCATGAAATATCATGTGACTAGACAAGTTCCTTAAGAATGGAAATATGGAAAAAGCAATGTGACCAATGTGGTGGTCAGCCTCAATTGGCAAAGGGAAGAAAAACAACATGGGTGGAAAGAGTCAGAAAGGAAAGAGGAAGCCACTGAGTCAGAAGTCCAAGTTTAAGAGTATCTAGAAGGAAGTTGTTGACATTCAAGTGTAGTAGGGAAGAAAGATCTCTAGGTTATAGCAAGAGGCATTGAGTAGCCATAGAGCTGTCTCAGTAGAATCAGAATAGTAAGTAGCATTTATATAGAACTATCTTTGTGCCAGGCTCTGTGTTAAGCACTTGAGTAACATGGCAGACAACTAATAGGGAGCTAAGGAGAAAGGAAGTGTAATAAATTAACATAACAGCTATAGACAATTGGAAGAAATTTTGTGTAGAAGGACAAGTATCAAAATAGGATGGCTATAGGGCAGCTAGATGGCTCAGTGGATTGAGAGCCAGCCCTGTCTGACCTCAGACACTTCCCAGCTGTGTGACCCTGGGCAAGTCACTTAACCCCCATTGCCTAGCCCTTACCACTCTTCTGCCTTGGAGCCAATTATTGATTCTAAGATGGAAGATGAGGGTTAAAAAAAAAAGGAATGTAAGTTTTTCGAGGGCAATGATTCTATTAGCATAGTTCTTGGCATGGCTCATACTAAGTACTTAATAAATACTTTACCTCTCTGTCTCTGACAAATGATTATCCAACCTTTCTCTGTCCAAAGACCTTCAGTAATGAAGGATCTACAGTGGTCTGAGACAGTCAATTCCAACTTAGAGCAGATTTAATCACGAGAGGATTTTCCTTACATAGAGCCTAAATGTGTCTCCCTGCAGCATCTTGGCTCTGACCCCTGGTGTCAGGCAAAACAAGTCTAATCCTTATGTGGTGGCTCTTCTAGTTACTTGAAGACATCTATATTGTCCCTGTCCCATCCCTATCCCCTAAATCTTCTCTTTTCCAAGCTAAGCATTTCCAGCACCTTCAGCCAGTCTTCAGTGCATGGAGATTTATTGTCAAGATCATTTATTATCACCATCACCTTTGATATTCTCTAGCTTGCAACTCAGTAGATAGAGCACCAGACTTGGAATCAGAAGGACCTGGGTTCAAATCAGGCTTCAGATACTTCCTAGCTGTGTGACCCTGGGCAAGTCATTTAATTCCAGTTGCCTACTCCTTCATGGTCTTCTGCCTTGCAACTTATACCTAGCATCAATTCTAAAAATATTAAAGGGGTTTTGTTTGTTTAAATTCTTACCTTCCATCTTGAAATCAATACTGTATATTGGTTCTAAAGCAGAAAAAGGGTAAGGGCTAGGCAATGGGGATCAAGTGACTTGCCCAGGGTCACACAGCTGGGAAGTGTCTGAGGCCAGATTTGAACCTAGGACCTCCCATCTCTAGGCCTGGCTCTCAATCCACTGAGCTACCCAGCTGCCCCGTTTGTTTATTTTTTAAAGGGCAGAAGGCCAAGGCCAAACCAGTGGAAGAGGAGGGAAGACTGTGCCAAGTCAAAGTTTATTTAATAATGGAAAGCCTTGAGCATACTGAAGGGCAAGAAAGCAATGTTTGAAATACAGAGCAGAAAGAGAACAATTAGATAGCTAGGAAGAATGTGGATCAGCAGATATCAGGAAAGGGATAAGTACAGAGAAGATGGCATCTGGAGAAATTAACAAAAGGAGAAATGGAAAGTTAAGATGCTTCTAAGGTTCCCAGGCTTTAGGGACCAAATTTCTGCTAGCGGTGGAGGAGTAGAACAGAGAGCGTATAGGGTTTAGAAGCACATGAATTAGTTTTCTGTAGAGGGAAGCATGTTATCAGCTTTGCCAGCTCAGAGGAAGGCTGGTGGGTTTTCCCTTTTATAAATGGAGGGAATTCAGTTTCATACGGGCCATTTGGACTGTGGACTATAGAATCCACATTTGGATTTGTGGAGTCTATAAAGAACTGAATTTAGTTGGAGGACCAGGAGATGGTAGAAAGAGGATACTGACCTCTAAAAGATCATCTTATTTTCAATTTCTTGACACAGCACTTTGGTTATAGTAAAGGAGACAAAGACCCCCAACCTGCATTTTGAGCCTCATCTCCAAATTACCCACCTTTCCAAACCCTCTGCTCTGGCCAAATGGTTTAATCATTGCCTAGCAAAGCTTCTCTCCACTGCTCTTTGCTTTCTGTCACAACATTCCTTCAAGCCTCAGCATAAATCCCTTCTTGTTTATGAAAAACAATGCAGTATAATAGTAAAAAGGCTGACTTTGGAGTCAAAGGCTCCAGTTTCAAATCGTGACCCAGTCACTTGTACCTGTGTGAATTCTGGCAAGTTACTTGACCTCTGAGGATTTTAGAGCGCCATGAACTAGGTAGGCTGGGAAAATAATTAATATCTTGTTTTCTCTGTCCTCTAACCCAGGGGTGTAAAACATGCCATTTGTGGCCCAAGCCAGGTTAAAATTTAATTGAGAAATATTTAATAAAATAAGTGAAAATATAATAGAATACAGATGATGTTACTATTTAGTCTTTCTAAATCAGTATGTGACCCACACGGATTCCTATGATGGTTTAATGGCTCTGTTTCTGTTTGTGTGTCTCACCACTGCTCTAACTGAAAGTTAGCATTCCTTCAGATGTGAATATGAAAACACCATAATTCTGAGCTCAGGTATGATGATACACGGAATCAGAGCTACTGGGCAGGCTGAGGCTGGTGTATCTCCTGAGCTCAGAAGTTAGGTGTCCACACTAAGTTTGGAATCAATATGGTAAGTTCCTAGGCACAGAGTCTGCCTAAGGCAAGATGAACCAACCAAGATAGAAACTTCTGTGCTATTAAGTAGTAGCCCTTACACTTCCAGCTTGGACAACCTGGGAAGAGTCAATCTTTTTTTTTTAAACCCTTATCTTTCATCTTAGAATCAATACTGGGTATTGATTCCAAGGCAGAAGAGTGGTAAGGGCTAGGCAATGGGGGTTAAGTGACTTGCCCAGGGTCACAGGGCTAGGAAGTATCTAAGGCCAGATTTGAACCCAGGAGCTCCCATTTCTACGTCTGTCTCCCAATGCACTGAGCCACCCAGCTGTCCCCAGGAGAGCCATTCTTAAAAACAATAATAATAATAAGCATTATTATTATTATTATTCTGAGAAGGGAGTCTGCCAAAGGTGTCCTGAGTACTAAAGAGTTAAGAATCCTTGCTCTAAATGACTTATAATAAACTTCTCCTAATCCTTCTGATCTTCTGTGGAAATTATTGATACAAGCTGTGTTTGTTTCCAGGTTCAGAACATTCATGGAGCATTCAACGCTCTAGGAGGAGCTGACAAACTCACTTCTAACCGTACGTATCTCAGATTAGAGCATGCTTCAGTCACTGGACTCATAAATGCAGCAGGAGTTGAAGAAGTATACCATCTTGCTCAGAGGCCAACAGAATTATAACTGATGCTTTGGAGTTCTGGAATCAGGCTCTGTGATGTGTTCTTTAATTAGGGAAAGCTAAGGCTCTTTCTAACCTGACCACACCTAGAGATTTAGTCTGTTTATGCAGGTAGGTCCAGTTTGACCTGTTATCTTGTTACAATTATTCCCAGCTTCTACTCAGGCTGCTCTAATAATAATGGTGCTGATAAGGATAGCTCTTCAGGGTTTGAAAAGTGCTTTTCATAGGTTATCTCATTGGAGCCTCAAAGCCACACTACGAGATAGGTGCTATTCTTATCCCCATTTTGTAGATGAGGAATTTGAGGCTCAGAAATCTAATTTTTCTAAATTACTTCCCCCTGGAATCCACACAGTTAGTTTGTGTTTGAGTTAGGACTTCAGTCTAAATCTTCTTGATTCTAGATCTAGCACCCTGCTTAAATACTTGATGGATTGGAATATGTTTTTCAGTGGATGGAAAAAAGAGATTGTTGGAGTGTAGGTTACTTAAGGGTACAATGCTATGTCATCATTCATCTTTGTTTTCCCTAGAAGTTAGCGCACAGTACATGCTGGGAATATCTGTTGAATTGAGAAGAGGCCATGTGGTATAATGAAAAGAGCACTGGAATTTGGAGGATGAGAACCTAGGATGGAATCTTGGCTCCAATGGAGGTCTCTCTCTGCCTCAGTTTCTTCCTTTCTAAATTGAGAAGGTCGCAGCCCCTAAAATTCTATAATCCTACAACTGGCTGTTCAATTTTTTTTTCCTCTTTTGTAAACTGCCCCCATTCTTGAAATGGTCCTTTATTTCTTCTACTCTGCTGCAACTTTTATGCATTTTCTATTAGACTAAGTAATAGTAGTAGTAGTCGTAGTCTCTTGGTAACCAAGGATGATGATTGTCTTTGTGCGTTTTCATCTATGTTAGATGAGTGTGCATAAAAACACTTGTGCGTGAAGGAGATTTAAGTGGAAAAGTCGATGCACAGAGACAGTCCCACTCTCTCGGTGTTGGAAGCCTGGGTCCAGTGGCATGAAAAGTCGTTACACCTGGAGACTAAGTAATAAACAAACCTAAACACATACCCCCATATGCAAAAACATTCACAAATATGATTTACACATACATATACTCCTATACCACTCAAATATGTGTACATTTTTTGACTAAAGTATGGCTAAAGGATATCATCCAAAGAGAGATAGGATTTAGTCCTATAAAGGGATCTAGTCTGACTCCTGTTCTTATTTCTCCCCTACATCCATTAGATTGTGAACTCCTTGAGAGCAGAAACTATCTTTAGCATCCTTTTGTATCCCCAGCTTAGCACATAGTTGACACAATAATAAGTTGATGGAAGTGCAGAAACAGTCTCAAATGGGAAGTGATTTGTACAAGAAGGAGGGTTGGGCTCCCAGTCAAGTACGCATTCATAGCACTTTTTTCTCGATGGTATTCCTATATGCTACAGCACATTTTATTCTAAGGCCATAGCTAGTCTCTGCTTAAGATCACATGGAATATTTCAACTGGCTAGTAATGGCAATGAAAAGGTGGACCAAGAAAGGTTTGGGATAGGATGAAATTGTTGAGCCCATAAAAGACAATAACCTGAAGAAGTCTTTTGTTGTTTAATTATATCAGTCATGTCAGATTCTGTGACTACATTTGAGATTTTCTTGGCAAAGATACTGGGGTGCTTGCCATTTCTTTCCAGCTCATTTTACAGATGAGGAAACCGAGATAAACAGGGTTAAGCAACTTGTCCAGCATCACAGAGCTAGTAACTGTCTGAGGCCAGATTGGAACTCGGGAAGATGAGTCTTTCTGACTCCAGGCCTGGCCCTCTCTCCACTGTGCCACGTACCTGAGTCTGAAGAAATTTTCCCCATCCTTATCGTGCTGTAAAGTAGAATTAAAATTTTACTGAGTAGAATAGAAGGCCTAATGTTTTCCATGATGGAAAGCCCTTCAAAGTAGTCTAGCATTTTGGGGCAGCACAGTGACTTAGTGGATTGCGCTGGTCCTGTCTGGGGAGTGGGGGGGAGAGGAGGGGTGATCAACCAGTGCTTTTCCTTGTGCAGCTTTGCCCCATTATAATATAGAAATCCCCTCTCACTGCCTACCTTTTACACTGTGTCCAGAGGTGGAGCCCCTTTGCTAGTCCTGCTTTGACTTCTGTCCTTTTGAGAAGCTTTGTAATGATTGCTTTGGAAGGAAATTCAGAGCAGCTCAAAGATTCCCCTGTTACTCCACCACCATCTTGGCTGCACCCCTGCTCAATGGGTGAAGAGCCAGACCTAGAGATGGGAGGTTCTAGGTTCAAATCTGACCTGGGAAAATCACTTAACCCCCCCCTTGTTTAGCCCTTACCACTCTTCTACCTTGGAACCAATACACAGTACTGATTCTAAGATGGAAGATAAGAATTAAAAAAAAAGAGAGAGAGAGAGTAGTCTGGCATTTTGAAAATATGCCCAGCCAGCTCCAGAGAGGTGACCTAACCCTGTCTGCTCTTTTCTACTTCCTTCCTCCTATTGCTAACTTCTCACTTTCTTTACATTTTTAAAATTCTTGCCCCTGAAGCACTTAGTCAGCAGAAAGGTGTTCAATCCTGAGGCTACCATATGCCTGTGAGAGCAGCTGCATTGTACTGGCTCCTTCCCTCTGCTCAAGGCTGCTTTCATACTTAGCAACTAGCCTTGGCAACTTAACATCTCATTTTTTTTTCCCAGAGAAGGCCTGGACCTCCAGCGCGTTGTGCCCCCAGCCAGAATTTTCACTTTGGTATGGAAAATATAGAAGGTCAGAAGCTACAAGGCACCTTGAGATCACCCAGTTCAACCTCATCATGGAAAGGATATTGGTAGCCTGAAGGAGAGCCCACATGACTTTGGCAGTGTCATCTCCTAAATCCATTTCCATCCAATATTCTTTTAATTCTAACCATTAGGAGCCCCCTTAGATCAGAGATCACTCTCTATTTCATTTCAGAGACCAGATCTAGGTTGAAATTCATTCTTTGAAGCTTATTACCTATTAAATGAAAAGTTTGGACTCAGTGGCCTCCAAGACCTCTTTCCTTTGAGACCTCTAATGGGCCTGGGATCTTATGACTTCTAGTATTTTATGTAAAGCTGTCTATACAGAGAGTATTCAAGGAAACATTTGTTCAAGTCACTATAGGGATTCTTGCCAAGCCTTTCACCCAGAGAACCCACTGAGGCCCAAAACATGTACTAAATGCTTTTGGAAGAGACAGAAAGATGACAAACCCTTCTCTGTGCTTCCCTATTTAGTAAGGAGACTAGGGGGTAAGGGGCTGAGTAGTATGTGGATCTGGGAGGGAGAGATTAGGGGCATCCAATGTGTGAAAGCAGGAGCAGCCATGGCTCAATGGTTAAGAGCACTGAGCCAGGAACCTGGAAGATCTAAGTTCAAATCCAGCCTCAGACAATTCCTAGTTGTATGCCCAGGAGGCATCTAGGTGGTCCAATGGATAGAGGGCTGGGCCTGGAGGCAGGAAGGTCAAATGGGGCTTCAGAGGCTTCCTAGCTGAGGCACATCACTTAACCTCTGATTGCCTGACAAAAGGACCCACTGGAAAAGGAAATGGCAAACCATCCCAGGATCCTTTCCAAGAAAATCCCATTGAGAACAGCTGGGTGTCTCCTACAGATGGGAGGATCTAGGTTCAAATATAACCTTAGACATTTCCTAGATGTGTGACCCTGGGCATGTCCCTTAACCCCCATTGCCTAGACTTTACCGCTCTTCTGCCTTGGAACCAATACAGTATCAATTCTAATATGGAAAGTAAGGGTTTAAAAAAACAAACCAAAAAAAAAAACCATAGATATGGTCCATGGGGTCATGAAGAGTCAAACAACTAAACAACAACAAAATGTGTGAAAACATGATAGAAATCTAAGCCTAAGGAGGCAGAGGCAGCATGATATAGGGGAGGGAGTTGGAGTTAGAGGTCCTGGGTTAAAGCCCCATCTCTGGTGCTTATTACCTGTGCAAGTCATTTGTTCCTTCTGGGCCTTAGTTTCCTTATTTGTGAAAGGAGAAAACTGGACTAGATAGTACCAGAAGTGTCTTCCATCTCTACATCTATTACCAGTGACTTTAAATTTTATAGCTCTTGGAGGTTAGAACAAGTTTTCCTCATTCTGTGAGGTCAGGAGTCCAAATATTGTTACCCCCATAAAAAGGAAACTGAGGCTTAGGGAAATTCAGTGGTTTGCCCCAGGTCACACAGTCAGTAAATGCCTGAGTTGGGATGCAAACTCAGTTTCTCTTACTCCCAAGACAAATGCTTTTCCCAGTCTTTGGAGCATTGTGTGTCTTTGCAGAAGAAAATTCCTGACTCATTTGAATGGCTTCATTACACTCTGTAGGGTGTTTCCAGAGATTCAGGTCTCCAGTTCCGATTGTAGTGATTAAAAGTATTTTTAATTTTAGCAGCCAGAGTTTCTCCCCAGAAAGGTTGCTTGGCTGCTTCAGCACAGTGTGGAGGTGACCCTGCACTCTAAAAGCCTGGGCTAATAGAGCACAGTCTGGCAGGTTCTGCTGAGCTGGGCTCAGAGGCTTGAGCACAAACCCAGTGACAGTGTGTGTCTGCCTTTCAAGGGCCAGCCGAGCTAAGTGCCCACATGCTGACCATCAGAATATGGGCATGAGGTAATCAGTCCTTTGGTCAATGCAGCCCACAAAACATAAAGGAAGAAAAGCAGACCTTAGCCTCACCTTATCCCCTCCTCCTTCAGCAGCGACGAGAGGATCTCAGCTATAGAGCAGGAAAGGGTCATGGAAACTATTTAGTCCAACTCTCCTGATTTTACAGCTAAGACCCAGAAAGATGAAGCAGTTTGCCCCAAGATCATAAATGGCAAAACTAGGATTCAATTCTAGGCCAATGAATTTATCAACAAGCATTTATTAAGCATTTCAATGGAATGGAGACAAAAACAAAATGCTCCTTGCCTTCAAGGAGTGTATATTCTGTTGGGAAGATGACATGTACAATAAGTATACACAAAATATTTACAACATTCTGCTGTACTATTTGAAGCAGTGAGAATGGTTAGAAGATGCTAAGAATCAGGGGTAGTTATGTGACTCAATGGATAGAGTGCCAAACCTGGAGATGGGAAGACTTGGGTTCAAATTTGACCTTAAGCAAATCACTTAATCCAGATTGCCTAGCCCTTAACCACTCTTCTGCTTTGGAATCAATACTTAGTATTGATTCAAAGACAGAAGGTAACAATGTTTAAAAAAAAAAAAAGAAAGAAGAAGCTAAGAATCACCAGCTGCTCACTGACTCAAAAACCCACCAACATCAATATTCAACATCAGTATTCTCCTAGTATTGCTATATAGCTGTCAGTCTTAGGATTATGGACTCAAAATTGTAGGTGACTCAAAGGAAAATAGAGAACTAAATGGTTGGGTGAAATACACCCAATACCACCAGCAAATAATTAAGACCTAGAAGAGATTTGAACCCAGGACCTCCCATCTCTGGGCCTGACTCTCAATCCTCTGAGCCTGGAAAATCAGACTTCAGGCACATCCTAGCAGTGTGACCCTGGAGAAGTCACTTAACCCCCATTGCCTAGCCCTTACTGCTCTTCTGCCTTGAAACCAATACACAGTATTAATTCTAAAATGGAAGTTACAGGTTTAAAAAAAATCATTTTGATAACTGCATTTCAGTATAATTGGTTTTCTTTGTAATTCTATATATTTCTATTTTTTATTTTATACATTTAAAAACATTCTGAGAAAGGTTCCATAGACTTCTTCACCAAACTGCCAAAGGGATCCACGTCACAAAAAAGGTTAAGAATCCCTGTTCTAGAAGAAGACTTCTAATAAATCCTCAATAGTGACTTTTATGGAAGGATATGGCCTACAGTCCCACACAGCGAGAGATTCTGTCCCAGTGGAGAGGGCAGCCACACTGATGAGACCACAGATCCACTGGAACATTTCTGGTTTCTTCAAAGTACCAAAGTAACCAGGAATGCTAGTTACCATGTTCACTTATAAAATGGGATGTTCTTTTAATAATAATCTGTAAATGATTCAGTAACTATAATCCTTTATATAGGATCAAAGGTAAACCATCCTTACAGAATTCTCTCCGGTGAAAAATGCTCTAGAATATGTAGGTTTGCTTGGATTAGACTAAAACTAGAGAGATAAGATGAAACCAAGCAGGTAAAGAAAATACCTCTCTAACCCCTTCCAACTGAATCTCCTAGTTTCTTAATTTATGATGTAAAGGATCTATCTGAGACACCAGAAGAACAATAATGATCATTGGGGTAGAGTAGGAAGAGTACTGGATTTGGAATCAGAAGACCTAGGCTCTTTTACTTACTGGCTATGTGACCTTAGTTGAGTAATTTTATTGGGCCTCCATTTGATCATCTGTAATCTGAGGAAGTTAGACTAGATGTTCTCTATGGTTCCTTCTAGCTTTTCACCCTGTTATCTGGTTTTATGATAGAATAGGTATGGAATGAAATGACTGGTAAAGAGAATTTAGGAACTTTTAACCCCTAACCCTGTTGACAAATAGTCTCTAACATTTAGCAACCATTCAAGGGATTTTAGTATTTTCTTTTTTGTACAAGGTTTAATGGTTTTTATTTATTGATTTAATTTGAAGGATAAAATTAAATTGGCTTATACTATTATCTTTAATTTGCTGAAGAGAAACCTGAAGTCACAGAGTGAATCAGATATAACATAAAAATGGAAATGTGTGCTCACATGCATACACACAAATGTACACATATACATTTTTTCAAATTCTCACTCCATTGCGTTAGTAGATCCAAATCAGATTTAGAATGATTTTATCCTAGTTATAGGAAATTGAAGGGTTCAAATTTTGGGGTGGGAATTTGACAAAAGTACAGAGAGCAGGTGGATAAAACACCAATCCTTAGTTTATTCTGAGGAGAAGTTTGGGGAGGAAATAGGAGTGAGGAAAGTGAGATTTCACTCTAATATCTTATAACTATGCCTAAAATCCAAATCCCATACTAAAAATTCTAAGAAACCTTAAATCTAACTGCCTTCAAGGGCAAGGTCTTCTGCCTGCCAAAACAGACCTATCTCGCCTACACTACTCCTATCTAGAAATATATTCCCTAACTACCTAAGCTAATGAATGAACATTAATTTCTATACCCTCCTTAAATCCAATTTCCTAATCCCAACTGTCAAATTGTCCAACTGTCAGTCTGACTGAGACAAAGACAGATGACCTCCTGCTCTCTAGAAATCCAAAAAAAAGAGCCCTTTCTCTTAACTGACTCTTTCTTATATACTTGGCCTCTTAAAGAGACAGAAGAAGAAATTAACTCCCAATATGTATGTTACTACCTCTTAAAGAGACAAAGGGAGAGATTAAGAAACTCCCTTTTACAGAAACAAAGATAATTTAACTTTCTTAATAGTGTTGCCTTTTTTTCATCTTCCCTACAGCCCTTGCATCCCATGATTACATCTTGAAAATCGTCCCCACAGTGTACGAAGATAAGAGTGGAAAGCAGCGCTACTCCTACCAATATACAGTCGCCAACAAGGTAAGCAGAAGTCTGGGGACTGACAGGATGAGCACTCAGAAACCCCTCAGTGAAAGTCATTTAAAATTTCCTTTAAACAATTCCAAAGAACTCATGATGAAAAAATGCTCTGCACCACCAGAGAGAAAATTGATGATCTCTATGTGCAAACTCAAGGAGCATTTTCTTGAAATATGGCTAATATGGAAATATGTTTTGCATTATTTCCTATGGTTAATACCTATCATATTGCTTGCCTGCTCAGTGGGTGGGAGAGAAGGTCAGAGGGAGAGAGAGAATTTGGAACTCAAAATGTAAAAAGAAGGTTTAAGATAAATAACTTTTTTTTCATTCTAAAATTTCCTTTTTGCTTTCACTGAGCTGCTTAGGATACATTCAGGCATTATAGAAGTGTACAATTGCAGCCTCTGCTGGCAGAGAGAGGAACATAAGGGCTCTGAGAAGAGCAGCTCATTGTGCCAGCTGTAGAGAGGGGCCAGCGTGTCCCTCAGGCAGTATTAGTGTGGTGGACTAAAGTCAATCCCCTGGGAGTTCAAAGCCATCTGGGGATCCAGAGAGGCAAAAGACAGCCTCAGTTATTTCTAAATCAGTAAGTTCTATGCCTCTGTCTATGCAGCAGAGACAAAGCAAGTTATAGAGTATCATCAGTTGAGAGCTAGAAGGAATCCCTGGGTCCATTTGTCCAGCACCCTCATTTTACAGATGAGGAAACTGCCCAGAGAGAAGTAAAATGACTTATTCAATGGTACACAGCTGGTAATGGAAAAGGCTGGAGTCCGCTGATTCCAAATCCTGTGTCCCTTCCTCTGGACCAAAAACCCCCAAATGAACTGTTCTTATAAACCCAAATATCTATCTCCATATTAAATATTATGCAAATAGATCATATCTTATGTATTTCTAGATAACTGTTGATTTATACAATATTATATATATTTCATGTGTGCATTGTATATTTATATAATCTGTAATATAATATATAATGTGTTTATACAGTATTTATACAATATTATATATTGTGTTTATGCCAGATTTATAAAATATTATAGACTGTATATTTAATATGAATACAATCTAACATATTGTTTATACATAATATATGTATATAATAGATTGTCATGAATTAATGATTAATATGTTATAATGATAAATTAATATAACAATTTATATATGTTCTAAATATAATAGTACGCAAAATATGGTATATACTATGTATCTATGTATTTCTTTTTTATATGAACTAGGAACCACAGCAACGGTTCCCTTTCTATTCCACTCCCCCTAAAACAACAGCAGCAATGACTAAACAGTTATCACATTTGGAAGGCATCTTTGACTTCGTTTATTCCAACTCTTTCATTTTTTATTTGCCTGAGCAGATGTGCGGTTGAACTCAGATCTCCTAACTTCCAATCTAATGTTCTCTCCCAGGACCACATCTTCTAAAATGAACCAATGTATTTTTTATTTCATTTTATTTAGTCAATTTAGAACATTATTCCTTGGTTACAAGAATCATATTCTTTCCCTCCCTCACCCCTTCCCTTAGTCAATGTGCAATTCCACTGGGTATTACATGTGTCCTTGATTAGAACCTATTTCCATGTTGTTGATGTTTGCACTAGGATGATCATTTAGATTCTACATCCCCCATCATATCCCCTTGACCCATGTATTCAAGCAATTGTTTTTCTTCTGTGTTTCTACTCTCACAGTTTTCCCTCTGAATGTGGATAGTGTTCTTTCTCCTAGATCCCTCCAAGTTGTTCAGGATCACTGCATTGCCACTAATGGAGAAGCCAATGTATTTTTTTAAACTGTTGGACTAGAACAAACCCAGAACGTTAAATTATCCACTATATAAGACCTTTGGTGTACATCCTGGAGTATTTCTGCCTCCGTTGTAGTATAAGGGCATTACATATTGAAGTTAGAAGACTTGGATTTGAATCCCAGCTCTGGCACTTAGCATCTTTCTATTTTTTTAAATTTCTTTTTAAACCCTTACCTTCTGTCTTAGAATCAATGCTGTATATTGGTTCCAAGGCAGAAGAGTGATAAGGGCTAGGCAATGGGGGTTAAGTGACTTGCCCAGGGTCACACAGCTGGGAAGTGTCTGAGGTGAGATTTAAACCCAGGAGCTCCCATCTCTAGGCCTAGCTCTCAATCCACTGAGCTGCCCTCTATTTACTATCTTTTTAAATGTGGACATGTCACTTTTCCTTCTTAGATTGCAATTTCCCCATCTGAAAAATGAGAGGTTTGGACTAGATGGTCACTAACTCCTAAGCCTATGATTCTTAGTCTCCTTGACATGATAATATACAAATTGCTGGACAATACCTGACCTCAGACCCAGAAACATCTGAAACACACTCCATGCTGTGAGATCTGGTTCTAACTAGCCATTGGTCCCCTTCCAAGTCAGCAAAGATGGGGAAATGATACTTGAGATCATTAACTGTTTCACAATAGGATACATAGTATGGATTCTGAAGTTGATACTGAGCTGAATGAATTTGGCTTTGAGAAAGACCTGGTTTTTTCAGAAGCCATTCACTCCCTTTAGGGGATTAGCATTGTTAGAAAGCATCTGAGTCCATGAATCACTCAGAAAAAAACTCAGAAAATCTAAACCTGGAAGTTTAGCCAAATTCAATATCTATTTCTATATTCTCAAACCTCTGGTAAATCCTAGATGATGTGAGGAAGAATGCCTTGACTACATGTATCAAAAATCATAAATCAGGGACCATTATTCTCCTCCAGGCAAAAATCATCAGTGGCTCACTCTTGCCCATTGTTGAAGTTTATATAGTTTGGCACCTTCTTGCACTTCCAATATTGTTTCATAATTTTCTTCTTTGGCCAAGTCAAGAAGTAGTCTTATCACTTTATTTTTCTCTTTTATTTACTTGGGTAGTCTGTCCCAATGAATCAACTTTTTGTATGATGTATGGTACCTCTTCGAATTGGTAGATGTGCTAAATGGGTCTTGAACCACATATGCCTAACTATAATTATCCTAGACTCTCCAAATTGAATCCTAGAAACAATGTACTTTTGCTTATTAGTTTCCTACTTAACCTTTAAAGACCAACTTACATGCCACTCCCTCCATGAAATTTGCCCATTCCTTCCATAATTACCACCCACTAATAACCTTGGAAATAGCCTTTCTCTTCAGTTCTGACACAATATGTTGCCCATTTCTTTTTTGCTTTCTTTTTAAACCCTTACTTCCATCTTAGAATGAATTCTAAGACAGAAGAGCAGCAAGGGTTAGGCACTTAAGACTAAGTGACTTGCCAAGGGTCACACAGTTAGAAAGTGTCTAGGGCCCTCCTGACTTCAGGTCTGGTGCCCTATCCACTGTGTTACCTAGCTGCCCCTATTCTGCTCATTTATTTAATCCTTGTGTTTTACATTCTTCTATGTTTGTATCTTTCCCTCTTTCAGGCTATAAGCTCCTTGAGGACAAATGTTATTTTATCTAAACTTTTTATTTCTTCCAATGTAGCTTAATGTTTTTCTTTGTACATAGCAAAAACTTAGCTACCAAAAAGTACATAGCACTTAAAAGTTTGGTGAATTTGAATGCTGTTCTGTTTGACCCAGAATGGCTTTTGGGATCACCTATTATTCCTTTGTTTTTTCCCTCTAGGCCATCCACAACTGGCCACACTTTTATAAGTAAAGGTCAGCCTTTCCATTTTTTATATCAGATCTCTGTTCCAAGTTCATGAAATTCATTCAGAAAACATTTCAAGAATACCATCTAAGCTATCTGAAAGTATATTTAAAAGCAGACATTGTTCTACCACTAATTTTCCCATAGCATTCTGGAGCTAGAAGGGACTGTTAGGTACAGATAGTTGTTTAGTTTCCATTTTTTCTTAAAGATCCTCAGGGAAACCTATTCCCGTTGCCTAATCCCATCCCACCCTCAGTCCCCACATACATAATCAACCAAAATCTATCCAGTTTTAATTTAAGACTCTTTCCTATTGTTCATGACTTCTTTGGATACAGAGAACAACTGCTCATCTTCCCCCTCATAAAGCCTCTTTGTGTATTTAAAGACAGTAATGAGGTCACCTCTTTGACCTCTGTTATTTAGACTAAATTGCCCAGCTCTTCTAATCTGCCAAGTCATCCCCTTCTGATTGTGTTTGTCACTCTCCTGAGCTTTAATCTCTATCCATCTGCCAATCAGAGGTCCTTGCACTAGACTCTTTGGGGGAGGGGTTTCCCCCCAACATCCTGCCTTCTAGTGAATAAGGTATGATCTGGCCATACCATTAGTGGGCAAGTCCCCTTCTCCTCTCTTTGCACTCGGCTCTCCATCTGCAAAATTGAAGGTTTGGGAAAGATATAAAAAAAAGTTTGAATATTAGGCCATTCTAAATCCTAACCAAGCTCTGACCTACCACAGCCAGTGCTCTAACCCTCCAGAAGTCAGATAACTTCTGTTCAGCCCATCAGTGTTTATTTATCCAAGGCTAGCTCTGTGCCTGGCACCCGCCGAGGTTTTGTTCCACACAGTCCCCTGGACCTGCCTTTGTAACAAAGTGTTAGGAGGAGGGTAAGTTGATCACTAAACAGCTCAGCATCGAGGCCAGGAGGCCCACAGGGCTGGCTGGCTGGCTTGGGTCCTGGTCTTGTTGGGTCACAGCTATTCCCTGAGTGTGGCTGAAGCTTCCAGGCTCCTTTCTTGCCCTTTGGCTCTTCCTTTGCTGTAGCCAGAGAGATTGGCTTCCCCTCCAGTTGCCTCACAGGGTCGATTTGATTCCTTCTGTTCAGTGTCACCAAACACCGATAAAGCTTTTTGGACCAAGACCTTCAGCCAGGACAGCTTGCTTAGCTGCTGACATTTATATGAGTGGGATTGAAGCTGTGGCACTGAGCCAAAGCCACATTGTTAGGGCTGCTTTGCAAATTATGTCTAGGAAAAGGTAGAGGAATAAAAGCTACTCTTAGATCTGTAACTTTCAAAGGTGAAAAAGAGATTTAAGGGAATTGTTCTTTGTTGCCAGCTAAACCTGGACTTCAGGGTTCAGTAGGGAGATGGCTACTAGGTCTTCAGTCTCAATTCATTGTCTGAATAGATCCACAAGTGTGGCTATCCAGACCACTAGTCTTTGAACTGAGAATATCAGACCTAGAAGTGGCTGCAGAGGCCAGCTCATCCAACTGCCTCCCTTTAAGAGTGGAAGACTGAGAGCAGCTAGCTGGCTCTGTGCTAGAGAGCCAGGCCTGGAAAATGAGAAGTTCTGGGTTCAGATCTAGCCTCAAATACTTCCTAGCTGTTTGGCCCTAGCAAGTCACTTTAATTCCCACTGACTAGCCCTTACCCCTCTTCTGTCTTGAAACCAATACCCATATTGATTCTAAGATAGAATAAAAGGGTTTAATAAAAAAAAATTTTAATTAGAAAATATGCCCAAAAAGGGGAAGGGGGACTTGTTTGTTGTTTGTTTGTTTTTTTAAACCTTTATTTTCTGTCTTACAATCAGAACTGTGTATTGGTTCCAAGGCAGAAAAGCAGTGTTGCCCAGAGTCACACAATTAGGAAATCTGAGGTCACATTTGAACCCAGGATTTCCCCTCTCTAAACCTGATTCTCAATCCACTGAACCACCACCTAGCTGCCCTCTAAGGAGAGATTTTAAGATGAAGATTACTCCACCTCAGACCCAGCATGTCCCCCAACACCTTCATGATTCTCCTGGGCTTAGAATGACAGGGCTAAATCCATTCTCTTCCCTTCTGATATTCATCCTCTGTTGAGTGCAGTGCAGTGACTGGAGCCTGGGAGTGGTGGGCTTACCAAATATTTCTCTGAACACCCCCCCCCTCCATCTTTTCTATCTGACTTGAAATCCAACTTTCCCCCCCTTTGTTATCTTTACTGCTTCTTCCTGATTCTGTCTCAATAGTATTCTGGGGCCATGAGCTGTCAGTCTGCTTCTAAGAGGAGGGGTGCTCAGTCCCTTGGTCTCTCCATCATACAATGACTGGAAGTCTAGAACCCCAGCAGCAGTCACTCAAAGGAGAGCTGAAAGAAATGGTGGGCAAGCAGGAGTGAGAAAGCATCTTAATAGTCACTCATCCAGCACAAAAGTAATAGAGAAATCCCCCACATTATCTTGTGAGAATCCATTCTCATTTCCTGCCCTCATTTCTTTTGCTCCCTTTTTCCCTTAGGAATACGTTGCATACAGTCACACCGGTCGCATCATCCCTGCCATCTGGTTTCGCTACGACCTGAGCCCCATCACAGTGAAGTACACAGAGCGGCGACAGCCACTGTACAGGTTCATCACCACGGTGAGTAAGGGACTGGCAGGACACCAGGCTCCTTCACTGGCTTATTCACCAAAGCCATAGGGACCGAGCTTTGGCAGCTACTAGAAATCCAACCATCCTCAGTGGTCGCCTGATTAATAATGAATCACAGAGTGATTGCTGTATGCAGAGCCAAGCAGCAAGAATTGAACTTGATTGTTTGAGTTCCGGGGGGGGAAGGGGGTGTCGTGACAATAATGATAATGATGATTCATAGTGCGTGGCAACATGGGATAGAGAACTGGCTTCCAGGTCAGGAAACCCTGGATTCAAGCCTTGCTTCTAACATGCACTGCCTGTGGGGCACTGGCAAGTCATTTCACACATCAATATCAGTTGCAGAAAAATTGCTGTTCTACTTTGGAAGGGGGAGTTTCCTCACCAGGAATTCCCCAATAAAGATGATATCACAGGTCTGAGCCAAAAAAATTTTTTTGTACCATAAAGCCCACAAAGTGCTTTCCTCACATTATCTCCTATGAGGGAGGTAGGTAATACACATTTTATTAACTCCTCTTAATGACAGGAAAACTGAAATCCAGGATGAGAAGTAACTTGCTGGAGATCACACAGCTGTGACATATCAGAGCTAGGATTCAAACTCTGATATTCTGACTCCAAATCCTGTGCTTTAAATCCAGGAGCTAGGTGACCCACTAGATAGCGTTCTGGGCTGGAAGACCTATGTTCAAATCCAGCCTCAGACACTTACTAGAAGTGTGATCTTGGCCAAGTCACTTAATTTCTGTCAGTTTCAGTTTCCACATCCATAAAATGTTGATAATAATAGCATCCACCTCCCAGGATTGTTGTGAGAATCAAATGAGATAATATTCAGTAAAGAGATAAGCATAGTGCCTGACACCTAGTAAGTGCCATGTAAAAATTAGGCATCATCATCATCATCATTATTATTGTAGTTATTGTTGTTGTTGTTATTTCCATGATGCCATGCTGCCTGACGATGAGCATATTTTACCTTTACATAATTTTTTTTTATTTCTGGAAACAATTTCATAGGTTGTATTTTCACTTATCTTCTATCCTGTTGAAAGTAATTCAGTAACAACCATTCTCAGCAATGATTCAGACTATCCCAAAGGATAAAAATGGCATCCACTTCCAGAGGAAAAGAACTTGAATCCAGACCAAAGCAAACTTTTTTACTTTCTTAACTTTTTTCCATGTGAGATTCCTTCCACAAAAGGATTATATGGGAAAGTGTTTTACATGACTGCACACAAAATCTATATGAGATTGCTTATGCCATCTCTAAGGGGTTGTGGGGGAGGAAGGAAGAGAACAAATCTAAGACTCAATATTCTTTTTTTTTATTTTATTTAATTAGTCAATTTAGAACATTATTCCTTGGTTACAAGAATCATATTCTATTCCTCCCTCCCCTCCCATAGCTGATGCGCAATTCCACTGGGTATCACATGTGTCCTTGATCAGAACCTATTTCCATGTTGTTGGTGTTTGCACTGGGGTGATCATTTAGAGTAAGACTCAATATTCTTTAAAAATGTTGGAAACTGTTTTTACACATAATTGGGGAAAATTTAAATAAAAAAGAAAGTAATTCCCTCTTCCAACTCAGATTCTGGGACTTGTGATAGCACTTGTATTATACAAACGTTTGTACAAATGTGATATTTGTAAAAGCATATAGCACACTGCCTGGCATGTAGTAAATGCTATACAAATGTTAACTACCATCATCATTTATTATTGTTGTCATGTGGCCTCTTGTTCTTACATGGCCTCCTAGATGATGATTTGACTTACTAAGTTAACATGCCATCTGCTCTGGGCTTAGCTTCTTAAAAGGCATTTGTTGGGCAGCTAGGTGGCTCAGAGGATAGAGAGCCAGGCTTGGAGACCAGAGATCCTAGGTTCAAATATAGCCTCAAGCAGTTCCTAGCGGTGTGATTCTGGACAAGTCTCTTAACCCCAGTAGCCCACCCCTTACTGCTCTTTGAGGTGGCACATTAGATAGAGCACCAGCCCTAATGATGGGAGGATCTGTGTTCAAATATGGCCTCAGACATTTCGTAGTTGGGTGACCCTAGGCAAGTCACTTAACCTCATTTGTCTAGCCTTTGCCCTTCTGTCTTAGAGTTGTTACTAAAACAGAAAGTAAGGGTTTGTTTGGTTTTTTATTTATCTCACTTTGAAAAAGGTATCAGTGAGTATTAGCAAGGACACAGATGTTGCTGACCCTCGTACAGTGTCATCACTACCCAACCCTTTAGTGTATGTTATACCTTAAGACCTTCATCAGTTTGCTCCATGGTCCACTCCTCCCCAGGGGCACACCCAGTCTGGACACTGACCCATAGGACACAGACTTTTAAGAGCAGCTCTCTTTTGTTATAGAGGAGTCTGATCACTTTGCTCCCCTGCCATTCATTTCATTAGCACAGTTAGTCACAAGCACAAGGGCCAGTTTAGGAAACATTGGCCCAGAGACCTGAGTTAGCTCTGCTTTTATAAGCTACTTAAAGACCACCCAGAAAGAGAAGGAGAGAAAGAAAGAAAAAAAGAAAGAAAGGGGGTAGGGTGAGAGAAAGAGAGGAAAGGAGGAGAAAGAGAGGGAGAGAGAGAAGAAGAAAGAGGGAGGAGAAGGAGAAACACATAGTGTTATTGATAGCAGCTGTCAATGGAGAATCACTGAATTGAGAGCCAGGCCTAGAGATGGGAGGTCCTGGGTTCAAATGTGACCTCAGACACTTCCTAGCTGTGTGACCCTGGGCAAGTCACTTAACCCGCATTGCCCAGCCCTTAACCACTCTTCTGCTTTGGAACCTATATACGGTATTGATCTTAAGACAGAAGGTAAGGGTATTTTGTTTTGCTTTGTTTAAAAAAAAGGGGGAAAGGAAATGATCCAATGGAAAGAATACTGGCTGTGGACAAAGAGGGCCTGGACCCAAATCCCATCCCCAGTAGGTACTACCAATGTGAATCATTTAATGTCTCTAGTCTCAGTTTCTTCCTCTGTCAAATAAGATGGTTGATTTCAATGATCTCCAAAGTACTGTACAAGTCTAAATCAATTGATTATGATTTCATACAGAGGGCTCAAAGGAAGACAGATGGTTAACAACAACGACAAAAACAGTTAATGGGCATCCTGTATCATGATGCCATTCTTCAGGGAAGCCCCTCCTGGAATCACCAGGAGTGTTTCAGAAAAGTACTGGTTTAAATTTTGGCATCCTGGTTGCTGTGGCAACCTGAGTCAGCTGTCACTGAGCAGACCTTCTGGCCCACTAAATAAATCCTCCTGCCTGTGGCAGATGGAGCCATTGTTGGGTTTCAGAAGCCCTCAGATGTTTCTATTCTTGCAATGCAATAGCAGATGTTATATTCTGTGGGGGGGTGGGGGGAGTGGAAGTGAATTCTGGGGGAAGAGGGGATAAGGAGGAACAGGGATGGGCAAGAAATAGGAGCACCTGCTGTCTCTTCTCTTTTATTTAATACTTGTTTACAAAACCACCTCTAGCCCAACTGTCACCATTTTGGTGCTGCTGTCTACAAATAGGTTCTCGGAGGGGTTGGGAGAGGATGGATTTAGGCAGTGAGCCACTACCACTCATGTTGGTTGGTTTGGTACCATGTTTGGGAAGGCAGCTGAGAGCCCTACAAGTGGACCTTTTCTAATCGTGGGTGGGATGGAATGAGGAGTGGGAGTAGCTGGGGGGTTGAGGGGATATAGGGTGTGGTCCCCCAGCTGCATTTCCAAAGCTAGTGGGTGTTTATGATGTTTCCCTTACCCTGGATTTCCCCTCAAGAGGGAGGGATTTTATTGCCTGGGAAACACTGTGTTTACAACCAGTTCTATGTTAAGGAGTACGGGAGATGGGGAGCATCCAGATAGTATGGATAAAAGAAATTCCAAATAATCCCTAAACCTTCTATTAGCCAAATCACAGATTCCTCCCTTATAGAATCAGAGCATTTTTAGACAAGCAATGGAATTAACTCACTTGGGTTTCCCTTTCTTCTTTTAGTAATGATATTTTCATGGATAAAGAAGTAGCCTGACTTGCCCAAGGTAGTGCTGTTCATTGTGATGTTTACCAAAAAAAAACAAAGACAAACCCAGAAGTCCCACAGTGTGTTGCATTAGTTGTACCCTGAATTGAGGTTTTATAGAAAGCCTGAAAGTAATTGGTAGGAGTGAGAGGTTTCAGATCTCTACTGGTAGAGGTAACCATGCTGACGAGATGGCATATTCTTTGAATCAGTCTTTTTTTTCTTTGGTTTAGGTTTTTCCTTGCCAGTATCTAGTGGAAAAGCTCTTGCAGCTATGAATTGTCTACTAATAATACAGGCTAACAATAAGAACTGTCACTTCATTAGTATTGGGAAATCCCTGGTAAGGAAACTCCAGAGTCGTGGGTTGGTGCTTTCTCCATAACAAATGAACTCAGAAAATGCCAGAGAGCCTTGAGAGGTTACGGGTAACACAGTATATATCTAAGGTGGGATTTGAACCCAGGTCTTCCTGGCTTTAAAGCCAGCTATCTACCCACTATGCCAAACTGCCTCTCTAATAATAATCCATATGTACATATGTTCCTGTGGTATATAAAGTTTTTTTAAACCAATTCTATGAGGTAAGTAGTATCTCAGTTTTCTTCCCCAGGCAAATGGGATTAATGAGACTCAGCTTAAATGATTCATCCAATGTCACATAGTTAAGTTTTGGAACTGGGAAGGCAGAAATGTATAGGAGAAAGGGGCAGAGGGGGACACCTTGGATAATCCAGAAAATCATTCATCAACCCTTGGACCTTAGTAAAGCCATATTTGCATATGGGAGAACCAAGCTAAAATTTATATAAAGTTTCAGTATATTACAGTGGAAACTGTAACAGTAATAATAATATTTCCCATTTCTGTAGAAACTTATTTAGAGTTTGTAAAAAACTTTTCTCATGGCAAGCTTGTGTTGTAGGTAGTATAAGGATGATACTCTCCATTTTACATATGAGGAAACAGAGACACAAAGAAGTTACTTGACTTGCCTATGATGACCCAGTTTTTAAGTCAGGACTCCAACTTGGATTTTTAGCTTCCAAGGCCAGGGCCTCCACTGCCCCTTAGCCATGTGTCCATTTAACCAAAACCATTTATAGCTTCATCTTTTGTAATAGGGTTTTCCAACCCACAAATTGTAAAGAATCATTCAGTCTATCATTTAGCAACCAGAGCACTCAGGTTTGCTGTACTCAAGCAGGACATTCTTAGTTTGAATTGAATAATCTTTGTGTTCTAAATGAACATGAAGATCTTATCTTTGCCCATTGGGCCCAGCATGAAATTTTTTAAACACTAAAATCAGGAACAGAAAAATTAACTCAAGATTAGGAAATGAACATGCATTCTAGTTTCCAGGCTAACAATAGCTTACATTTATTTCTCATACACAAAGCACTCTGCATCCATTATCTCATTTGATGCTTACAACTAGATGACTTTTGTGGTCTGTGATACTATTCTGTTAACTCTGTGAGGGAGTTAAGTCAAGGAATGGTATATCCCCATTTAACAAATAAAAAAATCAAGGCTCTGTAAGAATTGCAGCCATGCCCTACACACATCATACAACTAGCAAGTGGTGAAACCAGAACAAAAATTCTGATCTTCTAGCTCCAAGCCTAGTATTCTAGGTGGTCCCCCCAACTGGCTCCGTACCCAGGTACTAAAGCTAAGGAAGATCTGTCTGAAGATTATGTCTAAGGAAAGAGAGGGTCACCTTATATGTGTACATAAATGTACACAGTTGGGATTGTAACCAGAAGTGGTCTTTCTGAATTGGAGTCCAGTCAGCCATCAAGTATATATGTGCCATGTGCTTAAGCATGGCACTCTGTGCCAGGCATGAGAGATACAAATGAAACAAGGGCTCACATTCTAAGGGGCTTAAGAGACTGTGTATATGTGTGTGGTTAAGTTTAACCCAGTTGACTTTTTCTTGTATTTATTTTATACCTTTATTTCTATATTATTACTTATATTTTATAATATATTTGTTATATTACATATAATTATTATGTATCATAACTTTATATTATAGTTTTCTATTTATAATATTATTCTAGATTAATTCTATATTTATATAATATTTTAACATATGATATTTATATTATGCAGTAATTATATCAGAATTATAGAGCTCTTATAGCTTATATTCACACTGTTCATCAGAAAGTATGGGCATCTCTAGATAAGTGGAAATTTGTATAGCAAAACTTAGAATGTAATGGGATTGGTCTGGTGAGAAGTTGAGTTGATTTATGCTTTCTACAGACTGGGATTTATGAAGCTCTTCAAGTGAATTCAGTTAAGTTAAGGGAAGAGAGATGAGTTTTTGGAATTTCAGCTGGAACAGGACACCAGTTCCCTCTCTTTCTCGTTTGGCAACAAAAGATACTGTCAGCATTCTGGCATTCATTGTGTGGCTCCTCAAGCCTGGCAGGAGATACCAAACCACCTTGACCCAGAATGGTAGATAAGGGAGCATCCCAAGGGCCAAGGGCTCTTGGATTTCAAATAATGATAATGTCTTTCCATAGCCAGCAAACTTCCACTCTGCCTGTGTGGCGCTGTCTGCCTCTTAACTGCTGGCTCTTAGCTATTTGCAAAGTGGATCTGATGAGACTGATGGACCTTCTTTTTCCCCAGTCATATTTTAAAATATTTCAGTTCTTTGGTGAATCAGTGCTCTCACTGGTATGAATACTTCCTCCAGAATAAAGTGGCACCCATCTATGTGTCTGTGAGATTTTTGTGCTTCTGTTTCCCCAAGTACAGAGGAGTTCACCCTCTATGGAGGAGCCCCGCAGTCAAGTCAAATCAAGTCATGGCAACATTTGTCAGAAAACTGTGCTAGTTCTGGGGATACAAAGATAAGCAAAAGGACAGCCCCTGCCCCTAAGAGATCAGTCTCAATGGGGATAACTTGTAAACAAGGCATATGTAGGAAAAGTATAAATTAAGAGAGAGAAGGCAGTAGCATGAAGGAAGATAGGGAAAGGCTTCTTGTAGAAAGAAGGAGGTACTTAGAAGCCTCCCTCTGACCTTACTATTTCATAGTTGCCAGTCTAATCCTTTTTTTTAAACTCTGACCTTCCATTTTATTTTGTTTTATTTATTTAAAACCCTTATCTTCCATCTTAGAATCAATACTATTTACTGGTTCTAAGGCAGAAGAGTGGTAAGGGCTAGGCAATGGGGATTGAGTGGCTTGCCCAAGGTCACAGTTAGGAAGTGTCTGAGGCCAGATTTGAACCCAGGAGCTCCCATCTCTAGTTCTAGCTTTCAAACCACTGAGACACCTAGATGCCTCCAGACTTTCCATTTTAGAATCAATACTATTTACTGGTTCCAAGGCAGAAGAGTGGTAAGGTCTAGGCAATGGGGATTAAGTGACTTGCCCAGGCTCACACGGCTAGGAAGTATTTGAGTGCCAGTCTAATTCTTGGACTACATGTCTGCTATCCCTTGCTCATGCTACATAATAGACATACTTTCTATTGTGCTAGTAAGTGTCCTTAACAGGTCTATGTCTTTTATGCCATCACTAGAGCATTAAGTGCCTTGGAAATAAGATGATGCCATCTACTTACCCTTCTTGTTGTTGGTGTATTGTCAGTCATGTTCAATTTTATGACTCTGTGGACCATTGCTTACCAATACTGTCCATGGGGTTTTCTTGGCAAAGATACTGGAATAGTTTGCCATTTCCTTCTCCAGTGGATTCAGGCCAACAGAGGTTAAATGACTTGTCCAGGGTCAGACAGCTAGTAAGTATCTAAGGCCAAATTTGAATTCGGGTCTTCCTGTCTCCAGACCCAGTGCTCTATCCACTTAACCACCTAGCTGCCTAAATTGTTCCCTACCATGTGTCTGATGTCCATTGCCTTATGGGTCATGACAGAACTTTCCTGATTCCTTTAATTGTTACAACCCTCCCTCCATCACTCTGTATGTAGTTTGTTTTTTAAATATATGTCTTTCACTTACTTCTCTATAAATATATATCATAAGGCATAGAATGTAAGCTACTGGAGGGCAAAAACCATATCACTTTGTATTTATGTTCACTGTCTCTAGCACATAGTGTCTGGCACAAAATAGATGCTTAATGCTCTTAAATTGGGATAGCTAGGTGGCTCAGTGGATAGAGAACTAGACCTGGAATTGGAAGGTCCTAGATTCCAATCTGACCTCAAGCACTTCTTAACTGCATGATCCAGGGCCAATCACTTAACCCTCATTGCCTATACTTGCCAATATTCAGTACTGATTTTAAGAGAGAAGGTAAGGGTTTAGGGGGAAAAAAAAGACTCCTAAATTGATGGTGTTTACAGTTTCATCACCATATAGCATTGTGATAGGTTGTACAGCTTAAAGGACTGCAGACATAAGAAATAGAATGTCACTGGTATGAAATCATTTAATCAATCAAGGAATTAGCAGTATTCAAATGCATAAAAACCTTCTTGCATTTGAAATTTGACAAGCTGACTTCCTCTTAAGCTATTGAGTTGTTCTTGTTTGTAGCAGTAAAATGTGGTGAAGGCTGGGAACCTTCTGGAAGAAAGAAGTTTTGTGAGAACAAAATGAGAATATCAGTTACTTCCGCTGAAATGACATTAGCTTGTTTTTTCAAGACTTAATTTAGAGAAGATTTCATTTGCTTCTTATTTTTATTTCTTAAGCTCTGAATGGTGGGGGAGGAATAGGACTGAATGACCTTGCAGAGTGATAAATGGGCAAGCAGGGACCCTTCCTCCACTGCTCCTAACTCCCTGTTTTACCAATCCCAAGTCTTTCCATTCTTCCTTTCTGCCCATCCCTGGACAAATTCTGATCTGGTTTTGGGAGTGTGAATCTAGCTGGAAAATATATACTGGGAAGTCCTAGGTTCAAATCTGGCCTCAGATACTTCCTAGTTTTGTAACCCTGGGCAAGTCACTTAACCCCAATTGCCTTGCCTTTACTGCTCTTCTGCCTTAGAACCAATACAGAGTATTGATTCTAAAATAGAAAGAAGGATTTAACAAACAAACAAAAAAAAGGCAAATATATTGTTAAAACAGAAATAATCTCATTGTCCACCTAGATCTCTAACAAGATTTCTCAATATTATGGTCTTTGGGGGAATTGATAGTTGGGAGTAGACAGTATTATTCCTTAGCATTTTGTCATCCAGCTTTGTCTCTCCTGTTTCCTCCTTTTCCCTGTAGCTCATACCTTATTTCCTTCCTTCCCTCTGTACTGGCATCTAGTTCTCTATATGTTTCCCTGTCATCGACTTCAGCAGCAACCTGATTGTTCTCTTTCCCCACATACTTTCTTTTTTCTTTTTTATCTTTTTAATGAATATCATATAAATTGTTAACCACCAACAAAACATATTAAGCATGCAACAAAGCTATTTATATTTGAATTTATAAATTTCATCATATAAAATGTTTTACAACTTATTCATTACTCTTATTTTTTGGTGTCCTTTAATTTTATTTGTCACATACACTTCAGAAATCTGAAGTGACTGCTTGGATCAAAAAAAAGAGTAAAGTTTTAAATGAAGGGGATGAGGAAGCAGGAGTTCCCGGACAGAAAGGACCTCTGCCTTACAGTGCCATTGACCATTTGGTTGGGGAGGGCAATACTTCTGAACAGATGTCCTCTGTCATCCACACTTCAGGGTGGTCCACCAAGCACTGTAGCAAAGAGATTATCTGTAGATTACCGTAGATCCTGTTCTCTGAGAGCTTATATTCTTAAAAGAATATCAGCAATGGAAGACATTATCTTGTCCCTTAAAACTGTAAGTGAGAGAGGGAGAGTTAAAACCAAAATGGCAGCCCTGATCCCAACAGTAGAGTTGGAGCTTGAGGTCACATCTGAGTTAGTTTTGGGGAAACAGAAATCAGCATGTGGCTACTGGGCCTCTGTGCTTCTTCCATAGCTCCTATAGTTCAAACTCTTGAATTTCTACCTCTTCTACACCCAGGACCAAGTAAATAACTAATCATTTGCACTGATATAACTGGTGCAAACCCATCCCCATCTCCATCTCCATCCCCATTACTGAAAATGCATTCACTGTTGGATGTGGATCATTTGTAGCATCTTCCTTTATGAGAGACAGCAAATCATTATTGTTTTTGTTGAACAGAGTCGTTTGTGTCTCTTATCCAGAAACAAATGCATATGTTGGCTCCTTTCTGCTCTGAGCAAATTGAACTATGCATGAAGGCTGGGAGGAGGGATCAAAGCAAGTGCCAGGTGTGTGTGAGTCATAAGCACTCAGTGGTTCAAAATTGTGTGCAGATGAATATAGATGTGTGTGTGTTTTTTGCATCGCTGCACTTAAGTCAAATTTTCCTATCCTCTGATGCAAGCATTAAAAGCATTTTGTGGTGTAAAATCTCCTGTCATCTGATCTAGTCGACTGAAATAAACCAGCTCCCCTGCCGTCATCTCCCCTGAAAAGTACCCCTGCATCATGCTCTGGGGTGTGGCAGAGAGACAGACTAGAGGGGAGAGGCCCTGCCTGCTTAAAGAAAAAAAATCAATCTTCCCCCACCACCCCCTGAGTGGCTGCTCTGGTTTCTTGGATTATTGTTTCTGGAATGCCAGCTGTGCCACTTAAAGCCCCTCTGTGAAGTCCAGATTCACTGAGCTCATCTCATGGAAATACCATTTTTATAAATAAACTCCAATCGAGTATACATTTTCCTATTCCCTTCACTTGGTCTTTTTTTTTTAATCTTTCTTCCTTGGCACCAGTGTTTCCATTAAGATTGCCCCAAGGTCTGCCCACTATTGTTTATTCTTGGTCAGATTTGGATTGCTCATCTTCCACAGGAGGTGGTAAGTTACGTGGCTGAGAGTTCTCAAGGGAACTACAGAATCGACCCCACTTTTCCCCTTCTGTGTTCCTGCCATTATCAGAAAGCATTTTTGAAGAACTTATGGTGTGCCAAGAACTTGACTATTCACAGTTCATACAAGTTCAAGCAAAAAAGACAATCTTTGACCTCAAGGAGCTTACATTCTAGTGGAAGAAACAACACAAAAAAAGGATAGCTAATAAATCTTGCTTCAGATACTTCCTAGCAGTGTGACTCTGAGTAAGTCATTTAACCCCAATTTCCTATCTCTGATCAATCCTTTTACTTTGGAACCAATACTTAGTATTGATTCTAAGACAAAAGATAAGGTTTTTCTAAAAAAAAATGGGGGGGGGAAACAGCTAGAAAGCAGGAGGAGCAGGGTATAGGATTGAGTGGAGGGAGGATGTACCTACATAGGGGTTTAGTAGAAAAAAAATCCAGATAGTCAGAAGTATATCTTGGAGAGCAATGGAGATATAACTGGTCTGGATATGTTCCTTAAAATGAAGATTCTCAGAGGAAAAGAACAATCAGAGGTAGGGGCAGCAGAAGCAGAGTGAACTACCAAGGAAAGAAATTGATTGTAGCATAGTGGAGAAAGTCCTGAGTGTCAAAGAGACTACCATTTTCCATTTGTCCTATTTCTGCTGGCCATAGACACTTCCTAGCTGTGTGACCCTAGCCAAGTCACATAACCCCAATCGTCCAGCCCTTGCCACTCTTCTGTCTTAAAATTCTAAGATGAAAGGTAAGACTTTGTTTTGTTTTGTAAATCTTAGTTCTGCTGTGCTAACTAGATAAAACATTTGCTATTCTCTAAGGACAAAAGTCAGACAAAAATTGCCAGGAAGCTAAAGCTCAGAATCTCATCTCATTTAATTTGAGCCAGAACCCTTCCACAATATCCTCAGTAAATGTTCTGATTTTACTTGAAGACTCCTAGTGATGGAGAACTCACTACTTGTCAGAGTAGCCTATTCTGTTTTTTTTTTCCCTCTCCTCAAGCCTTAATCTGGTTCTCTGCAACCCCAGCACTCCTACTTCTCTCCTCTGTAGGATTAAGCAAAACAGAAGGTAAGGGCTTAAGAAAAAAAATCATTCTATTAGATTGGCCTATGACTATACCAAGATTTTTTTTTAATATTTACTTTTTGTATTGTTTCCAAGACAAAAGAGGGATAAAGGCTAGGCAAGGGGGGTTAAGTGACTTGCCTGGGGTCACACAGTTAGGAAGTGTCTTAGGTCAAATTTGAACCCAGAACCTCTGGTCTCCAGGCCTGACTCTCAATCTGCTAAGCCACTTAGCAGCCCCTATACCAAGATCTTTTTGTATCTTGCCTCTATCATCCAGCATATTATCTGCAAACTTTCTACTTATGCTATGCTATTTACACCTTGATCCATATCATTGGATAACAATGTCAAATAGCAGAGGGCCTGAGACACACTTAGGGTCTCCCTTAAAGTCCTCCCTCCAAGCTGACTTTGACTTTTAATGGCTATACTTTGGGTCTGATTGTTCAGCCAATTCTAAATCTTCCTAACTGCACTATCATTTTAGCCCATATCTCTCCATCTTGTTCACAAAATTCCATGGGAGACTGCTAAATGCTTTTCTAACACCCTTTTTATAGCTATGACAAGTTTATAGCATCCTTTTTCAATCAGCTAAACAGCCCTTGCAAAAAAGAAAATGAGGTTAATTTGTCATTTGATTGATTGGAGATATTCTGGTTCTGAGTGAGTACTATTTTCTTTTCTTATAAAAAAAATTTTTTAACCCTTCCTTTCTTTCTTAGAATTGATACCGAGTATCGCTTCCAAGGCAGAAGAGCTCTAAAAGCTAGACAATTGGGATTAAGTGACTTGCTCAAGCTCACACAGCTAGGAAGTATCTGAGATCAGATTTGAACCCAGGTCCTCCAGACTCCAGGACTGACTTTTTATCTATTGAGCCACCTACATATCTCACTATTTTCATTTCTACATGCTCACAAACCATCAATTCAATAGCATTCTTGGTCAAGTCTTTGATCTTTCTCCCAATTGTGTGTGTTGGGAAGATGTTCTTTTTCACTGGTTTATCCCAATCTTCTGAGAAATTGAAAAAAAAAAAAGAACCTTTTAAAAACAGAAACATGTTAATTGGAAAATGCACAGAACTTAGAGTAGAAAGATGTCTATTTACATCCAAGCTCAGCTGCTTAATCACCATATAACCATGGACTAATCACTTAACTCTGAGCCTCATTTTTCTCATATGTAATATGGAATGTTTATAATTCTACTGTCCACTTCAGAGGTTTATATCAGGGAAAAACTTTGTAAACTTAAATATGGGGGGGGGCACACAGGGGAACATATGCTTGTCAAAGATATTCTTCACTGTTATAGAGGATTTCATTTGCAGGGTTCAGATGGAAATTCTTTATAGATAATGAGTCCCCCATATGCTCCTGATTGCAGATGGCATTGTGCTGATTGGAGACAAGAAAAAAAGTTTTGAGTTTTGATAGTATGCTGATTGCATCATTAGAACATCAGAGGACCTCTCAATGAGGTCCATGAGTAGAACTGTCTCTTTGGAGTTTGGATGTAGGAAAAATCTAAATGAATAAAAATTAAATTCTGTCTAGACAAAAACACATATCTGGTTAACTGATTCATTGAGTTAGTACATAAATATGTTTACTTGGGACAGGCACTAGACATGCAAAATGAGTTGGGGCAAGAACTAAATTGGAGGAAGAGAGCAGCCTGGATGGTATTTGAGAAATTATGTTATGCTTTCAATGATCCCAAGATCTTCCTCCCTACCAATATGCATATTTCCTTTTTTTTTTAGTTTTGTTTTTATTGTCAAGCAAAACACACTTCCATATTGGTCATTATTGTAAGAACAAAGTCATACATAACCAAAACCCCCAAATAAAACCATAAATACACTGATATGAAAGACAAATACAACAATTCTTTCTCTGGAGGTGGAGAGCATTCCCTGTCCTTTAGAATTGCCCCAGATCATTGCATTGCTGAGAGTAGCCACATTTTCACAGATAATCATCATCCAGTATTGTTGTTATTGTGTACAATGTTCTCCTGGTTCTGTTTATTTTGCTCTGCTATCAGTTCATGTAGGTCTTTCCAGCTTTTTTCCGAAATCATCCTGCTTATCATTTCTTATACCATAATAGTATTCCATCACAAACATGTGCCACATTTTGTTCAGCCATTCCCCAATTGAGGGACATCCCTTCAATTTCCAATTCTTTGCCACCACAAAAAGAACAGCTATAAATATTTTTGTACAAGTCAGTCTCCCCCCTCCTTTTTTTTAAACCCTTACTTTCCACCTTAGAATCAATACTATGTCTTGGTTCCAAGGGCTGGGCAATGGAGGTTAAGTGACTTGCCCAGGGTCACACAGCTGGGAAGTGACTGAGGCCAGATTTGAACCTAGGGCTTCCCATCTCTAGACCTGGCTCTCTTTCCACTGAGCCACCTAGTTATCCCTAAGCAAAGATTCTGAACATTCATAACCATGAACTTGTGTTGGCTTTTTTCCCCCAGTATTTTGGTACCTGTATTTCAATAGGATTGGTTTCCTTTTTTATCTTATGTGTTGTATTTTATACATTTAAAATTTTCATTCACCAGATGACCAAAGGGGTCCAGCAAATTCAGAACACCTGGCCTAAACAAAGACCTCTAGCATATGGCATGCATCCTTTATGGAAAAAAATAGGAGAATGTAGACAAGGATTACTCAGGACAGGAAGGCATGGACAGGCTCTGTCCTATACCAGTATAGAAAATGCCTACATGGATGAGATCTTAGGTCTGTTGAAGTATGAAAGAAATGGCATAGGAGCCTGAATCAATATTGCTTTAGTATCCTGTGATTCCCTTGCTGCCTGACCTCCTTCTCATGATTTTCCCAAACTGTCCATGCCTGCCCACCATGGGAGGCTCCTATCTACAGCGTCCCTTAAACTCTTCACAGCTTGTTCTCCCCAGAGTTTTGAGGGCTTTCCTCTAGATGTCTCTAGACTGTGTGTGTCTCTGTGGAGCAGCAGGTCATCTACGTGGCATTCAAAGGGCAGCGGATAGGCCTATGATGGGTGTGAATAGACAACAGAGCCTTACCAGTTAGCAGCTGTGGGCAGGACGGATATCCTATTGTCATCAGACAGTGTATGACCTGGGAGGAAAAGGGAAGGCTGGTCATGTCAAGAACACATTAATGTTTTGTTCTATAACTTCTGTGTACCATACATGTTCTCCTGGCATTCTTACCAGTTATCCTTTCATAGATTTAAGCCATAGTTGTCTAGTATACTGCTTTGTAGGCTTCTTCTCACAGTCATTGAATGGAACCACCCTGTGCTAATGTTGGAGTACAAGCCAGTAAGTGAAGGACTTCCTTGATGTGGTCAAAATCTCATTGTTTCCTTGACCAAAGACCAAATTTCCCAAAGATACATGGGCTTTGAGAGGCCAGGGGACCCCACAGTGCTGAGCCACCATGTATTTGGAAGGGATCTGGGATTTGGGATGAAGAGATTGAAGTGCAGGTCTAAAGGGTAGAACAACTTTTTTTATGGGAAAAACTTCTGTTAATTGTACCTTAGGGGTTTCTGCTTCACACAGGTGCTATCAGTTTCCGCTGAAACATATCACCTTGGGTACACCCTATTTGCTAAGTGCTTCCAGGCAATACCATTACTGGAAGGAGAAAGCTGACTTTGAGTTCTTAAGGAAATGGCCTGATTCTTTCGTGATCACTTCTAACCAAAATTATTTAATAAAAAAACATTCACTGGAGAGAGAGGTCCTGGGTTCAAATGTGGCCCTAGACACTTCTTATCTGTGTGACCCTGGGCAAGTCATTTAACCCTCATTGCTTAGCTCTTACAATACATAGTATTGATTCTAAGAGGGAAGGTTCTTGTTTGTTTGTTTTTTAAACTCTGTGCTGTAGCCCTCTCTGCATTTCATAATGGGCAGCAGTACTCCGGCTATCCTTCAATGCTGTTACTCTTGCTACATGAGTGGTCCTCCTTCTTTACCTCTCATACATCTCCTCAATGATATATAGCCTTATACTGCCTCACAGCTATAGACACTCATTTGAGATATACTGCAGCCTCCTTATGTTCATCACACATTTCTCCATTGCCCTCTGAGTCATCCTGAAGATGTTGTTCTTTAGAAATCATGGTGTTTGAAGGCTCATAAACACATGGTATTGGGAAAAGATATAAGTTAAGGAAAATGGGACGGGAGAGGGGGGGAAGGAAAGAAGGAAGGAAAGAAGGAAAGAAATGAAAAAAGAAAAGAAAGAGTGAGCACTGGGACTCAGAAGTCCCAAAATCAAATCCTTCTTCCATTATCACCTGCGTGGCTCAGACAAATTACATCATATCAGCACTTAGTATAACAGAAAGAGCTTTGTATTTGGACTCAGATGACTTGGATTAAAATCCCAGCTGTGCCACTTTTATTACCTGTGTGAATTTGGAAATGTAGACTATCCTCCCTGAGCCTCAGTTTTCCCAACTAGAAAATGAGAAAGTTAGATAGGATGGTCTACAAGGTTCTTCCAGTTCTACATCTCTGATACTCTGGCTTTTCTCTGGGCCTTTTTTTCCACCACCACTGCCCCCCCCCCCCCCCCCAACCCTTACTTTCTGTCTTAGAATTGATACTTAGTACTGATTGTAAGGCTGAAGAGCAGTAAGGACTAGGCTCAGACTGGGTGACTTGCCTACCATTTACTAAGTCTCATTTCTCACCTAAACAGTAAAGAAGCTTAGACTTGGGCCAGATGCTTTCTAAGGGCCTTTCCCAGTTCTAACACCCGTATGTCTCTTTTTTCAGATCTGTGCCATCATTGGAGGCACATTCACAGTGGCTGGAATCCTGGACTCCTGCATTTTCACAGCCTCTGAGGCCTGGAAGAAGATTCAGCTCGGGAAGATGCAGTAGCTCATTGACTCCCAACTCACTTTGCCAAGGACATCAATGCAGGACCCCAGACCTATCATTCTAATGATTTTTTTTTCCTCTGTCAATCAGAATTGATATTCCGTTTCGTTGGTTGAAGTCACAGTGTGGGTAGTTGTTACACCAGGGTTTTTCTTCCCACGCCATACTCCCATCACGGGGGAATTCCAGGTCACACATTTGAGATTCTTTTGTTTTTTAAAAGACCACATGAAGTATTATTAGGAAGAACGTCCACTGCCAGTGCCAAGAATTATGGTGCTCCCTGCCCTGGGGAAGGGAAGTGGGGTGGGGTTCAGAGGGGAAGAACTCGTTCTCTTAAAAACAATCAGGAAGGCTCCAGGATTGTTATAACTTGGGTTCCAATAGCCCGCAGAGCCTCAGTGGGAAATAGCAAGAGAGATGGGAATTGACAAATTCTCCGTGTCCTTATAACAATGACATGGCTCACTTTTCCTGGACATCAATCTGAAGTAAGTGTAGGAAAGGAAAGCCCTTTTGGAGAGAGAAAGTTTTCGATTTCTTGGCCAGGTATACCCTGTGGCTTATGCTGTCAGGCCTCTTCTCCCCATTCTGTCTCTAACATCGCACTTGGTGGATGTGCACTTGGCTGAACTACATTAAGGTACCAGTTGAGCTCATTGCATTGTATCCCTGTTTCTCTCTCTCCCTTTTTAAAATGGGCTGCCAGGAACCACAGTGCCCAAGAGACTGATATCTGCTCACAATTGGTACAGCATAACCAACAGCCACAAAATGAGTTTTCCTATCTTAACCTTTCCCACCAATGTGCCTCAGTCCTGACCAAAGGACACTTCTTAGCTAAGGAAACAGCCTAGTTTCTGAACCCACCTCATATTTCTTCATCACCTTTGTGATGACAAAGTGGTGATGAGTGGCTGGGCATATCATGGGGTTTTCATCTGGAAGAAGCTTTAGGGACCACCTACATTAACCTCTCTCATTTTACAGAGGAAGAAACTGAGGCCTGGCAATGGGAAATAACATGTCCAAGGCATACAGGGAATAAACTAGAGGAGGAACTGAAAATCAGTCCTTTCTCCTCTAAATCCAGTGCAATTTCCACCATATGATCATATTTTCTATGTAGGCCCAGTTGGTTTTGCTCAGAGCCAGAGAGTAACAGTGAGCATCATTCCCAATGGCATACTTTCCCCCCACCAATGCCAGTTCTATGTGACATCTCTGGGGCAACAATGATTGCTCATGGGAAAGTAGAGTCCCATAGCATTTTCCCTTGGAGACACCCTCCTTCGAGGTGTTTTTGTTTACTTTTTCCTGGTTTTATTTTGGGTTGGCTGGTTTTCCCCCCAACCGCCAGCCAGTGACAAAGGGAAAAGGGAATATCCTGGCCTGGGAGAGCAGCTCCTCCCTGCCCTCCTTATCAGACACTTGCTCTGCAGTTTCTTTCACCAGCCCCACCAGCCTCTAAGACTAGCCCAAGACAGCCAGGCATGCAGCTGGTATGGTAGCGGCAGCTCTGATTTCTTTCCACTTAATTCAGAGTTGTTGCTGTTGCTGCTTGCCACTGCTGTTCATACTCCCTTTCATCAGAAGAGTCTTCTTTTAGATCAGAACTGGGAAGTGTGAGGGAGCCAGGCCAGGGAGGGATTCAGTGAAGGGAATTTCAAATATTCTGTGTTGATCCCAGAGAGAGCACCACCCCTCCATTTTCCATGCACACCAAGAATTCTTTGCGTACTTTGGTAATTCAGGATAATGTCTGGTTAGATTTATTTTTTAACAAGGCCTTTTCCATTTATTATTTTAAGTCCCTAGTGCCAACTAGAAAAGCTTTCTCCTTTCTTTTTTTTTTTCTTATGCATTAATTGATAATGTAAGTGTAACTGGATTTGTCACTTCTTATATCTCAATGTCTGGATGGATTTTTATACTTTTTTTTCCATTTACAAAATTCAGAAATGGAAATGATCCCTTGTATATGGGGGCATGAGGGGTTTGGGGGGGAGTGGTGAGTGAGTGTGTGTGTGTGTGTGTGTGTGTGTGAGAGAGAGAGAAAGAGAGAGAGAGAGAGAGAGAGAGAGAGAGAGGCATGCATATGTATGCAAGTTTTACTTTTATGGAATTTTTCCATTGTGGAGGTGGAGGGTGGGCACGGGACTTCATTTCCCAATGAAAGGATACCAATGACCTGTTTTCTTAACAAAATTCTTAAGGGAGAAACTTTACCCCCCTTGTTTCTTCTGACCATTGGGTTTAAGCAGATTAAAAAGCTGTGATTTTCAGAAATGGTCCAGTGTGTTTCCTTAAACCTCAACTTATGGGTTTATGGCTGGGATTCTAGGTGGGGTTAAATTCCCAGCATTTGTAACAAAGAGAAGTTATAGATATAAAGATTATTTTGAATTTGTAATAGGAAAAATCTCTTACCATCTCTGAATCCCTATAGCACTTAAAAGCAATGCTGATAACAAGCACATGCAAGCTGCTAAGTGCTAAGGCATTATGAAGAGAAAAGGAATCAGTTGATACCTCAAAAGGCTTGTAGTCTAATGGGGAGCATACATGTACACAAACACTATACAAGAAAGAATGGGATAGGAGCAGCTAGGTGGTACATAGGATAGAGTGCCAGACCTGGAGTTAGGAGGACCTGGGCTCAAATCTGGCCTCAGACATTAACTAGCTATATGACCCTGGGCAAGTCACTTAACTGTTTGCCTAGCCACTTGCCTTTCTGTCTCAGAGTAGTTACTAAGACACAATAAGGAAAGAAAGGAAGAAAGAAAAAATAGAGGCACAGTGCCCAGAGAAGTTGAAAAAAGTGAGCCTTTCCACTCTGACAGCTGGTGAAGCATTGGGAGGGCTTCAGGTAAAAGACATATCTCAACAGAGCCTTGAAAAAAAGAAAGAGATTTTAATAGACAAACGAGAGATCTGTCCCAAGCATATGGGCTATGGTTCAAGCAATGGTACAGAGAGGAGGGAAGATGGCTTGAAAACTAGGAATGGATGTGGTCCAGCTGAGCTGGAAGAGACCATAGGAAAAAGAATGTGGAATAGTGCATAGGGCATTTGACTTGGAGTCAAGAAGATCTTGATTCATATCTCACCTTGTATACTTACTAGCAATGTGATGCTTGACAAGTTACATAGCTTCTCTGATCCTCAGTTTTCTAATTGGTACAGTGAGGAGGTTGGATTCTGGCCTCTGAAGTTCTTTCTAGCTCTGCAACTATTATCCTATGAATTGTCACGAGAAAACCTGCCACTTGTTTAGACAGTCTTCTGCGGTTTTCTAATTTTGTGTCTGGATATTTTTGTCTTTCTGTCTGAAATAAGATGCTCAAGGGCAAAGATTCTTATGGTTTCTACTTTTATAGACCTGATGGCATCTGGTACACAAAAGGTACTTAACCCTTTTTGACTTTCAAGAATATGACCTGGAGAAGAAGACAAAATACACTAGTCATGTAAAAGCATCTGTCTGCGAATGGGACTGTGTTCTAGGTTTCCCTCTAAAAGTTACAGGAAGCTTTTACCCCACTCCTTAAATGTTTACCGGCAGCACTGTCATTGAAAAAACAATGTATGGATGCATCTATAAAGTACAGATCCTTCTATGCTACACCATAGGGCTTTGGTGGAGTTATTAGAAGAGGATTTTGAGGGGCAGCTAGGTAGCTCAGTAGAGAACTAGGCCTAGAGTCTGGAGGACCTGGGTTCAAATGTGACCTCAGATACTTCCTAGATGTGTGACACTGAGCAAATCACTAACTTCAATTGCCTAGTCCTTACCTCTCTTCTGCCTTGGAACAGATACCTAGTATCCATCCTAGGACAGAAAGTAAGGGTAGGGTTTTTTTTTTTGGGGGGGGGGATCAGAATGTAGACTCCGAAGGCTGCAATTGTTTCATTTTTATCTGTGTGCAGGATTTTTAAAAAGGGGAAAGGAATACTTTTAGACTAAAATGTTTATAACCATGATATTTAGAAAGCAAAAATCAAATCAATTTAAGCAGCTAATTATTTGGAATGAATTCTGGACTATAGCAAGGCCAGAAATGATATGATAGTGGGTGATCCTGGGTTCAAATATGACCTCAGACAATTCTTAGCTCTTTGACCCTGGGCAAATCACAGCCCCAATTCCCTGGCCCTTACCACATCATCACCCTTGGAACTGATACTTTATATTGATTCTAAGACAGAAGGGGGTGGGGGGGATTTTAGAATGTAGTCTCTGAAGACCGCAACTGTTTCATTTTTATCTCTGTGTACAGGATGTCTGAGCCATAGACATTTAAAAAGTGCTTGTGCATTGACTCATTTATTTAAAGGGATTTACACATAGCCAGGAAGAACTAGACAGGGAAATTGGCATGGGGGTAACTTGAGAGGATAAGATTGTGCATGAATGCATCTAATCACTTCTACCTCATTGCTTTGGCAGAAGAGTCCCATTCACCCTGTTTTTCTGTTCTTTTTGAGTTGTTGTTTTGGGTCTTGGAGATATATGGGTCAGGAGTCAGCTGGTCAGCTTTTTCCACCTTGGTACCCTTGACAGTGTTTACCACCCACTCAAACGGGACATGAGAATAACCCAAAGTGCCCATCAGATACTTTAAAGTTTTATTCTGAAGAGTAAGGACAAGTCGTGGCCTGACCAGGAAAAAATTCTTACCCAAGTTGAACCCCAAAGGCCAAGATAAAACTTTGATAAATATAGCTGCGACAAGACAAAGAAGGGGTTGCTGTAACAATGGTGAAGTTTGCTTAGTGGCATGACTGAGTTTGTCCCATATCAAAGAGTCTGTTCTTAGGGTTTGCCCAATATTAAAGAGGAAGACAGTCAGTTTTGTTTGGTGATTGAAAGTCTATCCATGACAGAGCTGTGTTGGCTGGGATGTGGTTCCCGCAGGTGTTTTTCATTCCTCAGAGCTGGCATGGTTGGTCTGAGTTGACCCATGGTTCTGGTCTGTGGTTTTGATAGTAACATTGATAGCAACAGGGTTCACCCTGAGTGTACACATGCAAAGGACTGTTGTGCCAAGCTCACAGTACACCTTGATTGGATGAGATATACTCAACAGCTAGATTTGGGCCTGGAACTGCTAGGTTTGGATCTAGGGAACCTGATAACTCAGGAAAATGAGAGGCATTAGCAAGGGGTTAATTTTGGAGTCATGACAACAGTCATTGAAATTTCCTGAACATGGTCTTCATAGACTAAAAGCTGGAAGGGACCTCAGAGGCCATCAAGTCCAACTCTTCACTTTAAGAAGAATGAGGAAATTGAGCCATAAGAAGAGTAAACAACTTCTCTAAGGCCACCCTAAGTAGGGTGACCAGCATTTAAACCCTTGTCCTCTGTCTTCAAATCTGGACTCTTCCCACTGTTCCATGCTGCTACCTCATTCTTTGCTTTCCTTCTGCCATAAACATTCAAGGTGGAGTGGAGCCAAACTTGATGTTCTGGAAAGTGGGCAACCATTCCTCAACTCTGAACTTTAGGATGAAAGAAAGCCATATCTCTCTCTCTCTCTCTCTCTCTCTCTCTCTCTCTCTCTCTCTAATTCAATATATTTTCAGTCCCAAATTCTGCCCTTCCCTTTCCCCATCCTACACCCACTGAGAAAACAAGAAAAATAAAACTCATTACAAATATGAACAGACATTCAAAATGCATTTCCACTAACTATATTCCAAGGAAAAAGTAACCAAAAAAAAAAGAAAAAGAAAAATGGAAGAAAATATGCTTAAAAACACACTCTCAAATCCATCAATTCTCTTTCTGGAGGTGAATAACAAATTTTATTTTGAGTCCTTTGGAATGTGTTAATCAGTTACTAAGTCTTTCAGAGTTTATTATCTTTACTATATTGCTGTTATTCTATAAATTGTTCTCTTGTCACTTTGCTTCAGTTCATACAAGCCTTTCCAAAGTTTTTTTAAACCATTTCCTTCATCATTTCTTTTGGCACCTTAATATTTCATCATATTCATATACCATAATTTGTATAACCATCCCCCAATTGATGAGCATCCCTTTATCTTCCAATTCTTTGCTACCACAAAAAGAACTGCTGTACAATATGGGCCCTTCTCCTCTACCTTTGATCTCTTTGGGATATAAACATAGGAGTGGTATCACTGGGTCAAAAGGTATGTATAGTTTAATAGCTTTGGAAGCATAATTCCAAGTTGCTCTCCAGAATGTTTAGATTAGTTCACAGCTCCACCAACAGTACATTAGCATCCCAATTTTTCCACATCCCTTCCACACTTGTCATTTTTCTTTTTTATAATCTGAGTTGATCTGCTGGGTATGAGGTGATATTTCTGAGTAGTTTTAATTTGCATTTCTCTAATTATTAGTTATTTAAAGCATTTTTTAATATGGCTATTAATAACTTTGATTTCTTCCTCTGGAAATTGCCCCTATTTCTGTCCTTTAATAATTTATCAGTAGTAGAAGTCATCTCTTCATTCTAACACAAGACCTTATGAAATAGGAGATCAAGATGCCGAGAAGAATTGTGAGAAATGGTCAGAGCCAGAATGCTGAAATTGCCGTCAACTTCCATCTGGGATATAGGATTCTAGGACTTAGAGACAAAGGGGCCTCAGGCATCATCTAGGCCTTTCATTTTACAGAGAAGGAAACCAAGGCCAGAGAATCTGACTTTTAAATTTATATTTATTTTATTTTTTAGTTATTTATTTACCTTTTGTCTTAGAATCAATACCAGGTATTGGTTCCAAGGCAGAAGAGTGGTAAGGGCTAGGCAATGAGGGTCAAGTGACTTGCCTAGGGTCACACAGCTGAGAAGTGTCTGAGGTCACATTTGAACCCAGGACCTCCCATCTCTAGGCCTGGCTCTCTGAACCACCTAGCTGCTCCCTAGAAAGAGAATCTGACTTTTCAAAGGTAGTTCAGGTGGGAAGGAGAAGAGCCAGGATTATAACATGGTAAAATAGGGGGGATTACCCAGTGCTACAAGTCTTTGTAGCCAACATGGCTTCAATCACCTTCTCTTCCTCTATCCATGTTTTTCTGCCCCTTGATAATCATTTGAGAGAAACCCTACTGAAAATTAAAGAAAAGTTCACAGTATGGAGCTCCCTGTATTCCCGAGAAGAATCCAAGTCCACACCAATTCCATAAACTTAAGTACTCTGTGAGGAAGACTCCTTAAATGGACTGAGAATACAAGAAGAATTTACTTTTGCTGACTGTAACAAATTCAAAGAGCTCAAGTCAGTTCTTGCTAAACTGGATGAGAAAATATAGAAGATCAAGTGCAGGAGTACTTAACCTGAGGCCTATTAACTTTTTGTTCCTCTGATATATTTTGTTATAATTTATATACTTTGCAATCCTTTGTATTGTATTTTATTTATTTGTATTCCAGCTCCAACACTGATAAAAAAACAAAACAAAACACTGTGGGCTTATTTGCCTCTCTGAGCTCATTTCTCCATCTAAAATAAGGATAAAGAACTCTCCACCTCACATAAGTTTTGTGGAGTTTTTGTTTTTAAAGCTACTACTATTCTCCCCACAAGGGATTCTATTTTATGTTCAGCAAACTCATTTATCATCTATCATTATTATCATCTCCCCTACTACCACCATCACCAATTATAATGATTCTTTAAGGTTTAAAAGAGGGCAGCACAGTGGCAAAAGTACTGGGTTTGGACTCAGGAAGACTCATCTTTCTACATTTAAATCTGGCCTCCGACTCTTACTAGCGGTGTGACCTTGAGCAAGTCATTTAATCTTGTTTGCCTCAGTTTCCTCATCAGTAAAATTAAGCTGGAGAAGGAAATGGCAAGCCTCTGCAGTATCTTTGTCAAGAAAACCAGGGGGCAATTAGGTGGCTCAGGGAAATGAGAAGCAGGCCTAGAAATAGGAGATCCAAGTTTCAAGTCTGATCTGATACTTCCTGGCTTTGTGACCCTAGACAAGTCACTTCAAACTGTTTGCCTAGCCTTTACCCCTCTTCTGCCTTGGAACTAAAATACAATATTGATTCTAAGATGGAAGGAAAAGGTTTTTAAAAAAAGAAAAAAAAGAGAGACACATAACTAAACAACAGCAAAGGTTTAAAAAGTTGTCCCAACACTAATTCACTGCTGGTGTAGTTGTGAACTGATCCAACCATTCTGGAAAACCATTTGGAACTATGCCCAAAATGCTTTAAAACTGCAATACCCTTGGATCCAAAATACCACTACTAAGTTTGTATCCCAAAGAGATTTTTTAAAAAGTTTCCCTTTTTAACAGGTTCTTTTCCAGAACCTGTTAGTATAAAAATATTTATAGCAGCTCTTTTTGAAGTGGCTAAGAATTGGAAACTGATGTGAATGTCCATCAATTGGGGAATGGCTGGAAAAGTTATGGTATATGGTTGTAATGGGAAACTATTGTGCTATAGAAAGACCTACATGAACTGATGCAAAATGAAGTGAGCAGAACCAGGGGAACACTGAGCACAGTAACAGCAATATTATATGAACATTTGTGAATGACTTAGCTATCCATAGCTATAGAGTGATCCAAGACAATCCTCAAGGATTCATGATGAAAAACTCCATCTGCCTCCAGAGAAAAAATTGATGGAGACTGAATCCAGACCAAGACATACTACATTTCATTTCTTTGCTTTTATTTGTTTGAGTTCTTTCACAAAATGACCACTATGGAAAGATGTTTTGCACCATAACACATGTAAAATCTTCGCTTTCTGAAGGAGGAGGACAGAGAGTAAGTACTTGGCTTAAACTTTAAAAAAAGGTTTAAAAATTGCTTTTTTCACATAATGGGGGGGGGGCGTATTTTGAAAGTGGTCCCAAAAGATATATAGATAGATAGATTTATATATGTATATAGGCCCTTGTCCTACCTAAAACTTCTGTTTCAAACTGTACTATAAAGCAGTGATCATCAAAACAATCTGGTACTGGCTAAGAGATCGAAGGGTGAATCAATAAGAACAGACTCAGCAATCTAGTGTTTGATAAACTGGAAGATCCTGGTTTTGGGGATAAGAACTCACTATTTGACAAAAACTACTGGGAAAATTGGAAAATAGTATGGGGAAAATTAGGTTTAGATCAATATCTCACACCCTATACCAAGATAAATTCAAAATGGGTAAATGACTTAAGTATAAAGAGGGAAATTATAAGTCAATTAGATGAACATAGAATTTAAGACCAAGCAAGAGATAGAGAATATTACAAGATGTAAAACGAATAATTTTGATTATATTAAATACAAACAAAATCAATTCAACCAAAATTAGAAGAGACACAACAAATTGGGGGAAAATGTTATAACCAAAACCTCTGACAAAGGTCTAATTTCTCAAATTCATAAGGAGCTAAGGCAATTGTACAAAAAATCAAGCCATGAATAGGCAATTTTCAGATGAAGAAATCAAAACTATCAATGATCACATGAAAAAGTGTTCTAAATCCCTCCTGATTAGAGAAATGCAAATCAAAACAACTCTGGGGTACCAGCCCACACCTAGCAGGTTGGCCAATATGACAGTAAAGGAAAATAACAAATGTTGGAGGGGATGTGGCAAAATTGGGACACTAATACATTGCTGGTGGAATTGTAAAGTGATCCAACCATTCTGGAAGGCAATTTGAAACTATGTCCAAAAGGCTTTAAAAGAATGCAAGCCCTTTGATCCAGCAATACCATTACTAGCTTTGTATCCCAAAGAGATAAAAAGTGGTTGTACAAAAATATTTATAGCTGTACTTTTTGTAGTGGAAAAAAATTGAAAAATGAGGGGGAGTCCCTTGATTGGGGAATGGCTAAACAAATTGTGGTATCTGGTGGTGATGGAATACTATTGTAATATAAGGAATGATGAACTGCTTGATTTCTATGTGTGAAGATGGGATTAACTCTTCCCTGCTCATTTTTAATCACCAGAAGTATATATACCCCACTTATCCTTAAGTATGGGGGGGGGGGGGGCTGTGACCCATGTGTGCTATAGTAAGTGACAAATCAGAATTGACTGACTGCCCCCTGGGCAGACCTAAGCAAAGATTTGGCTGTAATTGGTTCATGTAAAATGGAAGGAAGGCATAGGAAGTGACAAAAGGAATGATCTTTAAAAGTGGCAAGAACTTCCTGTGAGGAAGTGTTTCATCTTGGAACTTGACTTGAAGGATCTTGGAGGAGCTCTGGCTGAGGACCTTGGACTGCTATTTTCTATTAGGACTACCACGTGGATGAGTGAAAAAGGCTGACTCTTTTCCTTGGCTTAATCTGGAGGTATTATCCTCTAGAGAGGCCCCTAGTCTCAGAGGAGGACTCGTGGGTAAAACCCTTGTTTAATTTACCTCTGGACCCCCTTTGCTGGGGCCTCTGAAGCCCTATCTGGTTCGGACTGGGCCGGAGTAAATATCTACTCTCTCTAATTTTCTTACTTTTATTCTTTCTCCTTTTGTAAATAAACTACCATAAAAGTCATTTGGAATTTAGTAATAATTCCTGGCAACCACACTCTTAAATTTAGTCCAAACCTTTAATTTTTCCCTTTACATATGTGAATTGGAAAGACTTCTATGAACTGATGCAGAGTGAAATGAGCAGAACCAGGAAAACATTATACACAGTACCTGAAATGTGGGACGACCAAATATAATCTGACTTTGCCACTAATAGCAATGCAATGATCCAGAACAAACCTGAGGGAATTATGAGATAGAATGTGATTCACATCAAGAGAAAGAATTGTGAGAGTAGAAACGCAAAAGAAAAACATGATTCATCTCTTGTTTATATGGGTACAATATTTGGGGGGTTGGTTTTGAAAGATTGTTCTATTTTTTAAATGAACAATATTTAAATAGGTATCAAATGAAAATACATGTATAACCCAATGGAATTGCTTGTCAGCTCCAGGAGGGGGGAGGGAAGAAAACATGAATCATGGAACCATGGGAAAAACATTTTTTTTTAACCCTTACCTTCCATCTTGGAGTCAATACTGTGTATTGGCTCCAAAGCAGAAGAGTGGTAAGGGCTAGGCAATGGGGGTCAAGTGACTTGCCCAGGGTCACACAGCTGGGAAGTGTCTGAGGCCAGATTTGAACTCGTCTCTAGGCCTGGCTCTCAATCCACTGAGCTACCCAGCTGCCCCCCGGGAAAAAACATTTTTTAATTAATTTAAAAAAATAAATAAAACTTTAGTTTCCCTCAGCTCCTCTTATTGTGCTTCAGAAACCTTAGATTCAGGGTACCTAAGTAGCTCAGTGAATAGAGTGACAAGTCTAGAGTCAGAAGGCCCTGAGTTCAAATCTGCCCTCAGACATTTCCTAGCTGTGATATACTGGGCAAATCACTTAAACCCAATTGCCAAGTCCTTACCACTCATTAGCCTTGGAACTAATACTTAGTATCAGTTCTAAGACAGATGATAAGGGTGCTTTAAGAAAAAAATAAACTTAGGTCTGCAATGGCAACCCTATGGCTGTAAACCTTAAAATTTCTTAGACTTATGAATGTTAGAAATTTCACCATTGGGAAATTTCATACTTGGAAAAAATTTCCTACTGATAGTAAGAACTCTATTGGAATATGAAACCCCTTGGCATGGGAGGATCCTTCTCCTCCCTACTTAAGACTACTTTAGGACAGAAACCTTTTGCTAAACAATGGAAAGGGCTTTGACCTATGCTTAAGCATAGAACAGGAAGTTCTTTGAGTCATGATTGATTTTAGAATTGATACAATAGAGATACTTGGAATGACAGAACCAGGTCTTGGAAAATACAATCTCCACCCTACTTAGAGTAACAGGATTTAGGAAGGGCTGCAGCAAGATCAAGATTTAATTATTTGAGAATATGACCTTCAACAGACATGTGCAAAGCCACAGACCTCTGGGTGGTCCTGGGTTAAACTAGAGCCACCATTGGCACAGGGGAGACATCGACAGTGATTGGTAGATGTGAGAACTGAGGGGAGGGAACTTAGATGGTTTCCTTAAAGATAGCGGGGTCTGAGGACAGAGGGAGGAGAGTTTTTTGGTTCCAGAGGAGTTTTTGCTCTGAGTGAGGTGGCTCTGAAGGAGGACTGAGGAGGTTGCTCTGTTGGAGGACCAGGAGAGAAGGCTGGCTCTGAAGGAGGAGAATTCTCTGGAAACATTTCTTGAAAGAAGGCTCTCTTGAAGGTGGAGCCTGAGGTTGGCATGAGAAGCCTTACCTAGAAAGATCTTGGGTGAGTGATAAAACCAACTGACTGATTTATTCATTCTTATTCCTTTCTTACTTTCTCTCTTTTTCTATTGATTAATCAGTGTATTATAAATTAAATTTCTCTATAAAACCCAGTTGGCTTGGGCATATTCATAAATTGGGAATATATTCCCTGGCGACCATCTTATATTTATATAAACCCAAGACACAGTAGAAAACACATTTCAGAGGTCATAATTGATATATATATATATATATATTTCCCTTGCTCCCAAACATTTTAATTATCACATGGCACATATACCAAAGATGGCACACAGAGACCTCTCTGTGGACACACATAGGCCCCTGGCTTGGCTGGCTGAGAGCCTGGCCCTGCCCCTGAATGTAGGAAGTGAGGCATTCTAGCCTCCTTCCACCATCTCAGGGGCTGATGCCTAGCCTGCAGCCCAGCCAGGTGGCCCTGCTCCAGAATGCAGGGGGGTGGGGCACTACACACTGTCAGGGAGCAGGACATGGCACAGGGTCCCCAAAAAGTTTGCCATCACTGCCATAGGTGCTTAATGAATGTCTGTTACATGCTTGCAACTAAGTGTAAAATCTTGCAGAGCACAGGATCCTACCAACCTTAGGGACATCAGACCTTTATTAAGCACCTGAGTTGTCAGAACACTGTGCTAGGAGCTGAGGGAGGAAAGAGATTTACTTAGGAAATAATCCCCAACCTAATAGACCTTATCAGGTTGCTTTGTAGTTATATATATATATTTTTTTTTTATTTAAAATTTGTTTTCATATTTTTATTTTATTTCTTTAAACCCTTATCTTCCATCTTAAAGTAAATGCTATATATTGATTCTAAGGCAGAAGAATGGTAAGGGCTAGAGAATGAAGGTCAAGTGACTTGCCTAGGATCACACAGGTAGGAAATATCTGAGGTCAGATTGGAACTCAGGATAGATTTGAACTCAAGTCTCTGAGCCTGACTCTCAATGTTACACAAATATTACCACATTCAATTTTCACAACTACTCTGGTTTATAGAGAAGCAACTCCTAGCAATTAACTGGTGTGATAAACAGACAGACATATGGATGGATGGACGGATAGATAGATAGATAGATAGATAGATAGATAGATAGATAGATAGATAGATAGATAGACAGACAGACAGACCTAATTATCAAGTTCTTACGATGTTCCAGGGTACTGTGCAAAGTGATTTGCGAATATCTCCAATATGGTTACAAATATTCTTTGCAAATATAAAAATACATAATCCTCACAACTCTGGTTAAAAAAGAATGACTTCCAACAACTGACTGGAGTATTGCAGGATAGATAGATTAAGAATATAGATAGATGACAGACAGACAGACAGACAGACAGAAAGAGAGAGAGAGATTTATTAAGTTCTTATATGTTCCAGGGCACTGTCCTAAGTGGTTAAGGAACTAGTCCTCGACCAATGACACTCATTAGCTTTGATTTAGGGGCATCAATGCTCTTCCAATAAAAGTAATATGTCACAGTGGAAAAAAAAGAGTTAGAACTGGAGTCAAAAAACATGGGTTCAAAATCCATCTCTTACTTATCATGGAAACACATGATCTGGAACAAGTTACTACATCGTTCTGAGTCAATGCTTTCTCATCTGCAGATGAGAATTACTAATGCTCCTGTGAGGCAAAGATTACAAGTGAACTTGAAAGTGAACTTTCAAGCACTCCAGAATGCAAAGTTTTTTTGTAATTGCAGACCACATTTTCAGAAATCCATAGTGTGCAGGTTGTATGACTTCACTATTCATTGCATTACAACTCTGTAATTACAGTTATAACCAGGGTGTGCATCCAGGGCTTTGTACAGGGTGTTGAAGGGTATGTGCTTTTCCCCAGAAAAACATTCTTTGGATTGTCTAGCCTCCTGCCAAGTTATATAATTGTTCCTACTCCTCCGTCACAATCTGGGCTGACCCTTCTCCCAGCATGTCTGTATGTGTTATAGGATTATCCTTCCCTAGCCCTCAACTGATCTTGGCCCCAGCACCAGAATTTCTAGTTATGGCTCTGACTAAATTGCTAGTTGATCCAATTCTGTTATCATGGCACTTGGTGCTACTCACATAAAAAATGGTGTGAAAGCACTGGGCATGTACTGGCCTTACCAACTTCCAATTCACTCACTTATGCACGCCTTCAACAAATATTTATCATGCATCTACGATTTTCAGAGCACCATTCTTGAAGTCAGAAAAAAATACAGAAGGTGTAGAGAATCAGTGGTCCCCGGCCGCACCTACCTTACAGTCTAGTAGAGGGAGTGAGACACAAATACAACATTATATGCTAGATGAGGGCATTTAAAAATTGTGAATAAAAATTATTCAGCAAGTTCCAAGGGGAGCCTTCCACAGACAAAATGAAAAAGAATATGCCAAACAAAGTGGGTAATAGAAGAAAGCATGAAGAAGGATATGGGCAAACAGAAGGTAGTCCAACTTGGCCAAAGCAAGAGGAATGTGTGGAAGGAAGGGATATGGGATAAAGTAGGAAAAGGAGGTTTTCCTCAGTCAAAGCTTCATTTGTCCCAAGTCTTAGAAATTTGAAAGGAAGGCAAAGTTTTAGAAGAGAAAATTCAGAGAGTCTACCTGCGAAGAGGGATTATTTGGTTTGTTGTTGTGTCTTGTTTTCTTTCATTCACTTATATCCTTTGAACCTGGCAAGTAGCTTATTGATTTATTGACACATATTGTCAATATGACCCTGGACAAGTCATTTAACTTCTTCCTGTTATGGGCAATGCTCCAAGACCTTAAATTGTAAGTAAATCACCCATCTGCATTGTTAGTGTGAGTTGCCCCATCTAGGAGCTCCCTACACTGCCAAAATCATAAATTTGGACTAAGAAAAAAAGAGAGAAAATATTTACTGAATTTGACCTTATTCTAAACCATTTTTTTCTCTTCCTCTCAGGATTTGTGAATAGTCATTTTGTGATGAAGGCAAAAACTAATAGAATTATAGGTCTAGATTGGGAAGGGACCTTAGAGGTCATCTAGTTCAACTCTGTCATTTTACAAATGAAGAAACTGAGGCCAGAAAGGCCAAGTCATTTGACTACAATCATTTAGCCCAGGTCTTCTGACCTGGCAGTACTATTTCCACCATCCTGGCTCCTCCTTAATACTGATCACACTATATCTGAGTGGAAACTGGCTTCAAAGGAGTTCTCATCTAGCTTGGGCCACAACGGGAGTCCCTTCTTCATTCAATATGCCTCCTAGCCATCCAACATCCTCTTGAAGGTCTGTAATCAGGGGGAATGGGGACAGCTCTTCTACCTCCCTCTCATCACCTCTAGTCCTCAGGAGGCTTCATTGACCAACCTTCAAGCCCAGAAGGTAATCACAAGCATTAAGGAGGTGTTAAATAAACTGTCAAGATTTCTTCTCCTGGTTCCCTGTGGGACCTGAGAACTCCTTCCTATGAGGGCGAATTAAGGAAGGAGCTCATCCATCAAGTTGGGCTTCAGTATGGCTAAGCCCTACTAAGGCCAGAGTTTAGTTCAGGAAGCACACAAGGGTCAGGCTATAAGCTATAGCTTTGGAATGAGCCACCCACAGATATTTACTTGTTGACAAGCATTTATTTGGGGGGGGGGGTATTATACAGTTGGCCCTGGGAATACACAAAAAGGCAAAAAAAAATTCCCTCCCCTGACTAGTAAAGTAGGACTCCTTCTAATGGGAGATACAGCACATAAACAATTAAGGGGAGGAAGAGAAAGGAATAGACTTTTCTAGAGCACATTCTAGATGCCAAGCACTGCGCTAAGTGCCTTACAGTTTGTAAAAGAGGAGGAAAATGGAGGGATCCTCTCCTTTCTTACTAATGGAGAGGGGTGAAAGCTTTTACTCCACTGGATAGATGTGTTTCTCCAGTGAGAGGTTGAAGGGAGATGTGAAGGAAAAGGGATCTCTGGGGGAAACTGAAGATCTGAGGAAAATGGCTATGCCTCTCCTTTCCTCAAGTTTAGCTGACCTTAGAGCTGTGCCTTATTCAGGGAGAGACAGAAGAAATCCATCTACCTCGCTGCCCAAGGATGCACCACAAACTGTATACTTGAACCTTGAAATGTGGTGTCAACTGCTGGGGGAGATGTTGAATCCCAGACAGTCCTTTCAAGGGTAAGGGGTTTTGTTTTGATCCCTTCCCCAAGAACACAGTGACAAGCTGCATCTTTGCTCCTCCCAGATGAAACAAGATTTTACCTTTGATCTTGTTCCCAAGACACCCAACCTCTAACTTCTCAAGAAAACCCCAACCAACTTAAACTGACATGAACTGAAATTTATTTGAGAGATGGGGAAATAAGGGCAGGAAAGATCAGGAAGCAGGATGGAGGGATAGGAAGCCCTAGTAGCTATATCCTGCAGTGGCTGGGAATCAAAAGTCCTGGCCAGAGGCTTTGTGCCCAACCCCCTGTCTCCTACCCTAACTTAACCTAAAGTTACTGTGATCTAGCCATGGCAGGGTAAAATGGGAAGAGCCCAAAGGAGAGGGCAGTTTGGCTCTGACCAAAGAGTCCAACTGCCTCCTTGACAGTCTTGCGCGGCAGGAGACCAGTGAAAGGAGGTTGTGGAGGATTTTTTAGCTGGAGATAGGTATATAGCAAGATGAAGATCAGGTTCTTTGTCCTCCTGGCTTCATATATTTCTCTGACCCTCAGGAAACGCTCCTCACAGTATCCTTCCAAGGCTAGAAGTAAGTCCGTTGTTCAGAATTCTCCCAGTTGTCAATTCTCTTTCCCAGAATCCTCTTGCTCATTCTCCATTGCTCCTCAGCCAGCTGTCTCCACTGGCTAGCTGTTCATTAAACAGCAGGGTTCTATTTTTTTTTTTGGTCTCTCATTCCTTACATTACAAGTTGAATAGCTTATTTGATGGGATATACACATGCAAGATACATACAGAAAAGACAGGAAAGAAGCAGAGGAGAGGTGCTGGCATCTGGGGGAGCAGGAAAGGCCTCTTGTAGAATTCTGGGCTTGTGCTCCACTTTTGAGAGAAGTTAGGCGTACAAAGAAGTTGGGGTGAGCAGTTATATAAATGACCGAATAGGTATATTGCAGGATAGATAGAGAAAAGGGAAGGCCCATCCCCCCACTTAAAATGCATCTAATCCAGTGGAATTGCTTGTCAACTCTAGGAGAGACAACATGAATCATATAACTTTGGAAAATGTATGTGTAAATTTGTTGTTAGAATAAAATAAAGATGAAATTTTTTAAAATAAATTTTTTTAAACAACCAAACTTTTATCTGGGCAGGCAGCTAGGTGACCCAGTGGATAGAGAGCCAAGCTGGGATACTGAAGATCCTAGGTTCAAATCTGGCCTCACTTACTGGCTGTATTACTCTCGACAAGTCACTTAACCCCAATTGTCTAGCCCTTAGTTATTCTGCCTTGGAACCAATACTCAGTATCAATTCTAAAACAGAAGATAAGGATTTTAAAAAATCACAAACAAACAATTTCTATCTGGATATGGTGGACAACCAAGGCAAAGTGCAGCTTTGGAGAAAGTAGGTGGTACATTGGACCTAGAGTCAGAAAGACTTGAGTTCAAATCTAGCTTCAGATTCCTATCTGCTTGAGACTGGAGTCACTTAACCTATTTGCCTCAGTTTCCTCATATGTAAAATTGGGGGGGGGGGGAATAATAGCATCTCTCTCCTAGAGTAGTTGAGACGTTCAAATGAGATGATATCTGTAAAGTACTTAGTACAAGGCCTGGTACAGGTAGATGCCATGTAAATGCTTATTCCCTTCCCTTCCCTCCCAAAGGCATAGAACAGGGAAATGAGAAGCCATGATGGAGAAACTGAGAGAAGGACTGTGCTGCTGGATTGCAAAATGCGCAGAGGGCAGCAAAGAGTAAGTAGGAACCAGAATCTGAAGAACTTTCTGCCAAGATATGAATAGCATTATGTGCCCAACCTGGGGAAATAAGGACTTCAGGAGCTCACTGAGCAGGGGAGTAACACAGTCAAACCTTTGTCTCAGAAAAATCACTTTGTGAGCTGAGCAGAGGATGGATTAGAAATGTGAGGCAAGGATACCAGGGAAAGGCAATTTCAAGAGTCCAGGTAAGAAGTGAAAAAATTGGGGGCAGCTGGATGGCTCAGTTGAGAGCCAGGCCTAGAGATGGAGGTCCTAAGTTCAAATCTGGCCTCAGACCCTTCCCAGCTGTGTGACCCTGGGCAAGTCACTTGACCCCCATTGCCTAGCCCTTGCCACTCTTCTGCCTTGGAACCAATACACAGTATTGACTCCAAGATGGAAGGTAAGGGTTAAAAAAAAAAAGAAGTGAAAAAATCTTGGAGCCAAGGTTAAGCCTGTGTGAAGTCATCTAAGAGCAGAAAAGGATGAATCACCAGACAGAAAAGCATGAATGCTAAGTTCTCCTGGCTCTACAATGAACAAGAGAAGGTCCAAGACTCTCCCCAACCAAGTCTAAGCCTTGTTTGCCACCGGGGAAGAGGGAGCTCAATTCACCATTCATGTCTTTCATACACACTATCAGGTCTAACCTCATCGCTAATTAAAAGGTTTTTCATCATCAAGCAATCAGTGAAAAGGAAACAGAGTATACTTATACAAGCAATGACGCTGAGATCAGGGATTTTCATGATACTTCATCATGGATTTCTGGAAGCAAGCACCCCAAATAGCTAGATGGTTGGGCACCAGGTGCGGTCCAGATTTCATGTTGGAAAGACTGGGCTGCTATTGGTTACTCCTTTATTACAGATGGAATTTATAGTATTTTGACTAAAAAGCACCTTTATAACTTTTTACAGATGAGGAAACTGAGACCTAGCCAGAAAAGGGAAGTGACTTTTATAAGGTCATAATTGGAGCTAATAACAGATTAGGAACTAGAATACGAGCCTCTGGTGTTTTTCCCGCTATATCCAGGACTCTTTAGAGCCAAGCAACCCAAGTGATCTCTTCCAGGCCCCAAAGGGATTGGTTTCTTCCCTTTTCCATGTCTTTTCATTCCTTTTTTTTTTTTAATAAAGAAAGAGGGTTTCCAACCCCTTCCCTATCTTCAAAGGGCAAGATTATTTTCCTCTTAATGTTCCACCCTGTGGCCTGGCAGAGAGAAAATTCCATAGCACTCTTGAGAAGGTCATCCAGCCCTTTTCTGAGGCCTTATTTTCCAATGCTTTAATCATCTTCATTGCTTTCCTTAGAAGTTTTTCCAAGTTCTCTACTTCTCCCTTTAGTTGTGGATCCCAGACTTGATCATAGTAGCCTAACAAGGGCCTGATGAGGCCTGAATAGAATGGAAGGATTACTTCATGGGACCTGGTCCAACTTAGGTTACCCAATATCATCTTGCCCTTGGTTCACTTGGTTTAAATGGCACAGTGCTGACTCATGTTCAGCTCTTAGTTCAGAAAAGTTTCCATCTTGCTCAGAGATTTACCCAGGGTCTACACCTAGTGTAGCTGAAAGAATCATAGGTAATGGGAGACCCTGGTCCTACTTTTGGCTCTGCCTCTAATCACATGCTGGACAAGTCATTTTTAACTTCTTCGGGATTCCATTCTTTCTTCTGCAAAATGAAGAGATTAACCTAGAAGATTTCCAAGGTCCTTTCTGGCTCTAAGAGTCAATGACTCTGCGAGACTAGTTCAAAGTCACATTTCTAAAAAGTGGAGGACACATAGCATGGTAGAAATGGATTTCAAGTAAAAACTATATTGCTTATCTGCTGTGTCAACTTTGGGCAACTCATTTGATTTCTCAATACCTGTATTTCCTCACCTGTAAGATAATAGCACTGGCCTTGGTGACCTCTAAGGCCTCCCCAACTCTAAATACTATGATCCTAACTAGCAAATCTGGGAGTTGAACCCAGATCTTCTAATTCCAAGTCCATGATATCTCAGCTCTTCTTTATCAAAATGGTTTGGAAATTCTGTTCAGTTCTCTTCCTCCTTGGTGCCATCTATAAATGTATTGAGTGTGCTTCCTATTGTACTATCTCAGATGGTCATCTTAAAAATATTTTTAATTACATGAAAAAAACATTTTTAACATTCATTGTTTTTAATTTTGAGTTCTGAACTCTCTTCTTCCCTCATCCCCTCCTTTACTAAGAAGACAAGAAATATAATATAGATTACACATGTGTAGTCATGCAAAACATATTGCCACATTAGTCATGCTATGAAAGAAAACAGACAAAGAAAAATAAAGGAAGTAAAATATATATATGGTTTGATCTGCATTCATACTCTCTCAGTTCTCTCTCTAGAGACTGAGAGCATTTTTCATCGTAAGTACTTCAAAATTGTTTTAGATTATTGTATTGCTGAGAATAGTCAAGTCATTGCCAGTTGATCATCATAAAATATTCTATTATTGTGTATCATGTTCTGTTTCTTCTCATTTCCCTTTTTATCAGTTCATGTAAGTCTTTTCAGGTTTTTCTGAAAATGTCCTGCTTGTCATTTCTTACAGCACAACAGTATTCCCTCACAATTATATGCCACATCTTGTTCAGCCATTCTTCAACTGATGGACATCCCTTCAATTTCTAATTCTTTGCCACCACAAAAAAGCTGCTATGAATATTTTGTACATATTGGTCTGACTATTAATGGAAAATGCTAAACACCACCGAGCTACCTCTTTTATGAACCTTACCAGTCATAAGCCACATCCTGTTGGAAAGCTTTGTTAATTTGGGGGCTACTGAACTGTGCCTGAGGTGTAAGACAACAATGGATGTGGCTTTACTTTATTACTGTCACAGTACCTTGTGCATAATTGGGATTTTTTCCCCAAGACTTCAATAGAGTACACAGCTTTCCCAACTACTCACAGGCATGACCACTTTGTTTGACTCTGAATCATAAAGAGGTAAATGTGCCTTTTGTCCTGGCAGTGACTCAAGAATGAAATTAAAAATAGGACCTAGGAACCAAGAAGGGGAAATTGTGGTTAATCATTAGTATCAATCAATATTTATTTAATGCCCTTGTGTACATAACTCCCAGGGCAGTATGATGTAGTGGAAAGAATGTGGATATTGGAATTAGGAGGCCTGCGTTCAAATTTCAGCTCTTATTAGCTCTGAGACTTTGGAAAAGTCACGTAAGCTTTGTTTTCTCATATGTAAAAATGGGATAATAACTAGCATTTATATGGTATTTTAAGGTTTTCAAAGAGTTTTACAAATATTATCTCACAATTAACCTCACAACAATCCTGGGGAGTAGGTGCTATTATAATTCCCATTTTACAGATGAGGAAGGGCAGCTAGTGGCACAATGGATAAAGTGCTCATCTTCCCGAGTTTAAATCTGACCTCAGACACTTCCCAGCTGTGTGACCCTGGACAAGTCACTTAACCTAGTTTGCCTCAGTTTCCTCCTCTGTGAAATGAACTGGAGAAGGAGATGATAAACCACCCCAGTATCTTTGCCAAGAAAATCTCAAATAGGATCATGAAGAGTTTGACACAGCTGAAATGACTGAACAACAGCAACAAATGAGGAAATTGATTAAGAAGGTGTGTCCTCCTAGGATCACACAGCTATTAAGTATCTGAGACAGGATTTGAAATTCAGGTCTCCCTGATTCTAGGTGTTTTATCTACTGAATCTCCAAGCCTACCTTCCTCTATGATATCAATTGTTTGCTAAAATGAATTTGATAAAAAGTGTGCAGGATAGGTTTTTCCAAAGTTCTTGTGATTATTCTTTCAATAAACATTTATGAATTGTCTAAAATGTCTAGGTATTGTGCTAAATGTTGGGGATATGAAAATGCAAGCAAGTCTGCCCTCTAGAAATTTAAATTCTTTTTGGAGGCTAATTATATTTCATAAGACATGCCAATATTATTGGCCCATTTAGCACATTGAACCATATATTATCAGAATTATTGTACCATTCAGATCATAGATGGAGAACTGGAAGTATCATTTAGTCCAATACCCTCATTTCTTCTCCTAGATTTCCCTTTTTTTACAGATGAGGAAACTGAATCCTTGGGGAGGTAAAAATGACTATTGGAAGGTCAGCTACGGAATTAAATGCCAGAGCTGGGATCAAAATCTAGACCTTCTGACTTCGAATCCAGATCTTTTTCCATTGCAATGGAGGTTTCATTTTCATTTTTAGTTATGTCCAACTCTTCATGACCCCATTTGGGGTTTTCTTGGCAAAGATCCTAGAGCGATTTGCCACTTCCTTCTCCAGCTCATTTTAGAGGTGAAGACACTGAGGTAAACAGGCTGAAACGACTTGCCAGGCTCATGCAGCCAGATTTGAACTGAGGAAGGTCTTTTTGACCCCAGTCTTGAAGCTCTCTATCCACTGAACCACATGATTGCCCCACAATAGAGGTAGCAAGATATCATTGATAAAAGTACTAGACTTAGAGTGAGACACCGTCTTAAAATTCCACCTCTGACACCTACTAGGTGAGCTTTGACCAGTCACAACCTCTTTGAATCTTAGGAAACTCTCTAAAATATATCAACTAAATTCTAGATTACTTGTAATCTGCCTTGGTATTCTGTGGCAAGATTTCTCACACCAATGAAATCTGATATCTTTAATGTCATTTTACTTACCAACTATGAGACCTGGGCAAGTTGTTTTACCCTATTTATCTCAGTTTCCTCATTTGTAAAATGAACCACCTAAAGAAGGAAATGGCAAACCATTATGGAGTCTTTGCCAAGAAAACCCCAAATGGGATTTTAAGCCAAATTAAGATAGGCATAACTATCTTATAACACCAAGAAAAAAGGTGATAGTTTTGCTATACTTGGCCCTATTCAGACTTCAAGACAGCTTGGTGGCACAGTGGACACAGTGCTGGGCTTGGAATCCAGAAGATTCATCTTCCTGAGTTCTGAAACCTCAGATACTTCCTAGCTGTGTGATCCTGGGCAAGTCACTTAACCTAATTGCCTAGCCCATGCAAATTGATACTGAGACAGAAGTGGGGTGGGGTGGGGAGGGGAGGGGAAGAAAGGGATTGCCTAGTACACTGAGTGATTAAAGGTTTACTTAAATTCTTAACTCCAGGGTCACATTGCCTGGAGGTAGCCAAGGTAGGTCTTGATCCCAAGTTTATATTTTTTTTTCTAGTTTTTTTCCCAATTACATGTTATAACAAATTTCCACACAAGTTTTCCTAAGATATATGATCAAACTTATCTCCTCCCTCCCCTCCATTCCCCTTCCCAGTGCTGGCAGGCGATTTGATTGATCCCAGGTTTTTTGGGGAAAGGATGTTTGGGGTTTTATATGAGCTTCCTCCAAGTCCCAGTCAAAATCCCACCTTCTAAAAGAAGTCTTTCTTGATCCTTCCTAATGCCAATGCTTTTTCTTTGTTGTTATTTTCTTTTTATATACTATCTGGCTTATTGATACCTTTCTGGTTTGATGTCTTCTACTCCATTAGACTGCTGGTTTCCTTTGTATGTCCCAGCACCTAGCACTATGCCTGGCACATCTTCATCCGATCATTCTAGAAATATTTATTAAGTACCTACTATGTGTCAAGCACTGTGCGAAGTGCTGGGGATACAGAAAGAGACAAAAGATAGTCCCTGCATGGCACTTACAATTTAATAGCGGAGACAACAAACCAATAATATATAAATAAAGCAAGCAATGTACAGGATAAATTGGAAATACTTAAGAGAGGGAAGACTGGAAGAGGGGTTGGGGAAGGGTTCCTGTAGGAGGTGGGATTTTCATTGGAATTGAAAGAAAACCAGGGAAGTCATCAATATGAGCAGAGGAGGGAGAGCTTTATGGGCCTTGCAGACAACCACAGAGAATGCCCCGAGGCTGAGATGGAGCATCTTGTCCCAGGTACAGTCAGAAGCCCAGTGTCACTGGACTGAAGAATACTTGTAGGAGGTGTAAGGTGTAAGAAGACTGAAAATGTAGGAGGGGGCTGGATTATGAAGGGCTTTGAATGCCAAACAGAGCATTTCTGGACTTTCTCCTGTGGAGAGACAATTGGAGGTAAAAATGAAAGGAAGGCAACTTTGTGACCAAAGCAACATATCTTCAGCACTGCAAAATTAGTAACATCTCTGATGACACTTGCTAGATGTTTCTAGTAGCTTTATGGTCAAGGAGCTTCTCTGGCTCTTAGGGACCATATATTCCATCTCAGCTCTTTTGTGGAGCTCTTGGGAACTGGACAGACTCTGGCTGACAAAGCCAGGCTGGTCTGTTTTAGTTCCTTTAAGAAGCTAAGAGATAAACAACTCATAGTTAAGCAAAGCTATTGTAAGAGTTCCACCTAAGGCAGAGTTTAAGGTTATCTTTTTCCTTGTTTGTACCTGCTGCTAATTCAAAGTCCATCACTAATTTAGGTTTAGAAATTTCCTTATTGTTGTTCAGTCCTCTTTGTAACCCCATTTGGAGTATTCTTGGTAGAGATGCTAGAGTGATTTGCCATTTCCTTCTCTAGCTCGGTTTACAGATGAGGAAACTGAGGCAAACAGGGTGAAGTGACTTGTCCACATAGTTAGGAAGTGTCTGAGGCCAGATCTGAACTCAAGGAGGAGAGTCTTGCCAACTATATGGCTGACACTTTATCCACCAATGTACACTTCAGGGATTCTGCCCCAAAAATTCCAGAGTGGGTAGGTGGGCCCAAGGGCAGGAAGCCTAGTTTATTCCCAAATTCCTCTTCTTAATTGACATGCAAATGAAGTTGAGTAAGAACAAAAGGTCATGTCCTCCACCCTCTTAGGCCACATTCCTTCCTTTATTATGTATATCAACCAGCCACAAAACCTTAGACTTGTGGCAGTGTGGGCAAAACCTAGAAGTTCCTCTACATCTAGTAAGTCCCAGGCTCGGTAAAGAACCCCATTTTCCCTTCAGCTAAATTCTCAGGAAGTTCCTAATCACTGAAGGTCAATTTAGAGACCATCCATTCTGGCTGTTCCGAGGATTGAATTCTGGATGCTCTGGTCTCTGACCCCTGGGAGAGCCAACTGCACTACTGACAACTCCAAAAAACAAAAGAATTTGGGGAACCTATATACCATTTAGAGAGATCTAGGGGCAGGAAAAATGATTGACATCACTATAGCTACAAAAGGAAGTTCAAACTATACTGACTGGATACAATCAGGCTTGGGAAAGGAATCATAGCTAGAGGCTAGGGTGTAAGAGAAGGGGCTGCTTACAATGGATACTAAAAGGATGGTCCCAGCCCAGGTGTGGGTCTTCTTGGAAAAGGATCTCTGATACAATAGGGGAGACTATCTAAAACAGAGCTTTGAGCTTGGTGTGTCAAATGTCACCAAAAAAAACAAGTATAACTCAGGTGGTGTTACTTCAAGAAAAAAAATCATAATTTTGTGATATTTATAGTTTAAATAACAAAAATGTATAATTGTAATATATTACTGTATTTAACAAACCAAAAACTAATTATTTAACTTACCCGTGTCAACTAGAAAAAACGCAGAACTATTAAATAGTCAAAAATCACTCTTTAATCAAGGGAAAAGGGGTTAGCACCACTAATACTACAACAGAGCTGCTTTCCAAGACTGCACAGAGTCAAGAGGCCCTGGTCACCAGCCCTTGGGAGTGCCACCGACTCAGGATGGACTCCGAGGAACAAAAGAACTTGGGGAACCTATATACCTCTCTAGATGACCTGGGGGCTTTAGGATTAGAGGGACAGTTGATTGACTTTACAATGGTAAGAAAGGAAAATGAGGAGTTCCAGACAGGAATAATAGTGAGGGGCTGGTGCCCTACAAAGGACACAAAAGGGAAAGACTCAGCCCAGGGCTGGGTCACCTTGGTCATGGACCATAGCCTAGGGGGAAGAAACCATTGGGACAAAAGGGATGCTTAATATTGGATGGGATTAGCTGTTCCCACCCAAACTACCAGGAAGTTCACTGTCTGGAGAAGAGGGACCTTCCCTGGGGGGGGGGGGGGAACCTCTCCTGTGACAAGGTCAAAACCTGGGGTTTCTACACTCAAACTAAATAAACTGGGGATCTCTAGATTTCCATGTTGACACCTGCTTAGTGACGTTTTTTGTTCATCTGTCAGTCAGTTTCTTTTGTTGGTCTTGATATTATTTAACTTGTGTAGGGTGCCATGAACTAAGATAAATGAGGAGGGGGAATTCTTTAACTAACCTGCCTATTAGTGACTTTTTTGTTGCTGAATTTCATAGGCTAAATCTTCAATTAAAGGTTGGTATTTTGTACACTTCAAGCCCAAGCAAGTGCTGCTAACTTCATCTATCAATCTGTTTCTTTTGTTGGTTTTGATATTATTTAAGGATGAGAATAAGGTCCCACAAAAGTATGTAGAGGGAAAAATTGTGAGTGAAGCCATTGCTATATTTTTCAGGGTGCTAAAAGTGTCTGGTAATTGGTTCCAGGCCCTCTTCCATTGCACTTGGGCCAGAGCCCCGCACCATCCCTCCCTAGCCTGCTGTGAGAGCAGCATCTGCCACCAGCCGGCCAGTTTGCCTGCCCCTGAGCGTACTCCTCCTCCCTGCCCCCTCAGGAGCCTCACATGCTCCAGCCTCCTGGCCCCAAGACATGCTGAGCTGGTATGTGGTTACATGTCATCAAAAATGGCTATGTGTGTCAAAGCTGACATGCGTGTCATAGGTTCACTATCCGGGACCTAAAACAAAAAGGGTTACTTAGCATATGCTTAACCCCACCTACCTGGGACTGTCATTTACCTTAGGGTCCATTATTCAGTCTGAAACAACTAGTCTGAGATTCCCTTTAGGGTGGATTCTCACAGGAACAGGGAACAAGGACAAACTTTGGGGTCTCCAACTTACAAGCTAGTCCTAAAACTTGAGGTTCATCAGATCTTACAAGACTACAAGTTTGGGGTTTCTAGATTCCATGTTAATACTTCCTACCAACAGACTGAATGCACAAGCAGATAAGAGAATCTAGCTGTCTTCTATGGTCAGACTCCAATCAGTAACTGATCAATAAACTTTTATTTAGGCACTGGACATTAAAAAGATTTGCAAAAATATGTAAAGCAATGCCACTCTTATCACTAAATTTCTTTTGGGGAAAATGTAGCTATTTCCATAAAATGTTTTATGTTGACATAATGGGTTTATTATTGCTATTTCAATTAACCATTTTTAAATGTCTTTTAATTTCTAATATGGTATATATCAATAGATATTAACCCACATAAAGTTCTTTGAGGAGTTCTCAATAATTTTTTTTAAAACCCTTACCTTCCATCTTAGAATCAATACTGGGTATTGGTTCTAAGGCAGAAGAGGGGTAAGGGCTAGGCAATGGGGGTTAAGTGACACAGCTAGGAAGCGACTGAGGTCATATTTGAACTCAGGACCTCCGATCTCTGGGCTTGACTCTCAATTCACTGAGCCACCCAGCTGCCCCCTCTCAATAATTTTTAAAAATGCAACAGTAGGTACCATGTGACCAAAATGGCAAAGGGCCTCTCCTAAGTCTGGAATACAATCCTTCCTCACCCTATTGTGCCTATAATAATAACCCCTAGCATTTATATAGCCCTTTGAGACTTTCATTGTTTTAAACTCTTAGAGGAAGACTGTGTATTGGTTCCAAGGCAGAAGAGCTGTAAGGACTAGGCAACCGGGTTAAGTGATTTGCCCAGCAGTCACATAGCTAGAAAGTATGTGAGGTCAAATTTGAACCCAGGCCTGGTTCTTAAACCACTGAGCTACCCAGCTGCCCCCACTTTGAGGCTTTCAAAGCACTTTATACATACATACTATCTTATTTAATCTTCCTCTAAGGTAGGTGCTATTATCATTCCCAAATTACAGATTCCTAAATTAAGGCTGAGGCATTAATACATGACTTACCCAGCCCCTTAGGATATAAGGCAGGTTTTGAGTGTAGTTCTTCCAGAAAGAAATAATTTTCTGTCTCTAAGGCCAACTTTTTTTTATTTTATTTACTCAATTTAGAACATTATTCCTTGGTTACAAGAATATAGTCTTTCCCTCCTTCCCCTCCCCCGACTCCTTCCCAATGCAAAATTCCACTGGGTATTACATATGTCCTTCATCAGAGCCTATTTCCATGTTGTTGGTGTTTGCATTAGGTTGTTCATTTAGTCTACATCCCCAATCATTTCCCCTCGACTCATGTGATCAAGCAGTTGTTTTTCTTCCGTATTTCTACTCCCATTATTTTTCCTCTGAATGTGGGTAGTGTTCTTTCTCATAGATCCCTCCAAGTTGTTCAGGATCACTGCATTATAAGGCCAACTTACTTGCTACCTGTGGTTCAGTCATTTTCAAACACATCTGACTTTTTGTGACCACATTTGGGGTTTTCTAGACAAAGATACTGGAGTGATTTGCCACTTCCTTCTCCAGCTCATTTTGAAAAGAGGAACTGAGGTAAACAGGTTGAAGTGACTTGCCCAGAGTCACACAGCTAGTAAGTGTCTGAGGTCAGTTTGAATGCAGGTCTTCCTGATTCCAGGCCTGGCTCCCTATCCACTTCCACACCTAGATGCCCCAACAACAATGATGACAACTACAATGCCCAGAGGATGGCCATTAGCAGCTGCTGCTGATGGAGATGGCCTTAAAGATGAACCTTAAAGGCAGCTGGGAACTCTAAGGGAAGGTGAAGGCGAGTGTCCCAGGCAGGAAGCAAAGCCAATGTCCTGGGTGGAAACCATCACTTAGGCCAGTTTGGCTCAAATGAGGTAGCTGAAACCAGATTGTGGAGAGCTGTAAGTGCCCAGGAGGAGTTTTATTTCATTCTGGAGGGAGCCACTGGGGTTTTCTGTGTGAAAGAGTGGCGGGGCAGGAGCTATCCTCCAGGAATTTCTGTTTGGAAGCTGTGTGGAGGGCAGGGGAGAAAGGGGAAGGGCTGCATCCAGGCACTCAGGGGTGGGCCCAGTCATTCAGGACAGAGAGCAGTTAAGGCTGGTGGGAGTGAACAAGGGATGGACCTAAGCTGTATGACAAGGCGTGTGGCAACCAACTGAACATGAAAGGCGAACGTCAGTTTGTTCTTCCTATTTGGAACAGAGAACTAGTCTAAGTTAAACTGGTCAACGACAGGAGCCTAGATCTCAAGGGCAGCTAAGTGGCATAGCAGGAGTCAAAAGTCAAGAAGCCCTGAGTTCAAATGCTGAGCAAATGCTTCCTAGCTGTGTGACCCTGGGAAAGTCACTTAACCTATTTGTCTCAGTTTCCTTATCTGTAAAAAGAGGATAATAATTGTACCCAACTCCCAGGGTTGTGGTAATGACCAAACAAGATAACTGTAAAGTGTTTAGCACATAGGAATTTAATAAATATTAACTATGGATCGACAAACAAAGAAATGACAAACATCTAGCCTAATCTCTCATTTTGCAGATAGAGAACTGAGGCCCAGGTAAGTTAAATGATTTGTCCAACGTCACACAGACAGTAAAAGTATCAGAATTTGATTCCAAGACCTATGACTCCAAAGCCTAATCCACTCGCAACTTTCGTTGTGCCCCATGACCTAGAGGGTTTTTTCTTAAAAAAAAAAAAAAAAAGATACATACACAGGCAGAGAGCCTTTCACACTCGATCAGCCTCCAAAGCTGCAATAGCTACAGAGAACCACGCGGTGGCGACACTCACGCCGGGACCGGTGAATGTCAGTGCCTCAAACCTTTCCTTGCGCCGCCGGAAGTAGGAGAGGTTGCGCTTCCGGTGTCGCGTGACACACGTGTCTCTCCTCGGGTGGCCCTGCTTGGTGAGTACCTGTTTCACACACATTCCCTTCCCAGTCACCTGCCCTGGAATTGGCCGCTCGTCCATAGAGCGAGGGGATTTCCCCTGCCGCTGGCACCGGTTACGGTGAGGACAGGCCAGGGGTCCAACGCGGCTTCGCTGTGCGCCCATCTGTTTCCCTTGTCCGAGCCTCAGTTTCTCCTTTTGCACTTAAGTAATAGCCACCCTGCCCTCCATAGTGGCTGGGAGAACCTCAGAAAGACGCAGACGCGTGTCTTTGCTTTCCCCCTTTCGCCCTCCCCGCCTTGTTTAGCCAAAATGAAGTTCAATCCTTTCGTGACCTCGGACCGAAGCAAAAACCGCAAGAGACACTTCAATGCGCCCTCGCATATCCGCCGCAAGATCATGTCCTCTCCGCTCTCGAAAGAACTTAGGCAGAAATACAACGTTCGCTCCATGCCCATCCGAAAGGATGACGAGGTCCAGGTGAGTGTGGGGGAGGGATGGGGAAACTGTTCACTGACCGTCCAGCCCAGCCTACTTCCTGTGGAGTCCGGAAGTCACAATTCCCCCCCACCCTCCCCTGGTATCTGTATGGAAATGGAAATTTCTGTTGTCTTTAATTATCATATAATGTTAATAATCTATTGCAGTTTGCTATAGTTAATGCCTATTACCCATTGCACACTATGCAATAAACATTAGAACATTCATATAATGTAGAACATTAGTATAATTTTAAAGCTCCCTGCAGGAGGACAGTTGGAGTCAGATTTGTATAAATTCCACAGGGAGAAGTTATAGTTAAATGGCTTAGTTGTTTTCAGTGGTGGTGATAGATACTAGTTTTGTTTCAGAGACTTTTGTAAACTGGCTCAGGTGTTTAAGATGGGCTGTGAGGGCCAGTGGTGGCCTGTCATTTTTCCAAGTAGAAAAACATTTGCCTGATGCTCTGTTCTCTTGTCAGTTCTTTACAAATTTAGCTGTTGAAGAACATCAGTAATTTAAGCTTTCAAACTTGTTTCTTGTTGATAGTGGCTTTTTTTATTATTAAACAGCTTTGGAAAGTTTTCTCCCAGACAGATCCTAGTCTATATTTGTTTCTGAAGGAGGCACAACTGCTTTCTTTTCAGCCTGAGAAATGCTTCCATTTCCATAAATTGATACAGGCTTTGTAAACAGCCTTTTCACCTTTAACATTTCAAGAGGACTTTTATTTGGTTTGTTTGGATTATCTCTAAAAAGATACTAATGATAAACCTTCCTCATTGCTATGAATTTACTATGGCCAGAAAATTTTATCATCTATTGGCCAGGTTTTGTTGATTAGCCTCTTCAAATTAGCTAGAATGGCCCTTGAAATGAATCCATCACTAGAAAACTTTTCAGCTTGGTAGAACAAGCTGAAGTTTACATTCTGCTGCGGTAGCATTGAGAATCCATAGTCACCTCCACATGGTAGTGAGCCAGTCAATAAATATTTATTAAGTATCTACTATATATCAAGCAGTGTTCTAAAACTTAGGCCTCTCAAAAAGCTCACAGTCCTATGGAAACAACATGAACACAACTGTGTACAAAACGATGTATGTAGGGTGATTTGGGACAAATCAATAGAGGAAAGGCTTCCTATAGAAAGTATAATTTGACTCTCTACTAGAGAACACTTGGAGTCAGACTTATATTTCCTTTATGTGGGATAAATTGGAAATAATCAACAGAGAAAAAGCCTTCTACAGGAAAGTAAAATGTTAGGAGATACTTGAAAGAAGCCAGGAGAGGAAAGCATTTTATGCATGGGAAAACGTTAATGAAAATGCCTGGATCCTAGAGAATTAGAGGAACAGCAAAAAAAAAAAGCCAGTGTCACTCAGTTGGATGGATGGAGAATGGTTGGAAAGGAGATGGTGTACGTTTGAGAAGACTGGAAAGGTTGAGGAGAAAGGGAAAGTCATAAAGGGCTTTGAATGCAAAATTGTATTTCTATTTGATCTTGTCAATGACAGACACCAGAAGGGTCACATGACACCTGTACTTTAGAAAAATCCCTGACAGTTGGATTTAGGATAGAAGAGACTTGTGGCAGTTAGTGAGTTGTAGATTGGTAATAGCTTTTTAACTTGGCAGTAATTTAGTCAAAGCAAAACAAGTAGCTTTTTCATTTTTGTCTTGCAATTACATTCCATGCTGCATTTTTTTTCTGTTCCTTAGTAGTGAGCAGGAAAAAAAAAGGCATCATCCTTCAAGTTACTTAGTGCCTAGTTGTACTTCTTATTGCTCATTTGAATAGTGTAGAGATAGAAATTCAGCCCAAGGAATTCTTTTCCATTTGCTTAAAGAAAAATGTCTACTGAATAGATTCTGAGTAAATCAAATAGAGCTAGTTTTGTAAAACCTGAATGACAGACCAAATTAAAACCGAAGATTTGCAAATTTTATTGCGCAAGATTGATAGCTAGGAAGATACATTTTTTTCTGTTGTATTCCCTGTTCTTTATTAAAGAATGAAAATTTGTAATAGATTACAAATTTAGGTATTATTAAAATTAAATAGTCTTATGATTTAAGTACATTAGAAGTTGATAGTATGTGTTTTGTTTTTTAATTTTTTATTTTATAGGTGGTTCGTGGACACTACAAAGGTCAGCAAATTGGCAAGGTAGTCCAGGTTTACAGAAAGAAATATGTCATCTATATTGAGCGTGTTCAGCGTGAAAAAGCTAATGGCACAACTGTCCATGTGGGCATTCACCCTAGCAAGGTATGATTTAGATAGCTGGTAGCAATAATTGTGACATGATTATTATTGTTAAAGATTAAACATTGATGTTTCTGACTATACAATTTATTCACGGTGTGACAACAATAAAACAAAAATGAAAATAATTAGTGTATGAGTCAGTTACCACTAATGCATTTTACTGTTATTGGTTTAGTTCTGGAATCACAGTTCCACTCCTCAACTCTCTGGGTGTTAGTTAAAGTCTCTCATCAAAAATTGTCCTTCCTTATCAAACTATTGACTCTAGGAAGGGGAAGGAAGGAGAGAATCTGAATCAAAATGTGTCAGATAAAAATATCAAACTATTGACTCTAGGAAGGGGAAGGAAGGAGAGAATCTGAATCAAAATGTGTCAGATAACAATTGTCAAAAAATGTTTCTATATGTAATTGAAAAAATTATTTGGGGGGGGGGGTTCCTTTCTAATGTGTGTGTTTTGTTAAAACCCTTACATCTTCTGTCTTAGAGAAGGGCAAAGGCTAGGCAAACAAGACTGAGTGATTTGCCAAGGGTCACATGGCTAGGAAATGTCTGAGGTCATATTTGAACCCAGGTCCTCTTAACTCTGGGCCTGGACCTTTGTCCATTGTGCTTCCTACCTGTCCCAAGAATTTCCATCATAATGTGTTTTTAGAAGATAAGTATTAAAACTTTTTAACTTTTTTTTTTCAATTATATGTAGAAACAATTTTTGACAGTTGTTTTTTGACATTTCATGATTTGGATTCTGTCTTACTGCCCCGAGGCAGTAAATGATCTGATATATGTTATATCAGTGCTTTCATGCAATATATATTTCCATATTCCCTGTGCTATGATAGAAGACATATCACACAATAAAAAATTCAAGAAGGAAATAAAGTAAAAGACGGGATGCTTTAATCTGCAATCAGATTCCAATAGCTCTTCTTTGGCTGTGGATAGTATTTCTTATCCTGAATCCTTGGAGTTGTCTTGGGACCTTGTTTTGCTGATAATAGTTTAGTCCTTCATAATTGACAGTCAGATAATAGTTCTATTATTGTATGTACGGTTCTTCTTTCCAGGTTTTTCTGTACTCATCCCGTTAGTCATTTCCTATGGTGTTATAGTGTTCCATTACAACCTTATAGCACAACTTGTTCAGCCATTCCCTGATTGCTGGACACTCCCTCAGTTTCAAATTCTTTGCCACTACAAAAAGAGCTGCTAAAAATATTTTTGTACAAGTTGGTCTTTTTTTTCCCCTGTGTCAGATATAGAGCCTGTAGTGGTATTGCTGGGTTAAAGGGTACTCTCAAATAGTCTCTATAGCCATCACAATCAATAGTCTCTCCATATTGACAGTAACCTCTAATCTCAAGATTGTGTTTTTTTTTTAAAGATAGAGTAATAGTATCTATAGTACTTGTGGGAGAGGCCGTCTTAGTGAATTTCTGGGTTCTGGAAGCTGTTAGAACCATAAGTCTTTTAATATTTCGTTGTTGTATGAATTATGTTTTAAATTGAAGAAATATTTGTTTCTGGAATTTTTTTAACAGGTAGTTATCACCAGGCTAAAACTGGACAAAGATCGCAAAAAGATTCTTGAGCGAAAAGCCAAATCTCGACAAGTTGGAAAGGAGAAGGGCAAATATAAAGAAGAAACTATTGAGAAGATGCAAGAATAAAATGGTCTGTTGTACATTTGTAATTAAAAAATTAAAATCATGCCTAAGTTTTCTGTGTATTTTTTGGGGGAAAGCATTGTCAATGTGTACTTACATGGGTAGATTGCCGTTTCTACTTTTCCCATTTTACCTCTTGGTTTATTCTTGATACAGGGGATCACTAAAGCCTTTTACAATTTTGGCTTATGATTTCCTGGGTAAAAAGTGGAATTTTTTCAAATTGCTATTGGAATGTATTTAATTTTTAAGTCTCTCCTATTTGTTACCTCTTTCAGTGTCATTTGATTTATTTAAACACTGTTCCATTCATAAATCTTTTTCAAAACATGGAACAGCCAAGTAGAAAGGAAATAGTATTTATATTTCTTGCTCCTGAACTTGTCTCCTGTCAAATTTTTCCCCTTTTCTGGTAGCAGGAGTCAGGACCAGTCCTCAATGCCTTCATTTGCCTCATTTTCTAGTTCCTTAACCTACTTTATTCATTCTTTTTTTTTTTAAGTTCCTGTAGGTTAGTAATAGTATTTAATGGCATAGTGGAAAGAGCTCTGGAATATAGTTAAAAGATTTGGATTATAGTTGAAGCTTCCCCACATAATAGCATGATGACAATAACATGTCAGTCTTTCTAACTCAGTTTCCTATCCTGAAACTTGGGGATAGTAATATTTGCCCTTGAAATGATGAATGTTAAAAACACTTTGGGAAAAAAAATCATATCATATAGCAACAGGCTATTACCATGGGTCCATCTTAGCCTATAATCAATAAACATATTAAGCGCCCACTATAATAAGCTCACTGGGGTTCAAAATACAAAAAAGAGGGGCAGCTAGGTAGCACAGTGGATATAGTGCTAGGCCTGGAGTCCAGAGGATCTGGAATCAAATGTGGCCTCAGACACATTGGACAAAGCCACATAGCCCTAATTGACTAATCCTTGCCACCTCTCTTTGTCTTAGAAAGGATACTAAGACAGAAGATAAAGAGTTTTTTAAAAATACCAAAAAAAGTCTTGTGCCCTCAAGAAGCATAATTTAGTGAAGACAGCACACAAAAAGAGAGCTGAAAAGGGGAGAGATACAGAAGAATGGAGAAGTCAAAGAAGTCCAAAATGGGTGCATCTATTTGGGGAATTGGTGGAAATTGAGATGACTGACTTGTGGGGGATAGACAGATTCTACCTTCCATACAGGGACAGAGGGTTTTGATAAAAGGAAAAATAAAGACAAGGCTGATTTGATCTTGCAGAATGAAATTTTTCCAATGACGAGTTTATTAGGGATATGATAGAGAAGTCAAAGAAGTTGCCTGTAGCTGCAAAAGCCTAACTATGAACTGCCCATTGGAAAGCTTGAATGGGTCTTCATAAAAGGAAGACTAAGAAGTAGAAACCAAGATGAGTTTTATCTATTTTTATATAGAAAATGCTAATCTGGTAAAATTTTGAACTGGTTTTCCAATTATTATTGGAGAAAATAGTTTTCATATGATATGAATTAATCCAAAAACTCTTTTTGGGTAATGTAAATCTTTGCCTTAGACTGTCATTCAGTATTTTCCTTCCAGGATCTAGACATTGTAGAAAATCCAGTTTTTTAATAACCCAGCTTCAAAGTATATGTTCACACCTGCCATGAGTACCTAATAACTTATTGTTGCCTTTTTTCTATCAGAAATCCTAGTGGGTTCCTACTTTTTCAAACCAAAGTATTCAAGATTCAAAGGTTTATTATGCCTGGAAGCCTTGCTATAGGTAGATACACATCTTTAACTTTCTTTAGCAAGAAGAACCTTTGGGCAATTGGGATTCATGTTGACCATCAACTACTATGGGTTAGAAGGAAGACAATAGCATTTGAATAGTGCTTTAAGGTTGTAAAATACTTTAGATATTATCTCGTTTGGGCCCCAGCCACCCTGAGACAGATGCTATTATTATCTTCATATGAGGAAGAGGCTAGTAACCATGAACTTTAAAAATTATTCCACCCTACTCAGACAGTACTTTAGGGGAAGATAAAGATGTAATCTCCTGATTGAACAATGAAGATACTTAATTCTCACCTTATAGTGAAGCTAGAACTTTAAGCTAAGTCTATTTTTAGTAGCTTAATACAAAAAGATGTTAAGTACCTATAAAGGTTAAATTAATCACAAAAAGGTAAAGTAACTAACAAAAGGTGAACTTAACAAAGAAGTGTTAAGTAACTCAAAAATCTAATCAAAGAAGGTGAGAACTAAAGAATGGGCAGTCTTGGAGAAAAGCGTCTGCTGTGATTGGTAGACATGAAAATTTAGGGAAGGTGACACAAGAGAAAAGATCTTGAAAAAGAGGTATATGAGCAGCCTGGGTGTTCAGTTAAGGTGTGGAACTCAGCCTGGAGGAGCTCCCTCAGACAGCTCCCTTGAGACGGTCTTGTGGTGACTTGGGTAAGACTGACTTCCTTTTCCCTTGGGCTCAGGGAGGCTCCTTTGGCCAAGGCCTTTAACTCCTGCCTAGCTCAGCCTGAGCTGGAGCAGTTTATTTAACTCTTTGCTCTCCCTCTCTCTTCTTAATTCCTTCTCTCTATATTAATTAAAATCACCATAATTTTCAGCTGACTTGGGTATTTTATTATTTGGGATTTTCCCTGGCAAACAATTAAATAGATTTTAAGTCACAATGCTAAAATTATCCTTACATAACTCCACTTCCCTAAATATAAGGCCTTAAGAGATGCTTAGCAGCACTAATACCCTCTAGGGTCTGCCTTCAGGATTGAGACAGGTAACCCTTTTACTGGATAAACTAGGTGTGATACCTCAGCAAATCCCTGAATCTCATCCTTCTCTATCCCTGTTTTGTAGCAGTGGGACAATTTAGCCCCATGAGATGATTATGGGGCATATTTGAGTGTTAGACTAGGGAAGCCTGAATTTGTCTGTTATCACCTCCCTCCCAACCCTCGTACCAAGTCAATGTATAGAGCCTCTATATCTTAGTATAATTTTCCTAAAAAGCCCCCTGCATTCTCCATAGATAAGAACTAAAGGAGGGAAGGGAGAGGACTCTCAAAATGCACTGTAATCATAAAACTGCCTGAGTACTAGGGGCAGTCCAGTGGTGACTGAGGAGAAGGAGATGACTGGTAGATGAGAGTCAAGAAAAACTTTATAAAAGATATGGAACTGCAAAGAAGGGTAGGACTTAGATAGGACAGGGGAAATAATTAAAAAAAAAAAAGAAAACAGTAAAAGGATACAGGCAGAAGTACATATGGAGTGTTCTTGGGGATGAATTGCTAGTACTAACCAACAAGAAGCCAAGTGGGTGAGGCCTGACATTTTTGAATGTTATTCGACTTGATGTTATCTGTCAATTTCTTGTTCCTTGGACAAGGCTTAAATAAGCAGCTTCCTTCTGATTTGAGACATTTCATTGTATTATTTTGGAAGGCTTTGCAGTGAGTGCTTCAGTGCTTTTGAGGTTTATTAAGAAGGCAAACTGCCATTGAAGACTTCCTGGAACTCACAAACGTAAACCCTATTATAAACCAATAATATCCCTGTCGGTGGTAGTTACATAAAAGCATGTGTGTTTTTTTTTTTTTTGTTCATGTTAGCTCTGGAACCTTATTAAAAGCTTGGTAAAGACCTTTAACCATGAGTCATACTGAATACAAATCAACAAATTATGTAATTGTTTTATTCACTGGACAGAATTCTAAAGAACTGACAAACCTCAAATATGAATAGAACAAATAATTATATCCAATTTGGATTTTTTTTGAAGTTCTCAATTTTAAAAAATATTTCTTTAAAGTTATGCAGTTCTCAGGAGAACATTGTTCAGTGGGATGCTTTACAATGAACAACTGTGAGTAGCAGCTATTCTAAGAAATACAATGATCCAAAACTATCCCAAAGTACTAATGATAAAAAAAAATTGCCATTTACTTCCAGAGAAAAAGAACTGAATCTGAATCTATATAAAAACAAACTTTTTTCACTTTCTTAATTTTTTTCTATTTGAATTTTCTTCCACAAAAGAATTAATATGGGAAAATGTTTTATATGACTGCACATGTAAAATCTATATGAGATTGCTTATTATCTCAAAAGGGCTGGGGAGTGAGGGAGGGAGAGATTTCAAGACTCAAACTTTGCCAAATATTGGAAAATTTTCATAATTAGGGAAAGATAAAATAAAAATGTAATATTTAAAAGTTATGTGGTTCTATATGGACTGGCCCTCACCGATTTGATTCATCAGTGTCTGTAATTGGGCTAAAATGGCCCATTTTTGTTGAGTCCCAGAGATTTTGCTTGGTGATCTGTTAGCTGTTAGTTCAGCATCAAATGAAGGTAGATGGCCATGTGCCAATCTGTCTTAGGCAGCAAATATCCATTCTGTTTGTAATGTTCTTCAGGGGCATTATAGAGTTTTTATCCGAGCCCATGCCTGGCTTATATCTGTGAGGGGAGTGAGCAAAAGTGGGAACTGTTGAACAGCTCACAGTGACTATCCACAACCAGGATAACACATACATCTTCTGGCCAGATAACATGTTCCATGTGAAAGCTGAAGTGCTGCTTCCTATGTGTGGCTTTTTCCTGATCTCAGAGGCTAATCCTTCCACCCACCCCTAAAAATGACTTATATTTATTTTTTATATCTTTTGTCTTTATATGTTTTTTTCTCCCACCCCATCAATAATGTAAGCTCCATTTCCTTTGTATATCCCTAATGTCCATCTCTTCAGAGATGCTTTTTGACTAGTTGAGCTAAGAGCTCCTTACAAAGCTTGATTTCTTGCTTTAGTAGAAGAGGGGCTACTTGCCTTTTGTTAGACTTTAGACTTTTGTCTATTTGACCTTTCTGAATACTCAGAACATGGTGTTCACATAGATATCTTCATTCTCAGGACGGTATTAGAACTGAATAGTGTGTGATTTTCATTTTCATTGTTCTATTACTTAGCCCTTCTCTCTAAGATCTCTCTAAGATCCTCATTTTATATGAGTTTTTTTCTAGCTCTCCAAGCTGAATCAAGTACAAGAACTACTATTCTGTACTTGTATCTTTGTAGGACTCTAGTAAACAGGTTTCAATTACTGAAAGTGAAATAAAATTTTATTGACTGACTGATAGAGGGAGCTATTGGCCAACCCAGGACCAGAAAATGCAGAAGTGTATAATGAGTCTTCGGGCCATCTGCAATGATACTACCTAAATCCTAAAGAGAGGCATAACTCCCACTGTCCACCAAAATATACTTTTAAACACAGAGCTCCAATAATTGTTTCTGATTCACTTAGCCATAAATTCAATTCAACAAAGATATTCCAAGCACTTACTACTACTAGTCCAACATGGTTTATTAGCATCCAAGCACCAAAGACTTATAAGGAATATTTATGCTCTGCATTTCCTTAGCTATGAAACAATTGTAAACCTTAAAATTTCTTAGACTTATGAATGTTGGAAATTTCCCCATTGGGAAATCTCATACTGGAAAAAATTTCCTACTAATAGTAAGAACTCTATTGGAATATGAAACCCCTTGGCATGGGAGGATCCTTCTCCTCCCTACTTAAGACTACTTTAGGACAGAAACCTTTTGCTAAACAATGGAAAGGGCTTTGACCTATGCTTAAGCATAGAACAGGAAGTTCTTTGAATCATGATTGATTTTAGAATTGATACAATAGAGATACTTGGAATGACAGAACCAGGTCTTGGAACTTACAATCTCCACCCTACTCAGTCTAACAGGATTTAGGAAGGGCTGCAGCAAAGGATCAAGATTTAATTATTTGAGAATATGACCTTAAACAGACATGTGCAAAGCCACAGACCTCTGGGTGGTCCTGGGTTAAACTAGAGCCACCATTGGCACAGGGGAGACATCGACAGTGATTGGTAGATGTGAGAACTGAGGGGAGGGAACTTAGATGGTTTCCTTAAAGATAGCGGGGTCTGAGGACAAGGGGAGGAGGTTTTGCTCTGAGTGAGGTGGCTCTGAAGGAGGACTGAGGAGGTTGCTTGGTGGGAGGACCAGGAGAGAAGGCTGGCTCTGAAGGAGGAGAATTCTCTGGAAACATTTCTTGAAAGGAGGCTCTCTTGAAGGTGGAGCCTGAGGTTGGCATGAGAAGCCTTACCTAGAGAGATCTTGGGTGAGTGATAAAACCAACTGACTGATTTATTAATTCTTATTCCTTTCTTACTTTCTCTCTTTTTCTATGGATTAATCAGTGTATTATAAATTAAATTTCTCTATAAAACCCAGTTGGCTTGGGCACATTCATAAATTGGGAGTATATTCCCTGGCGACAATCTTATATTTATATAAACCCAAGACACAGTAGAAAACATTTCAGCGGTCATAATTGATATATATATATATTTCCCTTGCTCCCAAACATTTTAATTATCACACAATCAATGAGGAAAAATCCAGATGTCTTCATTCCAAGACTTTTACTTCCTAAAGTCATTCATTATTACTCAATGATTTCTTAGATGAACAAGAAGATAGGGTTAGGCAAAAGTTAAGAACACAACTTAAAAACTTTAAGAGAAAGCATCAGGCTATTTTGATAGGGAAGAAGAGGATTGTTTTTTCCTAAAAGGAGACAAAGGACTTGGGTTTGAATTCTGACCCAACCATTTAACAGTTTTATGATCTTGGTTGAGTAACTTTATCTCTCAGGCCCTCAGTTTCTTCATCTCAAGAAGGAGGATCTTGAATTAAACATTTCAGGTCCCTTTTTGCTTGATGTCTATAGTCTTTACCAATTACATGTAATAACATATTTCCACTTAAGTTTTGTGAATTTTAAAACTACTCCACCCTACTCAGACTGTACTTTAGAAGATCTGATTTAGCTATTTCCTGATTAGTAACAATGGAGATACTTGGTTTAACAGAATCAAGTCTTGGGAATTCTACATTTCTCCACCCTACTTAGTTTAACAAGGTCAGGAATGTCTGCACCATACTCAAGGATTAAGTATTTGAGAAAATGACCTTCAACATACAGGTGCAGAAACAGCGGACATACCCTTGGGCTGTCCCAAGTCAAGCTAAGCTAACATTGGTGCAGAGGAGATGCAGGAAAGTTATGTAAATATGTCTATATAGGATGTCTATAGGATGATGTAAAAATGTCTATATAGGACAAGTCACTTGCTCTCTTTGGCCTCTTTTTCCCAGAGAGGCGTCTCTGGCTGTCAGCATGCTATGCGTTCTGTCATCTTGGCGTGGTGGCAGCTATTTGTCTGTTTGATGGTGAGTTTACCCTTGAGCTAATTCAGATTCAGGCATCTTGGCTGAGCCCTCTTGGAGTTCAGGCTGATTCCTTCCTCTTTTTTCTCTCCAAAACCTTACCTTCTAGAGCCTCTAATCTTGCCAGACCGGAGAAATCCTACACCCTTTTCCTTCTCCCTTCTTCTTAAGTTTCTTTCCATTATATTAATTAAATCACCATAAATTTCTATGCTGACTTGGGTAAATTTTTTTTGTTGTTGTTATTTGGGATACCCATGGCGGCCAATAATTAATATAGTTTAGGTCACAATGCTAAAATTATCCTTTACAGTTTTCAAATTGTCTCCTTCCCTGGTCCAGGAACTGGCAAGCAATTATATCTGGTTTATACATGTATTATCATGCAAAACAAGGAAATCTATATTTAGAAGAAGTCTCATACTAGGAAGGGACCTTAGCAGTCATCTACTTAGATACCACAGCAGCCCTCCTTACCCTCCCAGACCATCAGCCCTGTTCTGTTTACTTTACATTGAAATCTTGATTTATACTTAACTAGTCCAATTTTATGCTTCCCTCTACCCTCAAATCCTTTACCCCTGTGTCCCACTGTTGTACCCAGCTTTTCAAACCCCAACCTTGTGATGAATCACACCTTCTACTTTCTCTGTTCCTCCTCTCCAATGCTGCCAAATGTCATGGGAAAATGTCACAAAACTAGACTGATGGGGTTTATTATAAATTTATATTATCTGATCTGAAGTGGGCTCTCACTGCTATCTGCCATTCCTCTTATTTTTCTCTGATTAACTTTATTTTGCATTCCCCATAGCAACTCTTCTTTTTCTCCTCAGGTCATGAGAAGTTACCACTCCTGCTCCCTTCCTTATTAGCAGAGAGACTCAGCTGATATATCACAAAAAAAAAAATTTTTTTTTGAGGTCATCCTTCAAGACTTCTCATCCCCAATTTATTGTTTCAGAGCATCTCAATTTCATCCTTCTTTCTTTCTTTTTCTCCAGCCTAAAAGGACAAGGTAGACTTTCTCCTTAACACTGCAAGCAATTTTTTTTTCATTTGACCCTACCATTCCCTCAAGGTAAAGGATCATTTCTTTCCTTTTTTACAGCCAGATTCCTAGAAAAAGGTCTCTCAGCATGGTCACCAAAGAGTTTATATCGCTAAGTCTAGGCTTTTCTTTTTCTAAGTTCTCATCCTTCTTGACTTCTCTGTGGAATGCTGATCTTTTCTTCCTTCTAGTTATTTGCTCCCAGCTTTAACATAGTTTTCTTCCTATATGTCTGAAAAATCTTTCTGGGTCTCCTTTATAGAATCATCAGTCTTTTCCTACCTCCTGATGCATGTGTATACCTCAGGGCTCTGTCCTGGGCCCTCTTCTCTCTATATATTCTCTCTTGGGATGCTCCTATTGGATCAATTATTGTCTTTTTTTTTATTTTAAAGATATTTTATTTGACCAATTATATTGTAATAACAATTTTCCACATAAGTTTTCTATAATATCCAAATTGTCTCCCTTCCTTGCACCCTTCCTTCTCTTTCCCTTCCTGGAGATGGTAAACAATTGATCTAGAATTTTTTTTTTATTAAACAAATTTATTAAATTTGACTAACTAGATTTGATGCTAATTCAGTGTTCACAATTTTCATGCATAACTGTCTGTAAATCTTTATTGCTTCTGTTTCTTCCATGAATCAATTAATGTTGAGGACTACCTGTCTTATTAATTCAGTCATAAAGCAATTATTAGATGCCTTTTATGTGCCAGGCACCATGTTAAACACTAGGGATGCAAACAGAAAAGTGAAAAATCACTGCCTTCAAAAAGCTCACATTTGGGGGAAAGAAGAGATACAACATATACATGCATTATTTGGTGGGAGGGATAACAATGAGAGAATCAGTGTAGCCCTCCTGAAGGTGGCCTTTGAACTAAGCCTTGAAGGGAGCTAGCTAGGTAGGGGTTCCAAAAAGTGGAGGTGGTGACGCAGCTCATTCCAAGTAGGTGGACCAGCTAAGTGCAAAGGTACAGAGATGGGAGATGGAGTATCTATCATATGTGAGGAACACCAGTTAGATCAGTCTGGTTATATTGAAGAGTATGGAAAAATAGAGTAATATATAACAAGGTTGAAAAGGTAGGTTGGGGTACAGGTTGTGAAAGCCTTAAAAAAAATAAACAGAAGAAGCAGCTAGCGAAGGTAGCACAGTAGATAGACAGCTAGGCCTTGGAGTCAGGAGGATCTGGGTTCAAATGTGAACTTGGTTTCTTTTTAGTTGTGTAACCCTAGGCAAGTTGAAGAAGAAAGAAGAAGAAGAAGAGGAGGAGGAGAAGGGGGAGGAAGAGGAGGAGGAAAATTGGGCATGCAACTTAAAAACAAAACAGAGAAAAGGAACAAATTAAAAATTTCCAATTAAACACCAAAATGGACATCTTGAACATCAAATGAGAGATACATAAAGTTGAAAATTAAAAAAAAATCTTTTAAAAGTTAAATAATAGGGCTTATAGGCAACAGAGAACCATTAGATTTTTATTGAGCAGAGGAGTGATTTTTGCAAGCCTGCATTTTAGGAATACAAGATAGATGTAAGAAATGTTGGGGAGGAAGGCAGAAGCAGTAAATCATGGCAGCTGATTAGACTTGGGAAGTGTGTGAGAGTGAAGAATAGAGGTTGACCCCTAGACTGTGAAACTAAGTAAGGATAGTGATAGAAAAAATGATGTTAGGGAGACTAAGAAAAATTAGGGATACTAAAGAAAATTAATTCTCTTTTTTAATTTTAAATTTGAGATGCCTTTGGGACATCCCTTTATCCAGTAGGTAATAGATATGGGTCTCAAGCTTAAGGGATGTCCATTTGGGAGTTATCTGCATAAAGATGATAGTTGAGGAGTAATTAAGTGGCTCACTAGATAGCACCAGGCATGCAATTTGGAGAACCTGGGTTAAAATCTGGCCTCGTATTCTTTCTAGCTGTGTGACTCTGGTCAAGTCACTTAACTCTATTTGCCTTGCCCCTTCTCTCTTAGAGTTGTTACTAGGTCAGAAAATAAGAGTTTAATAAAAAAAAAATTTGAGAAGGCAAGAAATATATATATATGTACACACATACATGCATACATATATGTATGTGTGTGTGAAGTGACACAAAAGTATTAAAAGTATACTTCAATTTGCATTAGTTCATCAGTTGTTTTTTTTCTCCAGAGATAGCCTTTTTAGCCTAAGTCCGTTATAATTGTCTTGATTAGAGTAGCTGTCTTTCACAACTGATCATCATACAATATTGCTGTTACTGTGTACAGTGTTCTCCTGGTTCTTCTCGTTTCACATTGCTTTAGTTTCATGTCTTTCTGGATATTTTAGAAACCATTCTGCTCATCATTTCTTTTTTTTCTTATTTTAATTGATATCTTTTATTTTTACATTATTTTCCATTCCAAAGATTAAGGAAAAAAAGCAATTCAACAAAACTAACCAATACAACAGAGATTCATTTTCTCATTCCTTCTTGAAGGGCAAGCCTGGGTGCTATTAATTACACAAGGATGCTGCTCATCATTTCTATAGCGCAATAATCACACAATCATATGTCACAATTTGGCCAGCTATTCCCAATTGATGGACATCCCTAAATTTCCAATTCTTTGCCACCACAAAAAGAGTTGCTATAAATATGTCCATACATATGGGTCCTTTTCTTTTTTCTTTGATCTCTTTGGGTTACAGATGTAGTAGTGGTGTTGCTGGGTCAATGGATATACAACAGTTTTATAGCCCATTGGGCATAATTCCAAATTGTTCTCTGCAATGGTTATATCAGTTCATAACTCCACCAACAGTGTATAACGGTCTCACTTTTCCCATATCCCTTCCAGCATTTTTCCCTTTCTGTCATAGTATGACATATTGGCATGAGATGCTACCTCAGTTTTAATTTGCATTTCTCTAATTACTATTTATTGAGAGCATTTTTTTCATGTGACTATTGATCGTTTTTATTTCTTATGAAAATTGCCTATTCATATATAATGGCCCTATTCATATGTATGTTCATATATATTTCATTTTGGAGGCTTTTTGTCTATATTTACACCAGCAGTCACTCCCTTCAGTTGGAATGTAGCCCCCACGTTGCAGTTCTGTAGCCCCTACGTTGTAGTTCTCAAGCTTACCAGCTAGGGGCGGAACTCAGACTCTGCGGCCCTACCAAGTATTCAGGCCTCAAACCTCGCATACGTATGCGAAAGGGGAGGGCTTGATCTGCGCGCGCGTGCGCACGAAGGCCGAGGCGGGGCATCGCCCAGTCACTGGATTCTTTGTTGACACTTCCTGGTTAAGTCGGGTGAGAGTCTGGTGAACGGAGCCGGGTCGGTGAAGGAAAGTCGTAGCCATGACGCCCGTAGGCATCTCTGTGCCAGTCATCGTGATGAGCGTGTTCTGGGGGGTCGTTGGCATTTTTTTCCCCTTCTTCATCCCCAAAGGTCCCAGTAGAGGGTAAGTGTCCGGGGAGCGAGGGCGAGGTCTGCTGGGCGAGGGCTTCCGCGTGGGGCCTGTGTCAATCAATAAACTGTCTGTCTGCATGTATTTTTTAAATGCCTACTGTGAACTAGACACCTCCGGGGCTAGGAAACCCCAGAGTGCCCTGCGTTGTAACCCAGGCCGAACCAGGGACGGAAGGCCTTGGGGGCCAGTGGTGATCAGGAAGCTTTGCTGTTGTTTGAGGTAGTAGGCCTAGGGTCGCGTCTGACCGAAGGCCTTTGATCCTCCCTCCCCAACCCTGGCCTTTTATTGCAAACCAAGCCCTGGGGGAAAGGGAGGGAGTGCTTTTTCCTCGAGGAACCCCAGCCCGAGTGGGAAAAATGAAGCTGTCGGACCTGGCGCCATCCATATGTGGGCTAGTTTGCGTAAACCTGGGAGGAGGCTTTAAAAAAATAACCAGAAGTCCCAAACGCCATCGCCCTTTTCCCCTGGAACTATTGGCTAACCGTCTAGTTGAGCTTCTCTGATGCATCGAGGCCCAGCCCAACACTGGGTGTCAATTTGTTCGTGGCATCATGGGACTGAGCTAGGAAGGAGCCTTGGAGATCTGACCCCCCTTCATCTTACGGATGAGGAAACAGGGGCCGGGAGAGGTTCAGTGACTTGCCCAAATTCTCCCAGTTAGAAAGTGTGTTTATGGGCTAGATTGGAATCCTGGTCTTCCTGACGAGAAGTCCAATGCTCTGTCTGCTGCTCCACAATGCCTTTCACATTGAGTGATATTAAGTTAACTCAGTGACTGCAAGATGTTCTTTCGAAGTCACCTCTGTGTCCTTTAGCTTTTGAAGGGTAACATTCCTTTTCCCCTAACTAGATTAAGTTAGATTTAGAGTTGGAAGGGATTTTTTATGAGGACTTAATTGGCCCAACTTCTTGTGCCTCCCTTCCAAAATCACCTTGGCTGGATTTTGAGTCATCATTATTATCATAACTAATGTTTATGTAGTGCCCACCATGTGCCAGCTAGTGTATTAAGCATTTTACAGTTATTATTTCATTTAATCTTCATAATAACACTGGAAGGTGGGGGGCTTTGTTATTAGCCCCATTTTGCAGATGAGAAAATTGAGGCAAAGAAAGATTAAGTGAATTTGCCCAGGGTTACACAATTAGTAAATGTCTCCAGCTGTATATGAACTTATTTCTTCCTGACACCAGTCCCAGACTATCTACTGTGCCACCTAGCAGTCCTATATGTGTGTATATACACACACCTATATATGATATGTACATAAACATCAATGGAGGTGACTCCTTTATTAGACTGGAAACTCTTTTAAAGCCAAAACTGTTTCTTTATATTCCCAGAGCATAGTTCTGTGCCTTGGCACTTAATAAATGCTTGCTGATTAAAAGACCTGAGTCCCACCCTTTCTTTTTACAAGTAAGGAAACTGAGGTCCAGACAAAAGGAAGCTATGTAATGTAAAAGGTCATACACCTTAGAGAATTGGTTGCAGCCCTAGGTTGAATCCCAGGGCCCTTGCACTCTCAGTGTAATTTTTTCTATTATACCAACATCTTCTAGATCTGATCTTTTTATTTAAAGCCTATCTTTTTTTTAAAAACCAATTTAAAAAAAACCCTTACCTTCCATCTTAGAATCAATATTGTGTATTGGTTCCAAGGCAGAAGATTGGTAAGGTCTAGGCAATGGGAGTTAAGTGACTTGCCCAGTGTCACACAGCTAGGAAGTATTTGAACCTAGTTCCTCCTGCCTCTAGGTCTGGTTCTCAATCCATTAAACCATTCAGCTGCCCCCTTTAAAGCCTATCTTAAAGCACTTGTTCTCTAGATTCTTTTTGTTCTTTAGTTCCTTCTTGTAAGCTCAGAGTCATATGATCTGTAACTTAAGACTCACCCTTTGTCTGCGGTATCGCTCAGTCTCATGATCCCTTGAACAAATATCTTGAAAATATTCATTCGGTGCTAGGTCAATAAATATTTATTAAATGAATTATTCTTTCATATCTTCTCCACCTTGCCCCAGTATTTGAGTATGGGAACTGTGTTTTGTTTTTGTCTTTTTTACCCCAGGTTCTTGCACATGATAGGTAGGTAATTAATAAATGCTTATTGTATTGCATTAAGCTTACTACTTACTGAAAAGTCTTTTTAAAAAAAACTAAAATATTTACTTTAACAACTTCCCCCTGAACAGCTTACTACTTGAAATAAATTTATGTATTTATGAGTAGTTTAAAATATAAATCTTAAAATTTCACAGAGTAAATGGTCAGAAAGTATGAAATTTCTTTGCAGTTATATGGATATATTTGGAATTTATACTGTTAGGGTTGGGTGTAATGCAGCAATTAATAATTTAACATGTAAGAATTCTTTTTTCCCTACTAAATTTTCTAAAATTTAGATTCTTGTCCCTGAATTTTTGCCCTTTTGATGATCTGTATTTTGCTACCTCTTAGTGTCAAACATGCACACCAGATGAGGCCAGCAACACTTTTGAGTACAGCCAGAAGTATATTAAAATGTAATTGAAAAATATTTAACAGAATAAATAAAAATAAAATAAGTTATTACCCTCCCTTTAGTCCCTTAGTGCAGGAACTGTTGTTTTGTCTTTTTGCATATATTAATACATAGTAATAATATGTAGTTTTGTGAGCCAATATGTGGTCTACAGAGATCTTTATGTATAATGTTGTAACCTGTTTCTATTTGAGTTTGACGCCACTGTCCTACATTTTTCCATTTTGCTCAGTCATTCCTCTAATAGCCTTTCTCTATGATCCTGATGAAATAAGAATTTATAATTATTGGTTATTCATCCATTTCCTACAGATTAACTCCTTAGTACAGTGCAATGCCAGTATTGGTGCTAGTTAATGTTACTTGATTTGAACTGACTCCCAATATCTTGGGCCTTATCATTTGAGGCCACTGACTACATAGGTTGATAACCATGGACAAAAGAATTTAGTTTTCTAGCTGTAGCTGCCTGAAGTTATATGACCAGCTGCTAAGTGATATATTCTCCAGATCTGAATTTGATACTCCATTCTAATAATATTTATTCTCCTTGCACATAGTAGTTGAGGCAAAAGGAATTTCTACACTTTGTACTTTAAGGAACACTGGTCCCATTGTCAGCTAATTTTAAAGTTTCAGTTTCCTTAGCTATAATATAGGAAAATTGGTGTAAGGATGCCTTACTTCATTTAATAAATGTGTTCCTAAAAAATGTGTGCAAATCAAACCTTGTAATTTCTTAAAGATTATTTATTATTTTGTAAATATATTTTATATCCCCAATTACATGTAATAACAATTTTCCACATAAATTTTCTGATGTTATAATATTAAAATTGTCTCCCTCCTTACTTTCCCTCCCTCTCTCTCAGAAATAGTGAGCAGGGGGCAGCTGGGTAGCGCAGTGGATTGAGAGCCAGGCCTAGAGATGAGAGATCCTGGGTTAAAATGTGACCTCAGATACTTCCCAGCTGTGTGACCCTGGGCAAGTCACTTGAACCCCATTGCCTAGCCCTTACCACTCTTCTGCCTTGGAGCCAATACACAGTATTGACTCCAAGATGGAAGGCAAGGGTTAAAAAAAAAAAAGAAATAGTGAGCAATTTGACTTCTATTATATATATACTATATATATTATGTTGTAAGTGGATACTCATATAAAACCAAAACCCTCAAATAAAAACACAAATAAACTACAGTGGAAAATAATGTTTTGATCTCCATTCCTACTCCAACAATTCTTTCTCTGGAGGTACATAGCATTCTTTGTTGCAAGTCCTTCAGAAGTGTCCTAGATCATTGTATTGCTGAGAGTGGCTAGGTCTTTCACAGTTTATCATGCCACAATATTTTTATTACTGTGTGCAGTATTCTGATTCTGCTTATTTCATTCTGCATCAGTTCATGCAGGTCTTTTCATCTTTTTCTGAAATCATCTTGTTCCATTTTTTACAATGCAAAATTTTGTCAATTGATTTAATAAATATATTAAAGAACTCACTGTTTAAAGTAACCTTTTGTATAATCTTGGCAGTCCTTTTTATAAAGCTTTTTTTAAACTAAATTTGGATTTTTTTTGTATCGATGTCAGGAAAGGATTGTTTGAATGCTACATTTAAAAGCTTGTTGTTTGAAACTTTGTTTTTCATAGAAACAATGTTATAAATATTGGTTGTTAAGACCTAAAGCTAACCAACAAAAAGCCTGTTTAAACCACAATGTAACTGAACTATATTACTAGTCTGGGTTCTGATACCTTGGAAACCAACTGTGCTATGAAAGGTGAAAATGTCTTTCCTGAAATCAAGGCTGTCTCTTAAAAATTTGAGATAGGCAGATTTTTATCTTTAGCATCTTCTTGCCCCTTTTCTTTGGCAGCAAGTTAGTCTTTAAGGAGCTTTATATCCTCTACCATGTCACCCAGTCCCAAGCCTTCCTAAACTTAGAAAATATCCCTTCCCTCTACTATCTCTTCCCTACCTCATTTGCAGCTAACTCCAGGTACCTTTTAGAGAGAATACAACTGACTGAATATATTCATTTAATAAATAGTACTAGCTATAGTAATTGTCATTTTATGTAGCATTCTTAAATGTCAGGTGTTTCCATTTATTATCTCCTAAAGAGCATTATAATGTAAATGCTACAGTTATTATCCACATTTTACAGAGGAGGAAACTCATATTTAGAGAGGTTGTATGTTCTCCAAGGAAATAAATACCAAAGGTGGGATTTGAACCTCTGCCTCTTCTGATTTAAAAAGTATGACATTCTTTATACTATACCACTCTGCCACTGCATGAAAGGCCTTTTCTATGTAAAATATAGGGAAGAAACAGAAAAATGACTATGGCACAGCTTAGGCTCTTAAGGATGTAGTTGAGAAGACAAGAAGAAGGAAGATATCTTCCTTATCCAGATTTTTGTGAATTCTACCTATTCATACTGGGGAGGGAGGGGGGGGATCACTGTGGGAAATCCTAGATATTATATACTTCTCACATGTAGCTTATTTTAATTCATTCAACATGTTTGAGTATTTGCACTACTAGTCAAAGAAGAGATTACAAAAGATATATGTCTAGGATCCTTTCCCTTCAGGAACCAGAGGGGCAACATCTATAGTCAGGAAATTGGGTTAAAATCTGTGCTTCTACACCTAACACCTTTCTGTCCATAAGCCTCCCCTATCAGTTCCAGTCTCCTCACCTATCAATCAGGAATTATTAATACTTACACATACACCAGAGTTAAGGGTTCAGATAATTTTTATATAAGGTGTGTGCCAAAAGAGTGAAAAAATCTTTTAGAAAAGATAGGATTTGAACTAAGCCCCAAAGGATGGTAAGATTTAGTTAGTTGGAGTATTGATGAAAGGATGTTTTATGTGGGGGTAAAAGCATGAAGAAAGATTTTGAGTTAGGAATGAACATAGTAAAAGACATAGTGAAAGGGAGTATGTGTGGGGTAGTAAAGCTGGGGAGAGTTGTTTTGGGGCAGTATTGGGAGATTAAGTAGGATAGGACCAGATGATAGATTTATATCCCAGGCTAAGAAGTTTATATTTTATATTCTCAGCATTGAGAAGCCGCTGAAGGTTTCCAAGCAGAGGATTAACATAATGATAGGAGTTTTTGAAGGCGTAAATATTCTAGTAAAGAAGTGGTTAAAGAAAATAAACAGTTTTCAATGGAAATATTGCAGATTATCAACCAAAACAAGTTAACAAGCATTTATTAAGTGCCTACTATATGCTAGGCACCGTGCCAAGCACTGAGGACGCAAAGAAGAGAAATACAGATAAAAGCAACTTCTTTTTTTCCTTTTTTTAAAATTTTTTATTTAAACCCTTACTTTTTGTCTTGGAATTGATATGCTGTATCTGTTCCAAGGCAGAATAATAGTAAGGACTGGGCAATTGGGGTTGAGTGACTTGGTCAGGGTCACATAGCTAGGAAGTGTCTGAAGCCTGATTTGAACCCAGGTCCTCCCTACTCTTGGCTTGGCATTCAATCTACTAAGCTAGCTAGTTGCTCCAAAAGCAACTCTTGAGATTTCATGTCATTTCCAAATTAGCAAAGTTGATAAAAATAAAAATATTATTGATGATAAGACACTGATTATTATTTGTTGCTATTGTCATGAATGGATCCATTAAATTCTAAGTTTATATAATTTGGGGTTATGTGAGAAAAGTTACTAATCTACTCCTACATACCCTTTAATCCAGTAATTCCATTATTGGATCTATACCCCAAGAAGCCAAAGACAAAAAGATCTCATATACTAAAATGTTAAACATAGCACTTTTTGTGGTAACAGAAAATAAAGTAGCTGCCCATTAATTGAGGAATATCTGGAAATTTTGTGACATAAAATTTGGGTTATAGGTCTTAAGTGGGAAAGAGACTTCAGAAGCTATCTAGTCCAAACCTCTTGATTTATAATAGAGCAAGCTGAAGTCCCAGTGTAGTTTAAATGATTACCCAAGGTTGCACAGGTAGTAGGCATCACAAGCAGGATTTGAACCCACATCCTCCAGCTCCATTGAACTATAAGGAAAAAAAAAAGATGAAAAATCCACAGAAATATGGGAAGACTTGTATGAATTGATTGAAAATGATATGAGTAGAACCAGGAGGATAATAAACACATTGTAAGTACATTTAAAAATTTAAGTAAAAACAATATCAAAGGCAGCTCTCATTTGGTGAAATATAATGACTAAGAAGAATAAGTAATAACAAGAATTAAATTAATTTACAAGAATTAAATTACAAGAATAAGTAATGAAATGTCTCTCTCAGTAGAGAAGTAGGAAGTAGGAGAGTATCAGTGTGGAATGTAGTTTATGTTGTCAGTTATGGGCTCAGTGGTTTCTCTGAACTGTTTTTCTTTGTTTTGAGGGATAGAATTCAAATATTAGGAAATGGTTGATACTTGAACTCAATAAAAGTTGAAAAGGTTAATAGTGGCAGTGGATAAGAGGAATTGGAAGCATTGAAGGCAGAAACAAGTTAGGAAGGCTTACGACAATAATAATAGCTAACTTTATATAGCACTTGCTATGTTCCAGGGACTGTTATAATTATCTTGTTTGATCCCCACAACAACCCTGGGAGGTAGATCCTATTGTTATCCCCATTCTCTGGATGAGGAAACTGAGGTAGCAGAGATTAAGAATCTTGCCCAGAGTCATAAAGCTAACAAGTATCTGTACCTAGAATTAAATTCAGGTCTTTCTGACTCTAGGCCCAGCATACATCCACTGTGCCACCTTGCTGATATATGTTATGCCTGAAGTGACAAGGGCTGCCTGAATTGGGCAGTGGTGGTAGCATAGTAGCCCTGGGGATGGAAAGATGTTTCATAGAAACAATCAACAGATTTGGTTCCTGAATTTCAGAAATGGAAAAAAGGGAAGGAATTAAAAATGACTGGAAATAATGGTGACATGAATAGAGACAACATATAATAATGGTATGAGGACAAATTCTAGCTTTCCTTCTTATTCCCTATGTGATTTTGGACAAGTTATTTTACTTCTTTGGGTCCTCAGTTTTTTCATATGTAAAAATGAAGGGGTAAGATTGAACTAAATGACTTCTAAGGTCCCTTCTAGCCCTAAATCTATAATCCTTTACTGTTTTGAAATGAGAAGGGGAATAGAGCAAGAGAATGAGACAGAGAATTAATTTAGTTTTAGATATGTTTGAGGACATCTAAGTGTAGAGAAATATAGGAGAATGGAATTTAGGCAAGAAGTTGTGACTTTGACAATATAGATTTTTGAAAACTTTTTAATATTTTGAATTGTTAATAGTCCATATTTTTTTTGTGCAAAACAGTTTAATTTTCAATGAGTTTACTTCACTTTATTATATCTTTTGATTTACCTATTTAGATTCACCAATCAGGTGGGGATCAGGAATGAAACTATGGTTAATGCAGTGTTCTCAAAAGTCTTAGTACAGTTTTAAACTTTTAAAACTTTAATAGCTTAAAACTTTGGGATCACCTTGTATATACCTCTACTAATATTTAAATACTTAAGTGTCTACTATACCGATCAACCATGTAGCATACTGCAATGTATTAAGCATTTACATAGATTGTACTGCATGGTCCCATGGCTTGGTTCCTGATATATTTGAAATGGCCAGAACCATAATGCAATAAGAGAAGAGCTATATTCAGTCTAGCAGTTGTCTATCATGTAACTGACATACTTAATTTTTTTTCTCTTCTAGTATTATCATCGTCATGCTGGTAGTCAGTTCTGTTTGCTGCTATCTCTTGTAAGTATGCACAAGACCTGTTCTTGGGTATTTGTAATGTGTATAATTCAGAAGCAGATCTATAGCCATTAAGTCTAAATTGAAATGCTATGTTATGCTATTTCCCTGTGGACCAACCCTGCTTTCCCCCCATATATAACATTTAGAATCATCTGCTAGAAAATGCCAAGATAACATGTTTTCTACTTTAAGATGTAGGAAAGATATATAGATAATATATACTTTTAAGGGAAAGCTAATACAGTTTGAGATTATTGAACTCTAAAAATGATTCTGCTTTGCTCTAATACACATTTCTTGTCCTACCTCCTTCATCTATCACATTCTCAAGCAGTTCTTGCTTATTCTTTTTGTTCCTTTGGCAAGTAAAATTTTGAGCTGAAATCATTTTGAAGTCTAGTAAGAATTTATTTTTAAAGTAATTCAGTGTAAGTTCTGCCTAACATGATAATAGTTTCCGTTCCAAATGCTAGCTATTATTTTGTACTAACTTACATAAACTGTTGAATGAAATCTGTTTTGGTAGTTTTTAAGCAATGCCTTCTTTGACATGTATCTTTGGAATTCCATTCTTTAACATTTTTATCAGAACCTGCCGCTAAATCATTTTAAGAGTTGGTGACTTGAAATTAAAAGAAATAAGCCTTTTCTTCAATATTCCTATCAGAAATATCCCTACCTTCCTAATTCCAAAGAAAATATCAAGCAGTAAGCCTGCTATGTACCAGGCATCTTGTGAGGTGCTGATGGTACAGTAATAAAAATGAAATAGTCCTTGCCCTCTGTGGGGTTACATTTTTACCTGGAGAGATAGAATGCATATACAAATTGAATATAAAGTTATTTAGGGGACAAGACATTATCAGTTGGGTAGAACAGGAAAGGATTCATCTAAAAAGTGGTTTGAACAGATTTGAAGGAAAATTAGAGATTTGAGAGGTGGGGATGAAGTGAAAATGAATTTTAGACATGGAAGACAGCTGGTACAAGGCATCCATATAGGAAAAGGAGTGTCCTTTTGAAGAATAATAAGAAAACCAGTTTGGCTGGACCAATAAGTATGAGAGGGAAGGAGTAATATATAATAAGACTGGCAAATAGGTTGGGGCCAGATTGTAAAGGACTTTAAAATCTAAGCAGATGAGCTTATATTTAATAGTAAAGGCAGTGAGGAGTCATTGAAGTTTATTAAGTAGGGGAGCAATATGATTAGACCTGCACTTTAAGAAAATTAATTTGGCAGCATTTTGGAGGATGTATGGGGTAGGGAAGAATGTGAGATAGAGAAATTGGTTAGGAGCCCTTTACAGTTGTCCGTGAGACAAAGTCTGAACTAGAATGGTTGTATAGTGATCACAGAGAACACTAATATCTGTGGAAGTTTAAAAAAAAACAGGAGACAGATTCAGAAATGAAATTGGATATGTGAGGTGAAGGAAAGAAATAATGGCAAGGTTACAAAAGTGAGTGATTGGAAAGATGGTGATACCTCAGCTGTTTCTAATGGGGGAAATTTTGGAGATGGGGAAGATGTTGAGTTTTAGAAGAAAGATAAGGAAAAAGTTCAGTTATGGACATAATGAGTTTGAGATGCCCATGAGACATCTAATCTGAAATGTCCTTTATAGAGCTGGAGATATGCATTTGGAGCTCAGAAAAACTGGGGTTGAATATATGGATCTGAGAGCCATCTGTGCACAAATAATAATTAAACCTATAGGAGCTGTTGGGATCATCAAATTAAGAGACTAGAAGGGGGCCTAGCACAAAGGCTTAGAGTTAGGAAGTCTCCCAATATAGAAAAGAAACAATAAAGGAGGCTGAGATGGAGTGATCAAACAGGTAGGAGAAGACCCAATGCAGAAAGGGGGAAGAAAATCCGGATAGGAAATGATCAGCAATATCAATGTGCTGCTGAGAGGTCTAGAAGCATGAAGATTGAGGAAAAGCCATCTGATTTGGCATTTAAGAGACATAACTTTAGAAATGATAGTCAGATTGCAAAGGGTTGGGATCACAAGAGTCAAGTCAGCAAGCATTTGTTAAAGTGCCCGCTGTTAGCCCTGTACTAAGCTCTTGACATGCAAAGAAAGACAAAAAACTACCCCTGCTCTTAAGGAGATCATAGTCTAATTAGGGAAACAACATGCAAACAATTATTTACAAACAAGATAGAATAGGCTAAAGATAATCATAGAATGAAGGCACTAACTTCACTAAGGGAGAAAGGAAAAGCCTTCTTGCAGAAGGAAAGAATTTAGCTGAGATTTGAAAGAAATCAGGATCTGGAGATGAGAAGAGAAAGCATTTATAGGCATTGGGGACAGCCAGTGAAAATACATGGAGTTGAGTTGGATTGTCTTAAGCTAGAAATAGGAAGGAAGCCAGTGTCGTCAGATTTCTGAGTATGGGGGTGAGAAGTAAAGTGTAATAAAATTGGAAAAGTAGGAAGGGGGTAGATTATGAAGAGCTTTTAATGCCAAACAGGATTTTATATTTGATCCTAGAAGTGGGAGGGAGCCACTAGTGTTTATTGAATAGGAAAGTGACATGGTCAATTCTTTAGAAAGATAACTTTGAAAGCTGAGTGAATGATAGAATGGACTGTGGAGAGACTTGAAGTAAGGTAACCAACTGGAAGCTATTGGAATATTCCAGGTATGAGATGATGGTGGACCTGCACTAGTGTGATGGCAGAGTCCAAGGAGAGAAGAGAGATGTCACAAAGGTAGAATAGACAGGATTTGGCTACAAATTGATTATACAGAGGTGAGAGGGTTTGATGAAACCCTAAGGATGACATTCAGATGGTGGTGCTCTGGATAGTAAGAGGGAAGAGTTTGGGGGAAAGGTAGTAAGTTTGGGACATTTTGAGAGTTTAAGATGTCTACCTATGAGACATCCAATTTGAGACTGAATGTCATGAGAGAAGTTAGGGTTGGATAAGTATATGAAAAGAGAGGAGATGAAGTGTAAACAAGAAGTATAGACAGCTTATATTTCTTGGAGTTTTGGTGAGAGAGGAGAGATATAGAATAATATCTTGAAAAGATTAGTAGAGTGTTCTGAGAGTTTTTGTTTTTGTTTTTAATGAAGAAAACTTGGATGTATTTGTAGGCAGCAGAGGGGGAACTAGAAGAGATCGAAGTTTCTTAGCAAGAGAGGTGGTGGATGAGGATGATGTGTGGGGTAGTCTACTGGGCAACAGTAAATGGAATCAAGGGTAAGGGAGTGCCCTTGGCAAGGGGCAAGGTCACCTATTTATCAGAGTCTCAAATAGTGGACCACAGAATGAGGGATGATAGATATCAAGGTGTTTTGAGATGTAGATCAGGGAGAAACAGGACGTCACAGAGAATTGTTTATTGTTTCTTGGTAAAGCAAGAGGCACATTCCTCATGTGAGAGAGAGGGAACAGTGTGGGAGATTTTAGAAAAGATTGGAAGGTTTGGAATGGCCTCAAAGCAGAGTGACAGAGAATTGCTTAAGGAAGAATAAAAGAATTGCCATTCCTGTTAAAGTGAGGGTCCAGTTAAGACCAGATAAACATAAATGTGTAGAGGACCCATTTGGTTCAGTTGTATGATTTCCTCAAGTTCTGGTCTGCGTGAAGTAAATAGGAGCTGAGGAGAAATAAAAATCAGTATTGGGGTTGGGCTTAGAAAAGAGACTCAAAAGATTCAAGATTAGAAGGCAGCATACAATTGTAAAGGTAAAAAGTCATATCTGAGAAGGGTTGATAAGCTTAGGAAAATACTGGAGAATGGAGAAGTTATAGGCCCCATTGAAGAATAGGCTTAGGAATTTTCAAGCACAGGGAAGAGATAGGAATAGAGGAGGAGTTCATGAACTGACAATGGAATTTCAAAGTTTTCGGTTGTTTAAGTGGAATACTTGTGGATAATAGGGAGATCAAAAGCATGTGTAGACTAGATGAAGTGGAGAAATAATCATGGGAGTTGAGAAGATTGCAGAATTGGGAGGTCACATTGTTTGAAGGAGGCATTGACATGACATCAACAGAATGAAAGTGAAGAGGAAAACTGAACCAAGCAGTTCTTGGGGGGAGGAAGAATGTCTTGTGGACCAGTAGAGAAGTGCTACTAGCAACTTAATTGGGTGATAAATGTGAACAGCAAACCCCAAAGGAAGAGGTTATTTAGTGATGTTGCTAAAGGTACAGTGAAAGTGGCACTGGGCATTGAGGGCCATCCCAACTTCCCTTGTAGGAGTAGTGTGGTCAGTAACATGAGACAAAGGAGTGCCAGGTCTGGAGGCAGCGGCCAGAGCCACATCATCATCATTGACAAATCTGTGTAAGTTCATGGAACCCAAGAGCAAAAGGTCTGAAATAAAGAGAAGTTTAACCGTGGAATGAGATTTTCAGAGGGCACAGTGGAAGACATTAGAGTAGGATATGTAAAGAGTTGAGTTGAGGTGAATATGAATGAAAGAAAAAGTTGGGGTTGGAGGAGATAACAGTACTTCACTTTTCCAGATTTATCATCCCAAGGGATCACAGGGAGAGGAAAAGGTGGGGTAAGTTTATGAGTTGCAGAGTCAAGTTCTGGCAGTGGGCACATGCAGCTCACATTGTACTCAGTGGAGTCTGAGTCTGAAAGTGATAGAATGCTCTTTTCTAGGGATGGTCTCAAGTCAATCCCCTCAGTAGGGCATGAAAAACAAAATGTTTGCCAAACCTGTGTTTGTAGAAACAGGCTGCTCTGGAACAGGGAATGGAAAAAAAGAATCTGGGAACCGTACTCTTTCTTAGTTTCTGTAGCTTTCTTTTCTTTCTATTGGCTGAAATACTTTTTTATTCAGATGGAGATAAGGAAGATCCTGGTTCTATGATCATCCTTGGTGCAGCTTGGATTTAGCTACATTGTTGCATATGTGCTGTACCATATTTGCTCACTTATTTTGGTGCTCTTTTCAAGTTTTTGCACACTACTACTATTCCTGTATTTCAGTTCTACATAAATCTTGCCTAAATAGCAAACATGGAATTTAGTTTTGTAATTTTAGGTTGAGATCATAGTAGAATCTACTTCACTGCCCTTTCCAAACAATTTAAATCAGCTCCAAAACTGTGTTTAGTTGAGGTGGTATAGCTTAGGGAAGTCCTGAGAGGTGGCAGGAGTGGTACTTTTTGATATTACTCTGAGCTCTTTTCAATTTTGAGGGCAGAAAAGAGTTAGCCAGTACAGTGCAGTGGAAAGATTTGGATCTAGAAGACTTGAGTTTGAAGTTCTTCACTCAGTAGCTGTGTGACCTACTGCCAACTGCACTCTCTCTGGGGACTCCCATTTCTTCATCTATAAGTAAAAGAGTTGGATTAGAAAGTGCCCAATTCTCCTTCCAGCTCTAACTATGGTCATGAGTCTATGAGTGAACTGCAATATGAAGAATTTAGAGGGGTTTAGTATCACATTAAACTGAAACCAAAGAGATTTTCATTAACCTGGAATAGTGTAGATGCAGCGGTGCAATGGTTTGATCCTGCCTAAAGACTAAGGGACTAAATGACCTCTTTTCCAGTTCTGTAATTCTAAGTGGGATCTTTCTGATTATAGTACCTCATTTCCTCCTTTGCAAATATTCACTTATTTTCCTTGCTTCTTGTAATCTGTAAGGGAGGTAGTAGTATCTTCTTTTAAAAATGAGAAAATTAAGGGACACAGGAAATTATTTGACTGAGATTATACCATGTTCCTTGATGAGCTCAGATGAAACATTCTTCTCTTCTCTAAAAAGATGCTTTTGGCATTTGGATTAATAGATCCCTTTATCCATACTTTTTATTTTGAGGGGTAATGTGGGGGAGATGTGAAGAACACTTTGGATTTAAGTGAAAATTTAATCTAATGGGGCTTTAATTTTGAAAAACACCAAATTTAATAGTCCCATGTCAAGGAATAAAGGAATGGCAATCAATTTGGTATCAAAGAACCTGTGTTCAGATTCTGATTCTGCTATTTACACCTGTGTGATCTTGAACAAGTCACTTAATATCTTTAGAATTCATTTTCTTTCTGTGTAAAATGAAGGGGTTAGGTAAATCTTTCCACGTTCCTTCTAGCTCTAAATTCTATCTGACTGTGTGATCACTTTTCACTTTCCAGAAAGGATTTAGATATGCTCTCCTGAAAAAGGGTCACTGGTACCATCTTCACATAAAAAGAACAGCACATAGTCTCTGCTACAAATTTAAATGTTATTGAAGGAGTTCATTTTTAGGATGCATGTGTTACTTAAAAAATATATATAGTGTTAAAAAATTTAGTGTTACTTGAAAAAAATAGCCTTCCTTTCATTGAAGCTTGATATACTCAGTTTATGAGATCAAGTTCTGCCTTCATTTGTAAAATAATGAAGCTGGATTAACTGAACCTATAGGGACTCATCTGTGATCCTCTTTTAGTGAGAATTTACTGGAAAAATATAGGAGTCCAATCCAAAATATATTTTAAGAGCATTTCTTTTCATCTAACAGGAAAGAGATGTGGCAATAAATAAATTTTTAAATTTATCGACATTTAGCATTTTGTTTCAGTTGATTCTTTTCTCTTAAAGAGAATTTATTTGGATGAAAATATCTGAATTTGTGAGACTGGATTTGCTAAATAAAGGACTATTTTGAAATGGAGCATTTTTCTGTCGTAGGTAATGGGGCTGTTTCAGGAAATGACTTCTAGCTTGTGCTAGTTTGGGTTATAAAACAAGGGGGATTTAACTTGTTTGAGCACTGCAGAAATCAGGATCTAAACAAGTACAATACTCTTTCTGTTAATGGTTTAGCAAGTGTAAAAATTAACTTGCATATTTTAAGGCTACTATCAACACACTAGTTTTATTAACATAAGATTGCTTTAATCCTTTGAGATTGTATAACATTAGTTATTATGAATTTAACCTTCTTGGTTATTTGTTAACTTGAAAAGTTTTCATTTTCACAGTAAGAAGCTAAGCTTAAGGATTAAACCATAAATATCAATCTTACATTATAAAGATTCAGTTGCTCCTTGGAAGATATGAAATAAGACCTTTTGCTTACTTCCAATTATTCTGTCTCTATCTTGTTTATTCATTGTTGTTGCATATTGACACCCACATAAGAATGTGAGCTCCTAGAGTGAAAGGGCTGACTTTTGTCTTTCTCGTATTCTTTGATTTAGCACAGAGCTAGCACATAGCAGGCACTTCATAAATCCATGTTGTTGACTGGTTATCATTATTGGTAAATTTATCAGTGATTCTTTTTGCCTTTCTATTCACTATGACTTGTAAATCTCAGAAGCTCAGTCAACTTTTATACATACCTTTGATCTTATCAGTATAATTACTCCCTCAACTGAGCTGATTCTCTTTCCAACTATCCTGCACAAAACTTGTCTGTGATCTTCCATAAGACTTCCATGAGGAGGGGGCAGCTGGGTAGCTCAGTGGACTGAGAGCCAGGCCTAGAGACAGGAGGTCCTAGGTTCAAATCTGACCTCAGACACTTCCCAGCTGTGTGACCCTGGGCAAGTCACTTGACCCCCATTGCCTAGCCCTTACCACTCTTCTGCCTTGGAGCCAATACACAGTATTGACTCCAAGATGGAAGGTAAGGGTTTAAAAAAAAAAAAAGACTTCCATGAGGAGGCCCCCCAGTGTCTTGCAGGCTAAATATTTTATACCATTGGATCACACAAGTAAGTCATCTATTGATTATCCCTTTTTTTTTTGTTACGGTGATGGACACATCTATTTTTCTACTCATACATCATTTTGGATAACTTATTATGCACTTCTTGATTTTTAATGTAAAATATCCTGCTTAATCTCATATTTCTTTTTGAGTAACCCTTAACTTTAATTCTTTGGAGTGTGTCAAATTCCCTAATTTACAACCATACAAGACATCCAGAACAATGGTAATTCTTAATATTAATAGATTTTTACTTTTAGCTTGTGATTCCCAGGAACAATCCTAGTCTGTTCTCCTTTTTTATTCAGTTCTTGGCCCAACTAACTGCACAGTTTCTATCGAGGAAATATTCTCTAATGGACTAATTCTGTAGGTTCACCATCTAACTGTACTTCATAGTCTACATCATTGGTGAAGTATTGGCATGAATGCTAAGCCAGCACCTGGGGTGGGAAAGCTGCTACTTCTCCCTCTTACACTCCTTGAGGACATTTTTTGCATGCCCCACCCCTCTGTCCAGCTGCTCTAAGTGAGTATTTCCTCCTTCTGCTCTCTGGGGTAATACTAGGTGCTCACAGGCAGCTTAAAATTGCAATCTGAGCATGCGAACTTGGAAACCTTTGCCAATGCTGGTCTAGATAATAGCTATCTTTCATTTGTGGATAATGTGAATATCTAGGTTGAACTATTATACTGTGAACTCCCTGGGAACAGGGGCTATTTTAGTACGTAGCACAGTTCTTGGCATAGAGTAGGTACTCAGTAAATGCTTATTAATTGAACTCATCTTATTAGACATCTCATGCAAGAGGCTCTGCAGTGTTTGAGATCTTGATACAAGGAGTGTAATGGCACATGCAATTGTCTTTTATGGACATCACCATCTATAGGAGATCCCTTTTCAATTTGGTCTCTTGGACATAGTCTGTTATGACAGAAAAGACCTTGAATGAGCATTTCTTCCTATTTTATTCCTTACTTGATCTTCATAATCAAAAGGTCATTGAACCAGACTATCTCTGTTGTTAGGTCTTTCAGGAAATTTTGAATGATTTTGATAGGCAAATGAGAAAAACTGCCCTTGATTTTCTTATAGTCTAAAATAAGCACAATGGGGTCTTATTTTCCTTGCGCATTTTAATGGATTGGGTGGATATAAACTTAAAATCTACCATTCAGCATTTCTTGCAGAAGCTTGCCTGTTTCCTTCTTTTATAAATTGCATCATAGATCCTCTCAGTGCATATATAAAATATTCTTAGAAAATGTTTGTAGATATAGGAAAGTAGGCATATGTGTTGGTAGTTATTAATGTTAGCTTTTTTGGGTAATCTGATCTTTTTTTTTTTAGGTTTTTGGTATTTTCTTTCATATATGAGAATTGATTCTTCATCAAAATAGTTTTTCTTCTAGCATATGTCTTTTCTTTGTATAGTTGGTCTAGTCTTGCTGTTTTTTTCCATTTTTGTTTCTTTCAATTGACATAACTCTTTCCTCATACATCACATTAAGTAAGGCCTTTGTTGTTCAGCTATTTTGTTTCCATTGTTATTGATGACAAAAAGAATTTATTCTAGAAATACCTACAAATTGTTTCCATTTTCCATCTCTTTTGTCCACTGTCCATTTTTATATCTATGTGCTCAGGATATCTTTGTTCTATCAGCTGTACTTCTTTTTGTTTTTTTCTTTGATTTCTGTTTTATGAGACTAGTACAGCTTGCCCCATCCTCCTTCAGGATATTTTGAAAATGAATTTATATTCTAAATAAGTTATTTTTACTGTTGTGTCTGATTAGGAGATCAAGTATTTGCTGGCTGAGACTATTATTAGTTTTTTTGTCTTCTGGTTTTGACAATTATTGATGGAGCATCTTTAGGGGGTAGTTGTAATCAAGGTATTGTTGTATTCCTTTTTCTCCTTTCTCTGTCTTATCTTGATTAAATAAGTCAGTTTGGCATTGTCCCTTCTCATTTTAATTCTTCCACTTTGGTAATGAGTTCTTGTTTTTATTCTAACATGTCTGTGTTCTGGTTGTTCAGAGACAGCTGATTCAGGATTGAGTATCACATATTACATTAGTAACCTGGAGTTTCCTATGTGTTAAAATAGAATCAGTTTTGGTTATTTTTGATAGTTGGTGCCTGCCATGTCCTATTTCCTGACTCTTCTCAAAGAAATTATTCATGATGTTGAGAGAGAGAGAGAGAGAGAGAGAGAGAGAGAGAGAGAGAGAGAGAGAAGGAAGGAAGGAAAAGGAAGAGAGGAAAAGGGAGGGAGGGGGAGAGAGAAAGAACACATTTTAAACCCTTACCAAAAGTACAGTAAAAGCTAGGCAATGGGAGTTAAGTGACTTTCCCAGAGTCACAGAGCTAGGAATGTCCAAGGCCACATTTGAGCCCAGGACTTCATGTCTCTAGGCCTGGTTTTCAATTCATCAAGCCACCTAACTGCGCACACACACATATACACCATAATATTTTTTGTTGTATACCTGCCCACTTTTTAAAACAAGTATTTTTAAATGTAAAAAAATTTAACTTGAATTTTTTTCAATTACACGTAGAAACCATTTTTGACAGTTTTCTGAAATTTTTCATTTTAGATTTTCCCTTTCCCTTACTCCCTTACCCACTTCCAAGATGATAAATAATCTGATATAGGTTAAACCAGTGCTTTCATTCAGTCCATATTTCCATATTCTTCATGCCATGACATTACAATAAAAAACTCATGAAGAAAAAAAAAGATGCCATGCTCACTTTTTAGTTGAAATAAAGGAGTAAAGTAAATGTTAATTTGAGATGTCTCATTAAGTTCTTCATAGACTTTCTCAATTTCCTTATCCTCTACAACATATGCTGCAATTCTTTTCGTGGTGATATATTTGCAAATGCTTATCATGAAAGCATCCCTTTTTTGGAAACATGGGGGACTCTGCTATAAAATATTTTCATAAGCTATTAGATATAGTTGATGCATGAGTTGGTTTTGCCAACAAATTTTTTAATAAATCTGTTTCAACAGAAGTCTTGGTAAAGGATTAGGGAGGAATAAATTTTAAATGAATGTAGTGCAAAAACAAGACCTCAGGAAAACTTGTTTTAAAATAGTTCTTTTGAGCACTCCAGTTTAAGATGATCAAATATCCCATTAAATAATGTTTTGCCTTTGGATGCAGCAGAAACTCCAAACTGCCAACTTCTTTATTTGTCTCTCTAAGAAGAATCATAAGAAATCCTTTCATTAGGTAGCTTCAACTCCATATTTTCTTCTAGTTTTAGTTCTAGGGAAGATATCAAGCTTGATTAAATTCCTTAAGTAGTATGGCTACTCATTTATGTGACAAAGATCTCCATGTTTAGAGTACTGGTAGCTATTAATGTTTATGGATAGCTTAAAAACGGATTTCTTATCATCCTCTACCCACTATTCTGCCACTCTTGTTGTAGAAATTGAAGGGGCATCATGGCACTGAGGGCCATTACATCTTTTTCTTTGTTTCATGCATTGCTGTGGTCAGTTTTTTAATGATGAGTGTATTTTTTTTTCCTAAATTAGTTCTCAGAAGTCAGTCTGTTCCTCAAAGCCTTTTCAGCTTGATAGAACTTGGCAAAACTTGCATTCTATTAGTGAAGATTTCAAGGACCCTCTGAGAGTCAGCTCAACCCAAAGCTAGTAAATACTGGTTTCCAGGATCTTAGTTTGGGGTTGTTACCCTTGTAGGAATGTGACTAGAAAACATTGTAAGTAGTCATTTGCCCTGAAAAAGTAACTTACACGTTATACTTAGTAAACAATTCTGGTTTTTTAAAAAAAAATTGTTTTTGCTTATTTTCTAACTCAGTGAGAAATCCATCAGCCAAGAAGCATTTGTTGTGCTTCCTGTGTACCAAACATGCTAATCACTGGCAATTCAAAGAAAGGCAAAAACAGACCTTTTCTTCAAGGATCTTATCTACTAATGGAGGGAGGGCTGACTATGTGGAAATGTTAAAAGTATATATAAGATCATAAAGACTGAAAGGAAGGTAACCTTAGAGCAAAAGGTACAAGTGGATGGGGGGAGGAGGGGCCTGGATCAGTAATGCTTCCTATAAAAGGTAGTGAGCATTTAAGCTGTGTCTTAGAATGAAGACAGGGATGTCAAGAGGCAAATAAGCTAAAGGGGAAGAAGCATTCCAAACATGGAGACAGTCAGTACAAAGACATGGAGGTGGGCTTTCATGTGTAAAGAGTAGTACTAATAATACTCTGGGCTATAAAATATGTGGAAGAGAGTATACCATAAGAAGACTTGAAAGATAGGAAGGGGCCAGGTTGTGAAGAGCCACCTTAAATATTAAGCACAGGTATTTATATTTGATTCTGGAGGTAATAAAGAGTTACTGGCATTTGTTGAACAGAGAAATAACATTCCTGACCTGCATTTTAGGAAAATCACTTTGCTGTATCTGACCACTCCAGTCTCTACCCACTCTCTCCACTCACCTCTGGTCCTACCCATAATCTCTGCCCCATTCCAGTCTCTTCCCACTGTAATCTAAAAACAGACTGGAGTGGGTAGAAATAGAAGACCTGGCCTAGAGTAGTTGTGGTGATGTGAATAGAAGGAAGGAGTTGTATAGGAGAGATTTGGCAAATTGTTGGGCATTTGGGGTAAGAATGAGACATCTTATAGAAAACTGAAATTGAAAACCTGGAAGCCTGGGGGAATAGTGTTTGGTGATGCCCTCAATTTTGAAGAGAAGAGTTTTTGGCAGGAAGATAATTAATGTTATGTTTTGAACACATTGAATTTGAGATGCCTTTAGCACATCCAGTTCAGAATGTCCATTAAGCACTTGGAAATAATTTTTAAAATTTTTTAAAAATCATGGCCTGGTAAATTTTTTGATTGTTCTTTTTCATTCCCTAAGCTAATGGAAGGAAGTTGGAAGATATATGCTCTAAAGCAATGGATAATGCAAAATTACATTTGTTTTTGGAATGTAGAGGTGCAATTTGTCTTAACCCTTCTTGCTTCAGGTTCCCTTGATAGCTAAGAAGTAGAATGAATCATGGGAGGAAGTTTCTAATTGCTACAGATAGTTTAAAAGGCAAGTGTTCAACTCTTACACACCTGAGAGCAGAATGTGTGTGTGTATTTGTAAAAATGGTTTCTGGATGCTTTTTTTTTTTAAACCACAAAAGTGACAACTCTAGGACAGAAGGGCAAGGGCTAGGCAAACAGGTGAATGATTTTTCAAGAGCTTTATTTATTTCCCTATCCTTCCCAATGCCTACTATAATACATTGCAATGATGATACTTAATAAATACTGAATAAAGATATAATTTGAGCTTTGATTATATTATTTTAGTTGAGTATTTTCTCTTTTTTTCTTTTAAGTGGTCTGCTCAGGGTCACACAGCTAGGAAGTATCTGGGGCTTCATTTGAACCCAGGATCTCCTGTCTCCAGGTCTTTATCCACAGAGCCAACTAGCTATTCTCTAACAGAGTATTTTCTAAGAAATATGCTTATTAGTGAGAGGGAACATGACATCAACTTCCAAAGGAGATTTCAATAGACTGTTTATTCAAAGATTTTTTTTCCCTCACTTACCTGTAAAAACAAGTTTCAAATACATTTTCTGGAATTATGAAGACCCAAATTTTTTCCTTCCCTCCTCCCTCTCTAGAGATGGTAAGCAATTTGATGTCAATTTTATATGAAAAACCATTCTTTGTCATAAATCTCTCAGAATTATCCTGGATTATTGTATTGCTGAGAGCAATTATGTCTATCACAATTGATCATTCCACAATATTGCTCTTTCTGTATACAGTGTTTTCCCGGTTCTTTTTATTTCATTCTGCATTAGTTTATATAGATCTTTCCAACTTTTTCTGAAATCATCTTGCTTATCATTTCTTATAGCCCAATAGTATTCCATCACCAATATATACCACAATTTTTTTAACCATTCCCCAACTGATGAACATCCCCATAATTTCTAATCCTTTGCCAGCACAGAAAGAGTTGCTGTAAATATTTTTGTACAAGTAGGTTCTTTCCCCTTTTTTATTATCTCTTTGGGATACAGACCCAGCAGTGGTATTATAGGATCCAAGGGTATGGATTTTTATAGCCATTTGGGCATAGCTCCAATGAAGAGCAGTATTTTGATAAGTTGTAGGAGTAGACTTTCATTCAAAGCCAAGAAACAGAATGAACAAAAAATATTTGTGATTGATGGGAAAGGGTGTAAGAAGGATATTAAGTGGGTCAGTTTGGCTGGAGCCAAGGGACTATGTAGGGGGGAAGTACATGTAAGAGAAGTAGAAAAGTAGAACAAAGTAAAAAAATAGAAAACTGCTAGAAAAATGACTTTGATTTTATTCAGTAGTGACATGATCACAGGAATGTTTTAGGAAGATTATTGTAATAGTGGCATATAGAGAAAAATGAGCTGGGGAGATCACTTGGAAATCTGTTAAAATTGTCTAAGCCAGCACACCCCAATTAAGAAATAAAATTTTGAGTATGTCTCTATAGGTGTATATTTACTTATGAATTATATACGTGTATTACTAATAATTATATGTTATAAAATTTATACAGAATTGACATTTTAAAAGAATGACAGAAATATAAAATAGTTCATCCTAGGGTAAACTAGAGAGCCACTGGAATTTATCGAGTAGGGAAGTGACATGGTTAAACTCTCACTTTAGGAGAATCACTTTGGCAGTTATGTGTAGGATGATTTAAATAGAGGAAATGCTTGAGGTAAAAGAAACCCATGAAGAGGCTGTTGAAATAGTCCAGGAAAGACACATGAGGGCCTCAACCAGGGTGGTGGCTGGGTGAGTCAATAAAAGGGAATCAATGCAAACAATGTGGCCGTAGAAACAAAACGAAATTTGTTATTTGGTTTGATGTGGAGAGGGAGAGATAATGAGCTGTCAGATATAAAACTGAGGTAATGGACTAGAAGAATAGTGACATTAATTAGTAAATTTGGAAGAGAGATTTGATTTTGAGGAAAGGAAAATGTAAATAAAAGCTGCTCTCAGTCATAACCCATCAATGCCTGCTTATCCTCCAAATCTCTGTTCCTTCCAAACCAGGTAGAGGGACTAACCTGAGCGTGCTATGATCTAACCTCAGTATGATCTGGGGATCTGGGAGCAAGTGTGCAGGGGAAGGGGGATAGGCATGACAGTTTTCCCCAATGGAATCCTAAATTGAAAGGGGGAGGAGGAGTTAGAAGGGTTTTGAGCATGCACCCCAAAGGAAGAGAATGGAGGGTAGAGATGAGATGCATTGGGGAATGAGTAGGTGTAGTTGTTTTGAAACAGTCAAATTAGCCCACCCATCTTACTGTTTGCTAGGAACATATACCTTTTGGGATCAGGCTGTAGCTCCCTGGCCCCAACTTTAGAGGCCACTGATTTAGGTAATAAAATTTTGAGTTAGGATAAGTAAAGACAGTGGAGATAGAGGGAGATTTTGTTTTCAGGGCTTATTAGATATGCAGCTAAGAAAAAGGAAGAAGTCAAAGATGGCTCATACATCTAGAATCAATTCCCTTTTCTTTACTCCTAGGGTCACCACTCTAGTATAGGTCCCTTCACTTCCAGCTGGCATTATTTCAATAGCCTCCAGATTGATCTCTCTGCATCTAATTGCCCTTTCTCCAAACCATCCTTTACATGGCTGCCAAAATCATGTTCCTTAAGCATTGATCTGATCATGTTACTCCCCAGATAATTTTAGTGAGTTTTTTTGTTGCCTCTAGGAAAAAAATATCAACTGCTCACCTTTGGCATGTAAAACCATCCCAATCTGGTTCTAGTTCACCTTTCCAGACTAATGTCACATACCTCCTTTTCACATGCTCTACATTCTAGCCAAATTGGCCTGCTTGCTGTTTCCTAAACATGACATTACCTCTCCCACATCTGTACCTTTGTATAGGTTGTTCCACTGGCCTGTCATTCACTCCTTTTTCACCTTTATGTCTTAGAATCCTTGGTTTCCTTCAAGGCTTAATAGCTACATTTTAATGGAAAAGACAGCACGTACATAATGTAGGTTATATAGTTAAGTTTGGGAAGATCACCAATGGCTGTAGTGGCCAAGAAAAGCTTGAGTTTTTGTTGTTGTTAGAATCGATTCTAAAGGTAGAAGAGCCATAAAGGCCAGGCAGTTGGAGTTAAGTGACTTGCCCTGGGCACATAGCTAGGAAGTATCTGAAGTCAGATTTGAACCCAGGTCCTCCTGACTCCAAACCCATTGCTCTATCCACTCTGCTACCTAGCTGCCTCACTTATACTGAGTTTTGAAGGAAGCCCAGGATTAGGGAGACAGCTCTTGTGACAGCAGAATAACATGAAATAGTCAGACTTCAATGACAGACATTGTATGAATAAGTTCCAACCTGATGAGTTCAGACAGTAAGAACTATGAGAGTTAAGAAAATGGTGAAATTGTCTTGAGAAGAGATGAGACTTGAAATTGATATGAGGAGAAAGTAGGCATCAAATTTTAAAGCAGTTTTAGACTTAGTTGCTTAGAACAGTAGGACAAAGTGGTATAGGCAGAAGTTACAAAAAATAAATAGGGTGACAGTGAGAAGTCTTATCCATCCTGAATGGTGAGTTTGAAAGATAAAGTTGAAAAGGTTAATATCAGCTCAGGAAGGCTTTAAGACCATCATATGTGGAACTTGAATTTTTTTCCTGTAAATGATAAGGGAGGAGTCTGATCAGAGTTGACAGGCCAAGGATGAGGGATTTATTGATGATGGCTTCCTACACAGTAGACTATATAAACTTCACCATTGGTACCTCACTTGGGACATTGATGTATCCATGATTGGTAGGAACTCATTTTCACCCCATTGATACCACATTAAGGAAAATTGATTGATTGAACAATGGTATTTGGAGATGTTTGAATCATGGTTAATATAGTACAGTATATGTTAATGGTTAATATAGTACAGTAATACCTCAGGTTTTGTTTACATTGGTTATCATCGATTTTCATTTTCATCTATTTTTTCCATGAAAAATTTGTCTCACTTGCCTCAGATTTCTTTGGTTTGCCCACTTGACCTAGATGCTAATTTTGCAAAAACTGTTCTCCTGCAGTGTGAGCAATACATGTATTAAAAGACAAATAAATCCATTTATCCATACAGATAGCAAACAAAAATCAGATAAAGCATTCAGAGGAGATAAATACCTGACTATACAAAATGAATAAGCTCTCTCATTGAGAGTGAGATATCTTATCTCAGTCAAGTAGAAATTCTCCCATAGTATCTCAGTTGAGAAGAGGGACATAATCAAGGTAACAACTCCTCTACCTGTCAGCTTCTTTCTAAAGTCTTTCCAGATAATGCCTTGATACCCAAAGTCCTTATGAAGGGGGATTCCCTTTCCAACAATAACCCTTCTCTCCCTTCCTTGCTGTCTTCCATATGCTAAGAAGAGTCTTCAGAAAGGAAAATGGCATGTTAAATGTTCATTTATTCTTTATATTTTTAATACTCTTTTATACTCATTAATTTCTTGTTTTTAGTATTAAACACTATATTTATTCTCTATAATTCGTGGTTTTGGTATGTATTTTGGAGTGTCTAGAATGAATTGATTGGATTTACATTGATTTATATGGAAATTAGTGTCTTGGTTTTCCTTGGTTTTGGATTTTTGTTGATTATTTTTGGACGGATTATCAACAAAAACCAAGGTATCACTGTATATCCAAGTGGGAGAGAATAAACACAGACCAGAGAAAACAGTATATATATAAAGAGCTAGAAGATAACAAATAAGAGGAGCTGTGGGTGTTCAAATGCCATTCTCTAGAGAGAAGGCCTCTAGCAGTACCCCCAAAGTTTGAGTTATGTGGCCTCAGAATATCAGGCACTATATGCAGAAAGGGAAGGCAGTGACTGGAACTCTGGCAGACTATTGGAGGCATTTCAGGACCAAGCAGGAGCCAGAACCTTAATGTATAGGAACAGATGCACACCTTGTCCATTTATACTACCCATCACTGGGGTTGGGGGGTAGAGAATAACTTTCTTAAGATCCTCATTGCATTCCTTCTTTTTTGGTGAGTTAGAAAATAGATTGGGAAGGGTTCAACCACAGCCAATCAAGATTCATTTATTAAACCTCATGTGCCAGTCACTACCCAGAATGCAGGTATACAAAGACAAAAACAGATATCTTCCTGCACTTAAGGAACATTTCTCTTCTAACAGAGGAGACAATATATACACATAAAAATGTTTTATTTATATATACATACAAAATAGATAGATATTAACCTGATAGCAGAAGACACTAACAACTGTGGGGAGGGGGAAGGGTAACAGCAAAAGCCTTCTGCAGAAGGTGGCACTTTAATTCATTCTTGAAAGAAATCAATTCCAAGAACCAGAGTTGTGAAAGGAAAGTATTTTTGGCAGAGTAGCCACTCCAGTGGAATGGAGGCAAAGATGGGGCATCCCTTGGGAGGTATAGTAAGTAGGCCAGTATAGAGAGACTATAGAATACATGGAGGGAAATAATGTGTTAGAAAACCACAAAGTTAGGAAGGGGGTTATGAAGTTGATTTTTGATCTTAGGACTAAAACAGAACCACTGGAGTTCACTGAGGTGGAGAGTGAACCTGACAAATGTGTGTATGGCAGTTAAGGAAAATCACTTGGACTATGTGGGACTCACCAGTGTATTAATTAGAATGTGAGGGAAAGAGTTGTCTTCTTGACTTTAGAGGCTCAGGAGTTTACTTATTGCAGGGAAGCTGAATCTTTTATACTCTTTTATAGAGATTTATACCCAAGCTATAGTCTGATGTGTGGAAAGGAGTCCTGAGAAGACATGTGACAAAGAGTGCAGTTTGAATGGGTATATGAAAAACTCAGAATTGAACCTGCTTAGTGGAAATCATGCTGGATTTGTAGTCAAAAGTCCCAAGTCCAAATCCTGATTTATTTATCTACATGACTTGAATAATTCATTTAACTTCTTTGTGCCTCGGTTGTTTATCTGTAAAATGAGACGGTTGGGCTAGATGGTCTAGGACAGTGATGTTGAATCTTTTAGACACCAAGTGCCCAAATTGAAACCCTCATTCCTCATGTGATTCCTCCACCTTACTTCAGATGGGAGGGATGAAGCACTCTCATTGGGCTGCTGGGCATAAGGGTGCATCAGGTGAGAAATATCCTCAGGTGCTTATGGAGGGAGGTGGGAAGTAGTCCCCTCTGGCACACATGCCATAGGTTTGCCATCAAGGGCCTTGGAGGTATCTTCCAGCTCCAAATGTATTATGAACCCAGAGCATTGGTTCTGAGCCACAGGTTAAATATAATTTCATTGAAGGCAAAATTAGTTTGTTTTTCTTTCTAACCAGTTATAGCGCCTTGGATATTGAAGAGGTAACAAGGAAATACTGGAGATTCTTAAAGTGGTAGATGATCCTTTGGACAGATTATTTTGGTATGTGGATTGCAGGCAGGAGATACTAGAAGTAGGCAGACCTGTTCGATTAGGAAGTTTTTGCAATAGACCCAGGTATAAGATAATGTAAGGGGTAAAAATTAGGGTTGTTGACTGAATATATTATACTAGTGATTGCCAGGAATTAAAATTAAATCCCAATAAAATACTCGAGTCAGTTTGGGATTTTTATGGTAATTTAATTACAATAGTAGGAAGAAATTAAGAAAATGAGAGAGATAGGAGTTCAGAGGCCTAGGCCAAGGGGCCTTCTCAATCTTGGCTTCCAGCCACAAGGCCTCTTCCAAGATAAGGGGCCTCCTAGGAGGATAGCACTGTAGGAGGTAAAGGAAAAGAGGAATCAGCCTAAACCACTCACCAAGCACACTAAGAATGCCTCCACAAGCTCCCCACGCTGAAAGTGCCCAATATCTCCACGAGAGAGCAAGAGCAAGAGACAGGAAGTGACGAGAAATTTATAGACTGTTCTTTTCATCACTTCCTGAGTCTCACATGTACCAATGGTAGCTTAAGCTTGACTTAGGACAGCCCAAGGGGGTCTGTCAGTTGTTTCTTATTTGTCACTTGCTAGCACATGTCGGTCAGAGGCCATCCTCCTCAACACTTAATCTTTAAGCAGGAGTGTATACATTCCTGGTTGCTAGAAATCTAAGACTAAGCAAAATGGAGAAAATCTAAAATTCACAATAATAAAGGGTGAATGGACTGGGAAGGAGATGTAATATACTATATCATATTCTACATATTGTTTTAATTCCTTTTTTTGCCATTATGCCACAAACCTTTAGAGTTTAAGAATATTAGCTTCTGCCTCCCAAAGGCAACTATTCCTTGGCCTTTGTCCTCTTTCCCCACTATTTTATGTATTTTTTCTAAAGATGTTTTTATATATTTGCTTTTGTAGTCATTTTTCCAGACATAGGCTAATTGCTGAACTGCATAATATTTCATGGAGTTATTATGACTTTTAGATGTTTCATTCATAATTATAAGAATGCATAATTATTTTGAAATGGATCCACTTTTAAAGAATACCCTCTTCTAATAATATTTCTTCACTGGAAAAAGAATTATCAAGTAGAGAATCCCCTTTGGATTCCAATAATGAGGATTTATTTTGCAAGTTTTCTTAACTCCAAAGAACAAAAATGGATTTTGAAGTCTGTCTAGGTCTCTGATTTTGAGCCTTTGTGGATGCAGAGCCCATTGATATGCTCTGGCCAGGACTCTTAGTTCTCCTTTTCGTTTTATAGTCTATTGGGAGAGGTAAGACATATGTATAAATAATTGTAGCAACAGCAACAAAAATAAGAGTTACAAATAAAAATGCCTGGGAATTTTTACCTAAGCGGAATTGGATATTGTATGTGATAACCTGATGGATGGATGGATACTTAAACCTCAAAGTTGCTATTGAACATCTAGCGGAGTTATATATTTTATTGCTGCCTATAAAATGATATTTTTCAAAGTTCTTTGTTTACTCTCTACACATTCAGAACCTTCCCTTTTCCTCCCTCCTAAACAGCCTCTCACAATCACATCCCCCAGCATAATTGATATTGTTAGATCTTATTTTGCAAAGGTTTCTGGACAGTAAGTAGAGAGAGTTGGACATTATGTTATAAAGGGTTATCTCAATGAAACTAGAAGTATCATAAGATTTGGAGCCAGAAGGGATCCCGAGGGTCATCTATTCCAATTCCTTATATTTCTAGGTGAGGGATGTTGAGGTCCATAGAAGTAAATTGAATTTCCTTAAGTTTCCTTTAAGTAGAAAACAAAACTGAGCTATGAAACTACAACATCCAATTCCAAATACACTGCTTGTTCCAATATTCTCTTTGGCTTCTTAAGTGACATAATAATTTCACACAAGTTTTTTGCAATTTAGTTCACAAAGTAGATCACAGGGACACTTATGGATCTATTTGTAGTTTGTTTGAAAGGAGGATTTTGAAGAGAATAAGCAGGTGATGCAACAGGAATTAATCTCTTCCAAGTTCCCTCCTTGACTTGAATACATTTTAAGTAGTTTTTAGGGGAAATCATACTATCCTGAGAACCAGAGAATTTGGAAAGGAATCATATCCTCCAGTGAGACCATGGAAGAACTCTGATATAAACGTTCTGCTGTCTCTGTGGGGACCTTTCCCTCTGTTTTCCTAACCAGATAGAAGTCACCTCTGCTTAAGACAAGGCCAGATGAAACACTTAACTCCTACTGGGGAAGTCAGACCTGGGCCTCCTTTTCTAGTTAGTGCATAAGAAATTTATTACCAAGTTTAATACTCAGAATTGTGCCCATCCTTCCTCCCTAGTTTCCTGTTTTGGAAAGTAGGAGAAAAAAGGATAAAGGAAGATACGGAAGAAAGTAAAAATCTCTTTAGATGGAACAACATAATATTTCAGGTAGGCTTTCTCTATAAAAAGAGAATGTTAAGGATCTCTGCTGGCTACTGTAGGTTTCCTGCAAATGTTCTTGAGCCAAATTGAGTTCTTTTGACTCCATGGATGCCTTAGAGTTGAAATAAGCTCAGATACTCAGTAACTGGGCTGGAGTTCAGGTTATGGAGACATGTGGAATGATTTGACCAAATGTTAAAAGTACATTTAGTTCTTTTCGTACACATGAAGTAATAGACTCACTACTGGAATATGATCTCTCCTTCTCCACCCACTTCCATCAATTCAAAGTAGAACTTTTTTTTTTTCAGTTCTTCAGTGTGTTTATCAACTTCAAAGTGAAATTTTGAGTCAGGCTCAAATCAGAAGGGTAGGCATAGATAGAGCTCAGCTGGTTGGAAATTTTTAATGAATTTGCCTGGAATATTTCTTGAGGGATTTATTTGAATTTTAATTTTTATTTGGTCATTTCCAAACATTATTCATTGGAAACAAAGATAATTTTCTTTTCTTCCCTCCCCACCCTCCCACCACCTCTCCCATAGCCCACACTCGATTCCACTGGGTATCACATGTGTTCTTGATTCAAACCCATTTCCATGTTGGTATTTGCATTAGAGTGTTCATTCAGAGTCTTTCCTCAGTCATATCCCCTCAACCCCTGTAGTCAAGCAGTTGCTTTTCATCGACTCCCACAGTTTATCTTCTGCTTGTGGATAGTGTTTTTTAGATCCCTGCAGATTGTTCAGGGACATTGCATTGCCACTAATGGAGAAGTCCATTACCTTCGATTGTACCACAATGTATCAGGCTCCGTGTACAATGTTTTCCTGGTTCTGCTCCTTTTGCTCTGCATCACTTCCTGGAGGTTGTTCCAGTCTCCATGGAATTCCTCCACTTTATTATTCCTTTTAGCATAATAATATTCCATCACCAACATATACCACAATTTGTTCAACCATTCCCCAATTGAAGGGCATCACCTCATTTTCCAGTTTTTGGCCACCACAAAGAGTGCAGCTATGAATATTCTTGTACAAGTCTTTTTCCTTATTATCTCTTTGGGGTACAAGCCCAGCAGTGCTATGGCTGGATCAGAGGGCAGACAGTCTTTTATCGTCCTTTGGGCATAGTTCCAAATTGCCCTCCAGAATGGCTGGATCCATTCACAACTCCACCTGCAATGAATTAGTGTCCCCACTTTGCTAGAGGGGACTCTAGCATTCATTACTTTCCATAGCTGTTATGTTAGCCAATCTGCTAGGTGTGAGGTGATACCTCAGAGTTGTTTTGATTTGCATCTCTCTGATTATAAGAGATGTAGAACACTTTTTCATGTGCTTATTAATAGTTTTGATTTCTTTGGCTGAGAACTGCCTGTTCATGTCCCTTGCCCATTTGTCAATTGGAGAATGGCTTGATTTTTTGTACAATTGATTTAGCTCTTTGTAAATTTGAGTGATTAAACCTTTGTCAGAGGTTTTTATGAAGAGTTTCCCAATTTGTTGCTACCCTTCTGATTTTAGTTACATTGGTTTTGTTTGTACAAAAACTTTTTAATTTGATGTAGTCAAAATTATTTATTTTACATTTTGTGACTCTTTCTAAGTTTTGCTTGGTTTTAAAATCTTTCCCTTCCCAAAGGTCTGACATGTATACTATTCTGTGTTCACCTAATTTCCCAGCATTTTGATTTCTGCTCCTTTTCCTGCCTTTTCTTCTTTCACTATTTCCTTCTACACCAATGTTTGCTTTTGAACAGTCCCCCTTGTTCCCACCCTTATTTTACTTCCCTTTCTACTGCCCTCCCTATTTATCCCCCCCCCTTATTTTCCCTGTAGTCTTTCTAAAATTAACCCCCCCCTCTCTTGTACTGCTTCCCTCCCCACCAGACCGTTTGTTACCCTTCTACTCCTCTATAGGGTGCAAATCTATTCTCTGCCCCCAATGGATTGGATTGTTTTTCCCTCTTTGAGTCACTTTCAAAGCACATAAAAGTTGAGTATTTCCTGTCTCCGACCTCTTTACCCTTCCAGTGTATTGATGTTCTCCCCTTCCCACCATGAGCTTCTTTATGACATATAAACTTACCCCCATTTGTTTCTTTTCCCATTTCTTTTAATATTCTGATTTTTCCTTTGCTGATCCCTCCCCCTCGGTTTCATATGCTCTTTGCTCATTACCTGTGCAGAAGCTGTCTATTGTAATTTCTTTCTTCTTTTTCTGTTGTTTGCTCGAGTTTACCCCTTCTTTGCTCCCCGAATTTGGCTGTGCTCTTGCTCCTCTCATTTTGTTTTGGATTTGGGGCTGTCAGTCTCCCCTCTTGGAGCTTTGTCAGATCTCTTGGTACAGTCTCTAGGGGAGGAATGTTAGCTTCCCTGTCCTCTGGGAGCTTTTGATTGGATTGAGTTCAAGTGGGTTGGGCTGTATGTGGTATGAAGCTCTAAGGCTCTGAAGACTCCTGGAAGGCTGGACCGCCCAGGCTCTCTCCAGTTCTCTCCAGCTGCTTCTCTGCTGTCCGCAAGTGCCTTTGCCCGCCTCCCTAAACTCTGAGGAGTTCTGATAGAATTAGGTAGAACTGGATTGGTCTGGATGTGCCCCGAGACTGGAGCCGGATGGGATGGAGGGACCCAGCCACTGCCCCATCTCTCCCTGGCTTCCTCCCCGCTGTCCAAGCTGGATGCTCCGAGCCTGGCGCCCCGCTGCTTACAAGGTAGACCCTCCAAGCCAGCACCTTTGCCCGCTCAGAGGTTCCTGCTGCTGCTGGGGGCTCAGCCCTCTGGGTTGTGGGGGAGGGGTCCTGGGACCTTCCCTCTGCCTTCCCCTTAGCCCTGAGTATTCTTGGATTCCTGCTTTTGGGGGGCGTACCTTTTGATTTGAGTCCAGAAGGAGGGTTCCCTGCTTCTGTCCTGTTGTTCAGCTTGAATTTCGGTGCCCTAGGAGCATTCAGTCTGGATCGGTTAAGGAAGGGTCTTCCACAAGGTCTGAACTTTTGCTGCTTGCTAAGCCGCCATCTTGACTCCGCCCCCCCCTTTACTTGAATTTTTAAGAGTATTTTTGCTTAGAATAGAAACTTTTTAAAAAGCATATAAGATGTAAGTAGCAACTTTTGTCTGTCAACAGGGACTCAGGGGTTAATAGAATAACTTCATCAAAGGCATCATGGTTCAGTGGAACTCGAGTCATAACACTTTGGTTTGAATCCTGGCTCTCTTATTTGCTACCTACATAATGTTGAACGAGTCTTTTAACTCCTGGGCTTCGTTTTCCTCATTTGTAAAATTGGAGGGTTAGACTAGATGACCTCTAAGTTCTCTTCCAGCTCTAATTGTATGATCTTGTCTTTTTGGATATTGACATATTTTAACCCTTACATAAGACTTGTGAATGTCTACAAACAGCTGTTTTTTCTTTATTAAATTCTCCTGTGGCAAAAACTGGATCATTTCAATTTTTGAATATGTTAATAGAATGATCAGAACTGGAATATATTTAGTACTCATTCATAGTGGGGGTAAGGGGAGAGCTGGGGACTTGGTGTGAGTTTAATAAATACATGTTTAATATTTATAAATAGGATTTTTCTCTCCTTATAATAAACATTATTTCTTCTGAAAATAGATGCAGCCATATTAGAATCATCCTGCATGCATTGCCTGCTGTGGTTGGGGAATCCCTGGTTTGTGTGGAATTTTCCATGCCTCTTAGCTCTGCAACATGTTAGTGATAGCTTAAGTAAAAAGTCTTTTCTAATATACAGCTCATTCTCAATTGTCTCTCTTTTTGTTTCTCTCTCTCTTTGATAGATGCTAAAAGCTTAATTACAAACCTAAGATTGTTTGTTTTAATATATCAATCAAAAGGCCAAATCCATCTCATCTCCATAAATTTTTGTTTGAAAAAAGTGAATCAGCATAAGATTTCTGTTTTGGAATTATTTCCCCAGGTGCCTTATTTCTTGCCATAAAACTATTTCTTTGTATGTGTATTTGAGGGTGTGATGAGGGTGGGGTTGTTTCGGTTCATTTTGTTTCTGTCTCTGGCACTGGTTTCTGATGTGGCAGATGGATTTAGCAGCCTTCTAAGTGATGATTGTAATTGATTTATTGACCCTTAGATTTTTATACCTATACTACTAGGACAGAAAAAGTATCATTGTTATTTTAACCTTTACCTTCTAGTATCCATTCTAAGATTAAATAGCAGCAAAGGCAAGGCAACCAGGCTTAAAGACTTGCCAGGGTCCCATAGCCAGGAAGTGTGATATGGATAATTTAGATGCTAGTTAACGTAGGATCCAAAACAAACTCAGATGGCTAAGTCACTGAACAAAGTCTAATAAAGATGAAATTTAATTAGAATAAATATAAAGTCATATTCATGGAAAGTGATTTTTTGTTATTAAGTATAAGAGATGTATGCTCACCTAAAAAAAGGTCTGGGGTTTTTGGTGAACTGAAAACCCAGTATTAATCAGTAAAGTGGCCTGGTAACCAATAAGCAAATGGACTCATAAACTATGTTAAGAGAGCTTTACTTTACAAAACAACAGGTTTTTGTTCTTTTGCAGTGTTCAACACTGCTCAGAGCACATCTGGAGAATTGTATTCTGTTCCAATATCCACGTTTTAGGAAGGACATGACAGACTGGAAAACATCTAGAGAAATGTAACCAGGTAAAGATCAGTTGAAGAACTTGGGACATTTTGTCTGGAGAAGACTTTAAGGAGCACATATTATTTGTGGGAGGACCTAAGATTTTTAGAGAAAGAAAAGAGGAAAAAGTTGAGCCTTTTACTCCCAGATGAAGACAGACCATGTGAAATTGTTTAGTACCAAAAATCTTTTAAAAATCCCTAATTAGAAGGTATGCTCTTTAGTGTAGCATTCTGAGTGAAGTCTGGCTTGAAGGCTGTTGATTTTTCAGAGAAATGGTTTATTTGCCCTTAAATGGTATTGAGATGTATTTGTCATCACAGTCTTGTACCTGAAAATGATCATGACTCTTAATATAATTTTACTTTTTCCCCTCCCTCCTCTTGACTTCCTTTTCCCACTCCACCTCCCTTACTCTCCTTTTGCAGTTGGCTGATTGCTTTTCTGGCCCAGCTCCACCCTCTCTTTGGACCAGAGTTAAAAAATGAAACCATCTGGTATCTCTCATATCACTGGCCTTGAGGAAGACGATGATCTGTGTGACTCTGTCATCTAGGTAAATATAAATGGGACTTTCACATGAGTTTTGCTGGGTTGGTGATTAGGGGCAGATTTTGAAGCCTATTTAAATGTTACAATTGTGCCCCAATTGAAACCTGATCTGGATTAAACAAACAGATTTGGAAGCAAATCACTACAGGATTTTCTTTAATGTCAGTGAATGCATAAAATGTTACTATTATTCAGTATAACTCACTAGTTAGTCCATCTGGACATACTTTGGAGACAATACTCATCAGTTCATTAGTATCAAATAGCATTTCATTTTGTGACATTGCTGAATGCAATTAAATTCAACAAGGACCATATAGAGCAGCGGTTCTCAACCTCTCAATTTGTAGCAATGAGAATACATAATGCATATCAGGTATTTACATTCTGAATCATAACTGTGACAAAATTACAGTTTTGAAGTAGCCACCAAAATAATTTTTGGTTCGGGGTCACCACAACATGAGGAACTGTATTGCGGGGTCATAGCATTAGAAAGGTTGAGAACCACTGATACAGAGGAACTTTTTTGTCCTTTAACAAAGTAAACTATACTACTTAGAAAGGTGTATGGAGTTTAGATACATGGCAAATCATTGCTGTAAGGAAATACTAAAGACTCTTAAGTGAGGCTTCATCCAGAGGTTCTTTGAAATTCACTCTATTCTGGGAGCTTCTTGAAATTATTTTGGCATTTAAGAAGGGAAAGCCTGGGGAGCATATATATGTGTAAATTGAATCACATGTAATTTGTTATGTGCAGAAATAGTTTTACTAAGTTGAATGTGTCAGAAAGTGAAGGTTTATTTCATACAGAAAAAGAATCTGAATTTATGTGGAGAAAAAGAACAATCCTTCACTTTTGTTTTCTTTTGCCTCGTGGAATTTTGTGAGATAAATTTCTCCAGATTTTTAATTTTCCATTCTTGTGGTCAGTATATATTTACAACCAGTTAACACCATAGAAACTTCTGGAATTTGTGTATGGTATAGTGGATGAAACACTAACCTTGGAGTTGTGAGTCCTGAGAGTTAGTCATCATTCTGCCACCAATTAATGATTTAACCATGGCCAATCTATTGTCTTCTAAATTTCTTCACATATAAGTTAGTATAGCCTATGTCATTGATTTTGATCCTTTCAGCTCTAACATTCTTCCTTCCCAAAATTGTGATTTTCCTTTGGGGGGGGGGTCATATGTGTGTCTTGTAGATAAGAGGTAGAACCAGAGTTGTTTTAAATTTTTTATTACATACTATTGGTGAAATGAAGCATTTTTTGTTCTTAGGTTGGATTTTTTTTCCCTTTAGAATTGCCTTTTTATATCCTTTGACAATTTATCTCTTGGGAAATGGCTTTTATATTTGTTTGAAATTTCTATATATCATGGGTATCAGTCTCTTATCAGAGAAACTTTCTCCAAAGATTTTTTTCCCAGTGATTTCCCTTCTAATTTCAACTACATTGATTTTATTTGTACAATAGCTTTTCCATTTTAATCAAAAGTACTCATTTTATCTCCCTTGAGTTTTTGCCTTGTTTGATCAACTACTTTCCCCTATCTGTAATGGTGAAAGGAGTCTTCTTCCCTACTCCTCTAATTTATTTATGATGTTGCCTTTGCATTTATGTATTATATCTATTTGGAGCTTATTGTGGTAGATGGTATTTGTTTAAATTTAATTTAGGCAGGACTGCTATCCAGCTTTTTCTGAGTATTCATTATTGAAAAGTGAGTTTTTATCACAGTAATTGGAGTCTTTGGGTCTCTCCAACACTCAGTTTGTTTCTGATACTGTGAATATAATCAATTCTTTATCAGTTTTTCTAATTTTTTTTTTTACCGGAAACAGAACAGTTTTGATGTTACTGCTGTATAGTTTGAGATTGGATACTGCTAGGTTCTACACACACACACACACACACACACACATATATTTTTATTATCAGATTTTTCCATAAACTAAAAAAGCAGGGAAACTTTTATTACCAAAGACTCTCAATTAGAAATCTTCCAAAGCCAGAACCATCCTCCAAACTGATTGTATCAATATATTTGAAAAAGCAGCTTCTTGGAATGACCCATGGGATAAATATATTCTGTCCAATTCCCTACATCTTTCTACAGATATATCTGTCCTTCAACATTATTCTTTTTTTTCCGTTATTACTCTTAAGATTCTTGGCCTTTTATCACTACCTTTGAATTTTGTTTTAACTATATTTTAAAGTTTTTTCTAGTTCTAGTAACCCTTTGATTGTTTGATATGGAGCCAAATCAATTCAATTAATTTAATAAACATAGTCATTTTTAAATTTATTGGCTTGACTAATCCACGAACAATTACTTTTTCTCCAATTATGTAGATCCTTTATTTCTATAAAGAATATTTTGTAGTTGTATTTATATAGTTCTTATGTGTTTACCTATTCTTTTCAAGCAGTTGTTGATTGAGTGCTTGAACATTCAATTTAATGGTCACTTATTTTGGGTACCATGGGTTGTTGGAAATCCTTATCCTACAGATTATATGAGGGTACAGTGGGACACAGTTACACAATCACTTTCAGTAATGAGTATGTTTTCCATTATAATAATCCCAAAATACCATCATAACATGCGTTCTTGAATTCTTCTAAACTGCTACTAGCTATAAGATTTTAGAGATTATAATACAGGATCCAAGACTGATTGTAAGCCCTATAAAATGAAGCCCAATAAGCATTTATTAAGCACCTATGTTATTAAGCATCTACTATGTGCTAGGTACTATGCTAAGCATTTTAAGACAAGTAGTAGTAGGACAAGAGACATATAAATTGTCTTTTGGACTGTGGTCCAGATTATCTACTATTAAGAAGAAAGGAATTCTCCATATTTGCTGAGCACTTAAACACATATAACAAGTTTCTTATGTGTTTTATTTTTTTCTTTTAGTAATTATTTTAAGATACTAAATTTGGAAAGTAGGAGGTATAAGCCAGAACAGAATGTTCAGTTAAATACACTGGGGAACAGTCATACATACTTTAGAACTATTCAGTTTCATCAACATTTTAAAAAATTACTCTAAACACCTCTATGCTACCTGGCTTATCTTGTGTTAATCACCATAATTGCTATGATTTTCTTTCGCTTATTGAAAGAATTGAACCAAAGTAGTCAAATGATAGGTTAAATTATAGCTCATTTCATTCATTGGTTAGCAGTCTTATACAAATACTCCAAAGTATAGATCTCTTAGATCTGTTTTTTAAATGACACTTAGTAGGATACACAGGAGTATATCAGGATGTCAGAATGATTGTTTCTATATGTTTCATTTCTTTGTTGTGAGTCTGCAACATGGAAATCCAAAACAGAAACCATAGCAGAGGATTTGCCATTAGACTTAAAATAACAACAATCTGAGGAGGTGTTGAGAGTAGCATCATTAATAAGTCTCTATTCTTATTTATTGCACATTCTACTATAAGAAAGGAGCTATATGTCAAACTTTCTCAAATCCAGAATAACTCAGTCATGGTTCCTTATTTTGATATAGGACTTAGACATTTGACTCTTCTGTACTGTCCTTAATTCAGATGAATTCTAACTCAAATAGAAATTGTTTGCTTCTCCCTTACCACCTGACCTTCCCAGGCACTATAATCATTCTGTCCCCCACAATAGTCCATTAAGAGATTTCTACCTGGGAAATACCATTGGCAGAAGCACCTTCAAATCAACTTTCTAAATAGTTTTTCTGCTGATCTGCTGATTTGGTCTATAAACTTGAGATTTGATACTTCCTATATCCTACAGCAAATTCCTTTCTCCACCTCTAATCTTGTTCTTCATAGTTGCCATCTGCCAAGGCAAAAGTCCCTTTCACCAGCTATTTATATCATACACCACTCATCCCAATCCTGCTTAGTCTTCTCTCAAAAACCCTAATAAATTAAAAAAAATTTTTTTTTCCTATTAATTCTAGATCTTTTAGATAGTCTTTTTGCCTTCTGCCCCTTCTGGAACCATTACTTTCCCCTGAAGACATCCCATCTTCTCTAGCATTGATCCACTCCTCTTATACTCTGCTTTCCACTTCAATTCCTAATGGTTTTTCTGTTACCATCATTCAGCAGACTCCTTTGAAGTTGATTACCCTATCCAGAACTTCATTGCAGGCATCATCCAACATCTAGGTCACTTTTTTTTCCTCAAGGAATTCAGTACTTGACTCATAGTTTTCTCCATTCTGTTGCCTATCTTCTTTATGCAGGGACTATTTGTGTTGATATCTCTTCAAACACGCTGGCCTCCCTATTGATCAAACTTTTTGGTTCCCAAGACCTCCATTCTACTTTCAGCAACCCACAGGGGTAGTATTTCCTTAGACTTGACCATTACCCTAAATTGTTCCATTTCTATGTAATCAAAGACAATAAGAAAAATGTAATTTTATGGCATAAAAACGCCATCTCTCTTATATATATATATATATATATACATGCAAAATACTCTGCCAACAAAAAAATATATATTGCAAAATTGAAATAACCAGTATTTTACTGAAAAATCAGACTGTACTCTCCTAAAAGAAGTATATTAGTTTGTTAAATATATGTTTGAATCCAAATTTAATAAAATTCCTTTTAAAATGTTACAAATATTATAAGAAATATTATAATTTAGAAACAAAATTACATCAAGTCTAAATACAAATGCAAATATTTTACATGAAAATATCAGCCACTAAACTTAGAAAAATCATGAAAACAAAGAATTAGAAAATCCTTTAAGTATTAATATTTCCCCAAACTTCACTTTTCTTAGTCTTTTATTACCCTTCCTGACCTTTCTAAAGTTCCTGTCACTGTGAAAAAGAAAATACCTTGTAGTTGAAACTATTTACACATCTATCTACACAATACAATTCTGGTTTCTTAACAAGAAGGTATAGTTATTATTTTGCTGTTGAGAATGAAAATTCTAGAGAACATCTGCAAAGATATTCCCCTTTCTGGGGAAAGGGCCTAACATAAGTGACAGCATAAAGAAGGACAACTTTCCCCAGGGGAGGGGCAGGGCTGCTGAGCTATATTGGAAAGTCTGGAATTGATCAATGGATATACATTCATGAAATGCTCCTCTCTGATCAGTCTACTGTCCTGTTGTATCTATTGCTTCTCTTTCCCCAAACCAGTTCTTCATCTTTATGATAATTTCCAATCCCTCTACTCACCCCTGTTCTAGTTTACCTTTCTTTCCTTCATATTCTGTACCAGGGACATATCCAATAGAATCAGTAAAATATAAACCTGTGAGAATAGATCCTGACCAGCACAGAGTTTCTGGTACATAGTAGATGATTAATAAATGTTTATTAAATTGTTAACCAGTTCAGTAAGTCTTTGCTCTTCATCCTTAAATTCCTTGCTTCTCTTTCTTTTTATGTTCTGCTAGTTCTTAACCCCAGGCTACCACCACCATTATCCTCCATTCCTAAGCTACTGCATTCACATTACCTAATTTCAAATAGGCTTTCATGGTAATCATCTCTGACCCTTGATCACACTCCACACATTAGCCCTTCAAAACTTTTTTCTCAACCCCAGTGTACCATGTCTGTTTTTTCTCCTCTCTCCATAGGTGACCCTGACTCCCTTGTTCCAGCGAAAATTGAGTCTTATTTGTTTTGTGTTCCCTCATCTTCCCTATTCCATAACTCAGACTTGCCCTATCAATCACTTTTTCCCTTGTTCTAGACTCTCACATATAAAGTAGACTTCCTTGCCAAGACTTAACTCCCCTCTAATTGTCTCCTTGATTCAATCCTCTTCTATTCAGAACCAGATCCCCCTTTCTTATTCCTTACTCCACACTTTCTGACCTTTGTACAAACTGCATCTAGTCTCCACTTTCATTATTTTTTTTTATACCTAAGTCACAGGTCTTACATTATCACTCTTCTTGGGGGGGGGGGGGTTGGGCTTCAGTGACTTCCCATTTCCTCTAGGAAACAATTTACAGACCTTTTAGCCTTTATGACCTCTGGTTAATATCACATTACTCATGGGCATATGCCTAGTAGTGGAATCACTAGGTCAAAGTATATGAACAATTTAATGTCTATTTTCACACAGTTCCAAATAATTTTCCAGAATGGCTAGACCAATTAAAAGCTTTCCTAATGATAAAATCTTAATATACCTTGCCTTACCTTAATATGCCTTGCCTCCCCAAAGACATTGACTGATTCTGTATTTTATCATCTTTCATGCATTTCATGTTCTAGCAAAACTAGATTGCTAATTGTTCCTTGAATTCAATATTCCATCTCTCACCACCATGCATTTACACAGGTTACCCCAATACCTGTAAAGAATTACTGTCTCAGCTCTCCCTTTCAGAATTGTTATCATCAAGGTCTATTTCAGGTATCACCTTTTCTGTATTGTCATAACTCCTGATTTTCTATAACCCCAACTAAAAGTGTAGCTTCTTTTTTCAGGATTTCTAGAGAAATTTTCCTGCACTTTCCTTGTTTTTATCACTTCCTGCTTTGCATTATACCTTTATCTTTGTGTATATCCCATTTGTCCCACTACCACCCTATTAAAAATCTTTGATGTTGGGTTATTTCGTTTTTGCTTTTGTATCTCTATTATGTACATAATACCAGAAATGCATATATATAAATAACTAGTATATTATAATAATATATAGCAGGCATATTCCTTTGAATTCAAATATGTATTAAATGAACCAAAATGTGTGTGTGTGTGTGTGTGTGTGTGTGTGTGTGTGTGTGTGTGTGTGTGTGTGTGTGTGTGTGTGTGAGAGAGAGAGAGAGAGAGAGAGAGTCAGATATTCAGGGTTATGAAGAAACTTTTATTCATTTACTAGCAAATGGCTTCACATTAGTCTCTGAAAACAGCTTGCTTATTTCAATTGTTGCTCATGCCATTCTCTCATCTTCACACAGTTGAATTCTACTGTTCTTTAAATAATAAGCTCTCTTACCTAAACTCATAGCATTTTTGTGTCTGTTCTATTGACATTTACTTACAATCATGTGTTGTCTTGTCTTCTTACGCACTATCTTTTTATGTCTATTTTGTCAGCTTCTCTAGCTTAAAGGATAGGCTTTTGGAGGTATAAAATGTTGAGTGCTGGGAATTTAAAAATCATTTTATCCACTCCTCCCATTTTATCGATAAAGAAACTGAGACTCAGAGAGGTAAAGATAACTTGCTACACATATTACAGAAATGCTATTGTAGCTGAGCCAGAACTAAAGTGTAAATCTGCTGCCTTCCAAACCAATGCTTTTTTCACTACACAGGGCTACTTACCACAATGCTGTTCAGTTTGTACTAGGTGGTCAGTAAGTATTTGTGGACTGGATGAGTGTCAAATGAGAGGTATAAACAATTACTAAAGGAGTGTTATGTAAGGCCAGGTTTCCCTTATTTAGATAAAAGTTAAAAGAGTAAAAATTAAATTCAGTGCCACATAGCAATAATTTAGAGATATCATTTAACTTTAGAGACAAGACCCATTTTCGTTAAAGGATTTCTGCAGAATGTTTCCTTTCCTCTGGTTCTCATAATAACACTTATATAATGCCTTTAATCCAAAAGTTTGTCATTATTTCCCTCGTTTTACCAATGAAGCTTAAAAAGAAACCAAGTGAGCTATCCAAAAACAGAACAATTGCTCAGTAGAGGAAAAATTAATGCTATATATTTTTGACTCCATCTTCAGACCACAAGATCCTGTTGTTTAACTTAATGTTTAATTTCTTTTAAACCAGTATCATTAAGCCAGTTTGAAAATAATTCCTTGATGCATATGGTTTTTCAGGATCTATTTTCCATTTCTATGTTAGTTCAATTAACAGACCTACATATTTTTTTAGGTCTAATAAGCATTTAATGGAAAAATACCATAACATATAAAAAAGTAGTATTCACCAATTGTATTTTTTCCAATAATTTAATTTTCTCTGCTAGCTTTTCAAAAGATCTGTTCTACTAACTGAAGAAGGATGACAGACACAATGAAGCACCCTGAAAATCTTTTTTTCCCCTAATCTTTACCTTCCATCTTAGAAGGGGTTGGGAATTAGGGTTAAGTGACATGTCCATGATCACACAGCTAGGAAGTGTTTGAGGTCAGATTTGAACCCATTACCTCATATCTCCAGGCCTGGCTCTCTATCCCCTGAACCACCTTGCTTCTCCACCTTGAAAATCTTTTAAACCACATGCTGCTAAAAACTTGCAGCCCTGGTCATTTCTCTTCTCTATTTTATACATGAGGAATATGAGGCCCAGAGAAAGAGGATGACTTGCCTTGCCCCCCAAGATCATAGATGTAGTAATTAACTAAGCTGGAATTTGAGCTTAAGTTCTTTGACTCTAAACAGAACTCATTCTATTATACTGCTTCTGGAACAAAGAAATTTAGTGTTGGAGTGGACACGGGGCTCTGTAAAGATTAAAATTTAGGAATATGGGGAGACTGAGGCAGGTAGAAATTAGTTTCTCTCTACAAGGAGTATTATATTTTATGAGGTTTATTAAAGGTTGAGAATTTAAGAATATACAAGTAAGAAAAAAACACGTGCCTAGGCCAGAGGCCTAGACAAAACCTAAGCCTTTGCAATCAGCTTAAGTACCTTCTCGATCTCGCCCACCTCAGAATTCCGTGAGATTACAAAGCATTTTGGGGAAGTGGAGCAAGGATTTGTGGGGATTGAAGTCCAGAGTTCAAATCTCAATTTTACAGCTCTCTAGTCTGACCCACACATATTCAGGAATGCTATGTGCAACCTTTCCAATAGGTGGTCATAAGCCTTCCCAAAGAAAGACCTAGTACTGATGAGCAATAGACTCATTTTTTATGAGAGATTAAATTAAATCCATTTGTCCTTATACCACACAACCACTTTATTTCTTGCTCTCAGAGTTATATTATCCCCTCTACTTTTTAACAATGACCTGGATGGTAGAAACAGCCCATTATGACTTCTGATTCCAGATGTGGAGAGCACAGTCTTGCTCTGCAGAATTAGTTTTTAAGTCTTTTGAAGTTGTCTTTACAATGTTGTTCTGATTGTATAAATTTGCTCCTAGTTCCTCTACTTCGTTCCACATGAGTTCTATGAATCTTTCTATGTTTCTCTGAAACATATTTTGACAGTATAATAATATTCTGATACAATCATATACCATAATTTGTTCAATCATTCTCCATTTGATGTGTGTACCGCCTTTACTTATAGTAATTTGTTACTGCTAAAAACTGTTACAAATATTTTTTTGTATATGTCAGTCTTATTCATTTTAATTTGATCTCTGTAGTATAGGCTTTGTGGTGGTATCATTGGGTCAAAGAATATGCACAATTTAATGACTTTTGGCTGCCAGGCTTTTAATGCTTTTATTTGATAGTTTTATAAGGATAAGGGTCTCAACCTTAGACTGATAGAAAGAAGAAGTTCTTTCTTTTTTTTTATTTTAATAACAAATTTCCACATGTTTTCCAAAGTCATATGATCCATATTGTCTCCCTTTCTTCCCTCCCCCTCTTGGAGCTGAAAAGCAATTAAATCTAGGTTATATATGTATTCTCATGCAAAACATATTTCCATATTATTCATTTTTGTAAGCAAATAATCTTATACAACCAAAACCCCAAAATATAAACCCAGATAAATGATAAATATGTTTTCACCTGTATTTCTACTCCAATAGTTCTTTCTCTGGAGGTAGATAGCATTGTTTTCCATAAGTCCCTCAGAATGTTCTGGATCATTGTATTGCTGTTAGTAGCAAAGTCTATTATTATCATGTCCGATCGTCCCACAATATTGTAGTTACTGTGTATAAAAATTCTCCTGGTTCTGTTTATTTCACTCTGTATCAGTTCACGTAGGTCTTTTTTTTTTTCCAGAAAGAAGAAATTCTACTCTATTTTGTACTCTCTTCCCTCATATTTGTTTAAACAAGAATGGACAGTAGGCAAGAGAACAATTAAGAGACCACATACAGAAGCAATAAATCTTTTCAGACCTGCTTCCTACCACAAGAGACTAATTTATCATTTGAGAAATTGATTTGAATTAAAATGGAAATTATTTAACTAGATTCTAATATAACAGTCTTACTTGTCCCAACTATTTTTATAATATATTTTTAATTGTTTTAATAATATATTTTAAATAATATTTACATATATAATAACATATTTTAGGTACCAATTATTCTTGTCAAGTATGTTAAGATTTTAGTTTGGTTGTATCTTTAAAACAATACCTTGTAGAACTCAAGTTTTGCTTCACTTGTAGAATCACAAGATTTTTAGGTCGTCCCCTTCATTTTTCAGACAAGAAAACTGAACCCCAGAAAACTGAATTGATTTGTCCAAGGTCACATAGTAAGTAGAAGAGCTAGGATTTGAATCTAGGTTCTCTCACCTCAAAATCAGCACACTTTTTACCATGTAATATTATTTCCTACTAGACATACCATACATTTTTTGCTTCATTTATAATGATTGACCTGATTTTATGATTCTTTTATTGCCCTGTTTTACTAATTTACTAAGTGAATCTTTTTCTCATGACGAAGGATTCAAGAGCTAGTAACTGGAATGGTTTTATTTTTCAGGAAAAGAAGATATATATTCTACATCTTGTAAGAGCACCTCTTAATCCAAAGACTGCCTTAACTCATCTGTCTGGAGACCAGCTGCCTTAAATGTTTATACTATACTTGAATTTTCACCTTATTCCAAACTTCAGTATTTTTATCTGTTACATACTTTTAAAAATTTTACTTTGTCAAACTGTGCCTCTTTTATTTAACAAATAAACCAAAGGTATATGGGGGAAGGAGTTCTTCAAGTTCTTAGACATAAATGGAGAAAAAGAGAATAATACATCTCACTAAAATCATATTCTTCTGCATCAGAAGAGTCCATATACCTTTGATATATTTAAGACTCAAACAGCAAGATGAATGGCTACAGTTTTGTTCATCACCAAGAGATCATGTTCAGAGGAAAAATGTACCCTAAAGGTGTTGGAAGTGTATCAAACTGTATTTTCCAAAGAATTTAAATTAAATTTCTCTCTCCCTTTGGAATAAATTTTTTTTCTGCTTCCCACAAAAATCTGGTTTCAGTGTTTGTGATTTTTCTTTTATAAAGTATCTTTGGGTAACATCCATGTTACTGATTTTGCAACTTTAAAATTCTTAACTTTGAAAGACTCCTTGAGTTTCTTTGCTTAGTGATGCAGACAGCTGTGTAGTTTGGGATGCATGAAAGAACAGACGTGCTCTAGAAATATTAAGTACCCATTGTGCTGGGGGGAGGAAAGGCATGGGAATTTTAGGTAAAATATGGTGGAGCTTACCAGTGTACTGAAAGAATAAGACACAAACATTGATAAGTATATGAGAAATTGATCAAAGTTGCAAAACAAAATGAAGGATCTGGAAAGGTTTGGGGGAAGAAGGGAATAGATAGCATCTGAGTCAAAAAATTTGAGAGTTAGAAGGAACCAAAGTAGCCATCTAATCCAATCTTTAAATAAATGGAATGCTCATTACACATATTCCAAGTGGTGTTTGAATATCTCCAAATGGGGTGAACCTTACAACTTCTAAAGGCAGACTGTTTCACTTTTGGACGGCTCTAATTGTTAGAAAGTTTTACTTGACACCAAATCTAAAGTTGTCTCTGAAATTTTATCAAGGGCTTTTGGTTCTGCCCTCTGGAAATAAAAACAGAAAGAAAAAAAATCTAAGCTCCACCTAAAAACCTTTCATATTCTTAAAGATGGCTGCCATGGCACACCCCTTCCCTGCCCCCAGGTTTTCTCCAAGCTAAACCTGCCTTGTTTCTTCAATCAATCTTTATATATGGATTCAAGGCTCTTCATCATCCTGGTTGTCCTCTGGACACTTTCCAGTTTATTAATGTTTCCCTTAAACTATGGTACCCAGAACTGAACTGAACACAGTATTACAGGTGAAGTCTGATAAGGACAGAGTATAAAAAGATTATCACCTCTATTTTTGGAAGGTATGTCTCTCAATGCACCCCAAGATCAAATTAGCCTTTTTGCTTGCTATATCACATTGCTAACTCATTAAGCTTGCAGTCCACCAAACCTCCCACATCTTTTTTTCAGAACAATTACTATATAACCCCATATCTCTGCCATATACAAAGCATACTTTTTTATACCCAAGACCCTGGTTTATGTGACTTGGTATGGAGCTGGTAAGATAATAGTGTAATGGCCCTGAGAGTGAGAAAGGTCATTATAAAGGTTAGACTGGAGGGGAGGTAGGAAAGATCACTTTGGGGGAGATTATTGCAATAGTATAGGCAGGCGGTATTTAGAGTCTACTTACTAGCATGGTGGTAGTAGGAATAGAAGAGGTTGTAGAAGAACAATTAACAGGTTTTCAGAGACATTAAACAAAGGAATGGGAAAAATTAAAAGATGGTAAAGACCATGGGAGACTGGTAGTGCCACAGACATTGTGAAATCTGAGGATTGTTTTCAGGGAACAAACTCAGTTTAGGGCATAACAGTACTTTCTGTGTCAGGTGAATATAAAGAGATGTATAATGCAATAGAACCTGTACCTTTAGGCTCTCAAAGTTTAATTGGGATAAGTGAAATAAACACATAATTTACTAGAATGCCAGATTATGATCCAGTAGTATGTATGCATATTCTCCAGGTCAATAGATAAACTGCTTCCATCCCAGGGTTATGAAGGAAAGCTTTTAGGAAAGAACCAGGCCTGAAAAAAAACAGGATCCTGGGAAATTTTTCCTTTTCTCATATTTATGTGTAGTAAAATAAAACTTTTGAGATGACTGGCAAGTAAGCCAATACTCATTCTGCCCCTGAAATAATTTTTTTAAATCCTTATCTTCTGTCTTAGAATTAATACTGTGTATTGGTTCCAAGATGGAAGAGCGGTAAGGGCTAGGCAATGGGAGTTAAGTGACTTGCCCAGGGTCACACAGCTAGGAAGTATGTGAGGCCAGATTGGAACCTAGGACCTCTTCTCTCAATCACCTCACCTAGCTCTCGATCCATTGAGCCACCCAATTGTCCCCTTCTGAAATCATTTTTGAGGAATTGAACCTGTGATCTAAACTGACTCTTGCCTTTTTGACAGCCAGCCAAAACTGGATTTCCTGTTTTTCAGTTTATACTTTTCTGTCCATCCTGACTATCTCACCAAAGCCATTGCCTGTTATTCTGAGAAAGGAGAGATAATTACAAGCTTATACTAATGAACTCTGGTCTTTTCTTCCACAGAGTAGTTTTATTTCATACTTGAAAGCTTTCATTAGTATCGAGCAAACATTTATTAAACGTTTACTGAGTGCCAGGCATAACATTTAAAATATCGAAAATACAAAACCAAAGTTAAATTAGTACTTGCTTTTTGGAAGCTTACATTGTAATGGAAAAGACACCATGTACATTCTTTAAGGAAAGGGATTATAAAATGTAGATATTCAGAGAGAGCATCCCAGTCGTGGGGGATGCCATATGGGAAGGTATGGAGAGGGGAGATGATGGAGTTTTTTATACTTCTTGTGCCTTCCCTCTGAGATTTCCTTCCATTTATGTATGTATGTATGTGTGTGTGTATATATATATGTATATATCTTTTATGCATATAGTTATTAGTATATTACCTCAATTAGAATTACCCCCCCCTTTTGGGGGGGCATCCCCAGTTCTTACAGCACAGTGTCTGGTACAGAGTAAGCACTTAATATTTGATAGATTAGTTATCACTAAGAAGCCAAGGTTGTTATGAGCTTTGATTGCCAAATGAGAATTTATATTTGATCCTAGAAGTAGTAGGGAAATTTTGAATTTATTGAGGGGATGATAGAGTTTGAGATGGTAAGATTGGCATTTTAAGGTTGTGTTGGCACCCATGTGGCAATGAGAAATGTATTATGCTATCGTTCAAGCCAATAAGCCTTTATTAAATGCCAGCTATGTGCCTGGTACTATGACAAGTGCTTGAGATAAAAAGATAGGCAAGAAACAGCCTCCAGTCTCAAGGAACTCACAGTTCATTGGGGAAGACAACATGCCATCAACTTTTGTACAGCCATGCTGGCCCCTGGCATTTGAAGGTAACCAACTGCCTGTGGCTCCACCAGTGTGAGAATGTGGCAGAAAAGACCTATATAGGAGATTATCCATCTATTAATCTGTCTATCTATTTTTCCTATCCACAGCTGTTCAGGTGCTAATTAGAGATGATAAGCACCTAAACAATTGTGGCTGTGCAAATGGAAAGGATGGGTTTATGTGAGAGATGTGTAGCTAGAAAGATTTCATTATCTATATTATAAGTGGAATGAATTGCAATTAAAAGATGCCAGTGGAGGATATGGGAACTTGGGTGATGAAATATTGTAGGGCCCTCAATAGTAATGGGATTTTTAAAAAAACGAATCCATTGACTTTAATGAGACCTGTGTCTGGTCATACAAAGTCAGTGGGTGTGAAGATACCCTGTTTGGTCTGAAACAGGGATTAGCAGCATCAACAAGATTTTTATTATAGGAAAAGTGGAACAAAGACGGGGATTATATGGAGGAAATTTAAGAAACGAAAGGTAAAATAAATTGAAGTGTGGGTGTATAGGGTGGATTCTAGTATTAAGGGGCAATATTTCACTTAACATAGGAGGATCCAGGGTATGTCTAAAGTGAGATTTCTTACAAATCTAACATTGGATTGGATTAGATTGTATGTCCATCATTTGGTTATCCTATTTTAAAAGTGAAGGCATTTTGACAGCCCCCTTGAGAAGAAGATCTAACCTTGGGATAAGAAATCTTTCTTATCCTTCTGGTTAATCTGCAGTTAACTTGTAACAAAGGAATTCAAAAGAGGAGAGAAGAGAAATTTTGACAAATAGCCAATCATATGTAATTTTATATCTAAATGATTAGCTTACCATTAATCCTAAATTTAAAAATTGATTGGATGCAGTTTACTAAAACCTATCAATGGCTAGAATGACTTCTTTCTTACTACAAAATCAGATTACTAACAGTTCCTAATCAATAGCTAATTCTAAATTGAATTTATTCATTTGTAAATTCTTGTAGTTTGTACCAACTGTTCTTACTGTAACAACTTAGTAAATGGTTACTAAAAAACTAATTGTCTGGTTGCCTTTTATTTTTATTTGGATTATTTTAAAAGAAATTTAAAGTAGCACATAGAAAAACTAAGAAAGCATATGAAGAAAATGGCCAAAGTTAGCCATGGAACAGAGCTCCTAGACAAGGGGGGAAATGGCAAAGAGAAAAGTAATTTGGAGATTATAATACAAGGTAGTATTGAGTTTCTCACTTCTTTCTAGCTGTTTCTCGGGCTAATCTGTGAACTTCAACATTGCCTTCAACTTTCAAAGAACAGGAAAGTACTTCCACTCAACCTCCAAGTCCTGAATCATGTTGGACAGCTTTGTGAATTGGTCTTTGTGTACAACATCCTTATTTCTACTTGTTTTCCAGCTATCTTCTTTTTAGTTGTTAATCCATTCATTCTTTCCTTTGATGATAAGTTAATTATCTATGTACATAGTTAGTTTCTCAAGGTTTTGGACCTAGCTTGCTCAATCCCTTTGGTAGCTGCTTCTAAATGATGCTCTTTGGTCTGTCATCCAGAATATGCACTACTTATATTTAGATCATGCACTTCTGACCAGCAGACCTTCTTTTACATTATTTTTTTAGGAACCCTTGACATACACAGAGTCTGATCCCTGGTATTGATGCTCATACCAACCTCCACAGCCTCTACTCTGCCGACCTTAATTAGAGCTCCATGAGTCCTCCATTTCCAGCTCATCTCCAGTCTCTCCAAAGGCTTGGAAAGAAGAGAAAGTGGCTCTGACTGTCAGAGAATGTGAACTAGGAACATTTCTTCAAATCCTATTTCCATATTATTCATTTTTGAAATAGTCAATCTTTTAAAAAAACAAACCCCTAGGGAGAATACAATGGAGAATGGGGGGAAATAGAAGTGGTCAGGTTGTGAATTTTTTTTAATAACTTTTTTTTTTTGCAGAGGACATACCATTTTATACAAAGTAAACCCTTCTCCCAAAGAAGGACTAGGCAAAAATACTAATCAATTGAGCTTTGTGTTGTATGTTAGTTTAAAAAAGGTGATGTGTAAAATAAGGGGGAAAAGTTAAAAAAAACACTTTTATGATGGATTTTGTAAATAGATTTGTTACAGGATGACCTGTTCTCTAGCTGTGATCTTACCACTTCAAATGGATGTAATTTGAATAAATTTTGAATGGAAAAGAATCAATAAAATGATTTTTTAAGAGTTTAAAAAAAATAAAAAGCAAACCCCCAATCCTATACTGATATAAACAAGTGATAAATCATATGTTTTCTTCTGGATTTCTACACCCATGGTTCTTTCTCTGGATGTGGAGAGCATTCTTACTCCTAAGTTCCTCAGAACTGTCCTGGATCATTGTATTGCTATTAGTAGCAAAGTCTATCATATTTGATCATCCCACAGTGTTTCTGTTTCTGTGTACAATGTTCTCCTGGTTCTGCTTATTTTACTCTGCATCAGTTCATGGAGGTCCTTCTAGTTCTTATAGAAATCAAGCAGTTCATCATTCCTTATAGCTCAATAGTATTCCATCACCATCATTTACCACAATTTGTTCAGCCATTTCCCAATCAAGGGACACCCCCTCATTTATCAATTTTTTTTTTGCCACCCTTGTGGTTTCTTTATGAGGTACAAGCAAGTTCCTTAAATGAATTAGGAAATAACATTATATGATGAAGATAAACCAAACCTTCAGATGACCTTTAAAAGTCAGTTCTATGAGTCCAAGAAGTCAGAATCAAGAAGGAACTCAGGTGAACAGAGCTGGAAAAGGAGAGGTCTGATAGATGGGTTAGGACTCCCTGGAAAACTCCCTTTTTTCCAATTAGATCTGTAAACACCAATATTTTCTTTGCCTTTATAAACAATGTTAACTATAGGTCTTTGCTAGTGAGGGTATATTTATTGGAAATGCAGTTGGCAAGAGGTATATGAATGGGGAAAGATCCCCAAAGAAAAGGGAGCATGGGGAGAGAGAGAGACAGTACCAATGACTATTTGAATGCTGTCTCTGGCTAGGGGCTTGAAGCTTCAAAACACACACACACAACACACATTGCAGAACCATTGATACAAATTCCCAGAGTAGAAAAAAATATATATTTATACCAGAAAACCCATCTAGGCAATGGAGTAGTGTGAAATGTGGGGCAAGTAGGAGTCAATGAGCAACTGTCCTACTACCCTACCCTACCACTGCTATTGTTGATTCAGGAGGTAATGGGAAGCCACTGAAGATTTCTGAGCAAAGGAGTGACAATCAAAGTTGATCAAAATATAGGTAGTAGTTTGTAGGGTAGAATAGAGATGTGATACAGTAGAGGAAGAAAAATTAATAAAAAGTCTATTGGGGGGTTGAAACCCCCCCACCCCCAGCCAGCATCTAACCCTTACCATTCTTCTGCCTTGGAACCCTTATACTTATACAGTATTTATTCTAAAGCAGAATGTAAGGGTTTAAAAAAAAGGGCTATTACAGGGGCAACAATCAATGGATTGAAAGCCAGGCATAGAGACAGGAAATCCTAGGTTCAAATCTGACTCCAGACACTTAGCTTTTTTTACTCTGAGCAAGTCACTCAACCCCAATGGCCCAGGCCTTACTGCCATTCCTCATTGGAACTAATACATAGTATTGATTCTAAGATGGAGGGTAAAGATTTTTTAAAAGCTATTATAGTATTCTGGATGAGAAAAAAAAAGGACTTGATTAAAGATGGTTGCAATATGAATTTAAGAGGAGGGCAGGGTATAGTCTATAGAAGAGAGAGAAGAGGTAAAATCAACAGGTCTCTGAATCTGATATTTGGGGCTAAGAGGAAGAAAACCTTATTCCTTACTGGGTTATAAATTCTGAGAATAAGATCTGTATCACAGAGTGTTTGAAACCCTAGCACTAAATACAGTACCTTACACATAATTATTAGTGTTTAATATGCCAGTTGTATATATACTGTGTGACCCTGCACAATTCACTTACCTTAGTTTCCTTGTCTGTAAAATAGGCTGGAGAAAGACATAGTAAACCCCTCTAGTATCTTCACCAAGAAAACCACAAATAAGGTCACAAAGAGTCAGACACAACTGAAAATGGCTGAACAACAACAACAACAAAAATGTCTAATGATAGGTTTGTTGATTAAATGACTACTCTTAGCTTCTAAGGTAATTGCCAGATTCCTCTTTGGCTTGATATGGATTACCCTACAAAGCAGGAACAGTATTTCCTGTGGTTTAAATCTCAGAAGAAAATGCTCCTCATCTACCAAACCTCTCAAGCTTAACCTGAAACACATACATTTCCCAAAGAGATCTCTAAGAACCCCCAGTTCCCATTGCCTAAGATGCTTTTTAAAAACTGATCTTAAAGGGGCCCAAAGTTTTATTTTCCTAGGACAGAGGTTCTTAATGGAGGTGCCATAAACTTTTTCTTTTAATATTTTATGATTTCAACATAATTTGATTTCCTTGTAATAGTATATGCTCTATTTTATACACTTAAAAATAACAACAACAATTTTTAAAAGGACCCATTAGCTTTACCATACTACCAAAGGGTTCAGGGCACACACACACACACACACACACACACACACACACACACACACACGCGCACGCACACAACTTTAAAGCTCCTTTCTCTGGGGAGGGGGGTACTTTAAAGAAGAAAAAAATTTAAAAACCATAATGGAATACATTCAGAGTGTTAGATTAGAAGTAAGAGTACCTGAGCTCAAGTCCCTAATCTTCTATTGATTTCCTATGTGACCTTGGGCAAGTCCCTTTCCTTCTCTAGGTTTCACTTTTTTCCTTTGATTTCTACTTTACTAGCTCTAAATAATACAATCAGGTGAGCCTGCAGAAATCTGAGTAATAGGACTTATTAGTGATTTCAGGAAGTCAACCACCAGACCATACCCTTATCTTTATTTCCAAGGTTCCAAATAACTGTTACTATTAGTCTGTCACTTTTTAACATACTCAAACCACATGTATCCACCTCTAAAGACCAGCTCCCTGAAGTTAGTGGTTTTTTCCTCACATTATTGATTTAATTGTTACATTATTCCTCCAGTGTGTTAAAAACTTTTCTATTCATGCTGACGTGTGTTTACCAACACAGAGAGAACCATTGCTTGTAGGGGTGGATAGAATAGAAGCCTCAAATCATTTTTGCTGCTTTTGTAGACTGAAAAGGTTTCTTGGGTTGCCTTGCTTTCAGGTTACTCTTCCATGAAACCAGTAAGTGAAACTAAGATGGAAAAACATCCCTTTTCACTCATTCTTTTAAAAATTCAAAGATATTTTATTTTCCAAATTTCCTGTAATAATAATTTTCAACATACATTTTCTAAATTATAAAATCCAGATCATCTCCCTTCCCTTCCCCAACTGGGACATGGTAATCAAGTTGATCTGGGCCATACACGTATTGTCATGCAAAACACTCTTCTACATTGGTCATTGTTATAAGAGCATACTTATGCAAAACCAGAACCCCAAAATAAAACCATAAATACAATGATGCCCTTTCACTCATTTTGTTAGATTTTATTTTTTCTCTACAAATTCCATCTACAAAGTCTCATTGTGATGGGTCTCAGTTTTTGTTGTTGTTGTTTTTTCCTTCTAAGTAACAACTCTAAGACAAAAGAGCAAGGGCTAGGCCAATGGAATTAAGTGATTTGCCTAGGGTCACACAGCTAGGAAGTATCTAAAGACACATCTGAACTCAGGTCCCCTCCTGACTCCAAGCCTGGTGCTCTACCCACAGTGTCTCCTAGTTGCCCCTGATCTCAGTATAATTATAAGAATGTTACTTTTAGAATTAGAGGATACTAGTTCTGCTTCTTGTGTGACAGGCAAATCATTTAACCCCTTAGGCTTCAGACTCCTCATTTGTAAACTCTAGGTGTTGTACTTAGATGATCTCTATGGACCTTTCCATTTGTGATCCTATAGTTTGTTCCAAAGGTAGCATGCAGAGCCCTCTTTGTGGGCATATGGCCAACCTTCCCTCCCCCCAGAGTTTATTACTAGAAAGGCAGAGGGGCTTAGGAAGAGCTTCTCCCCTCCCCCTCTCCACCTTGCCTAATAACATTTTTTTTCACATCCCCTGCCCCTCTGCTCAGCAGCCAATAGGAACTCACAGTGGGTAAGGTGGGCAGCTCATAGGTGGCAGAGCTGGAGGGGAGTGGAGCCCTTGAGCCAGTCTCCTCCCCCTCTCTTCATCGGACATTCCTCACTTCATTCACCCTCCACCTAGCAGCAACAAAGGGAGCACTTCCTCCCTCCCCTGTATAGGATAAGAGGGGGGGGCAGGCCATGCCTTGTACTTGGTGTGTGGGGAGGGGCATGGCACTCAGTCTATGGGGATGGGCACTCTGTCTCTAAAAAGTTCACCATCACTGCTATAGTTCTTTGAGCCTCTGTGCATAGGCTCTATATGCATCAGAGTGTTTGAAAAATTTAAGGCATAGGCCTGGAAGTATGTTACTTTTCTAGGGCTAATCCTACTAAAGACAAAAAGTGTTGTTGTTGTTGTTGTTGTTACTGGTTTTTGCCAGTAAGCTGGTCACTGAATGATAAGTTCTTTGGCCACTGCCACCTCTGAAAAAGAAAAATACAAGATGGGTCCCAGTGTTATACAGTCTCCTCCTTCTTTAGTAACTGTGGCTAAGTGTCAGAAGGGGTGGGGTGGTGATGGGAAGAAAGAGGAAGGAATGGGTTTGGGGGGAAGCAAAGAGGGCTAAGAATCAGTTTTCAGAGAGACATTAACTTAACATTTGGCATTCTAAAAGTGAAATCTTTGTCCAGTGACCCACAAGCAGAATTAGTACTGGAGGATCTGAATTGTATCAATCTTGACATTCTTGCTCTAAATGAAACCAGAAGAAAGAAGGAAATTGCAGCTAAATGGAATGATGGAAAGACCAAATGTTAGACTATTCAGAAGGATCACTGTTTACCTAATGAGTACCTCTTGCAGAAGAGGTTTGGGAGCTGATGGACTTGATGGGCAACAAATACTCTCACAAAAAAAATGAAACGTAATGTTCTAAGATGGAGAAAACAACTAGTTAGTAACATGATTTCTGAATCAGCTTTCAGTATACAGTCAGACCACAGACTTGTTAGAGAAAAGATCAAAATCAATACCAAAAAAGAATAAAAATGAGAGGATGTGGTATACAGTGGAGGTGACTCCAACCTGACCTATTTAAACAAGTTATTACTTTTGAGGAAATGGAAAAGAAATAAAAGAATGGATACCAGTATAACTCCCCACTTTTCTTAAAACAGTTTAAATTAATTACCACAATAAGACAAAAAAAATGAAACTAGAAACTCTTGGACAGAAAACATTTTATCTCCTTGCCAAGTGGAAAGAGAGGGCAGCCAAATGTAGCAACAGTTTAAAACAGAGTTGTTTATAAAAATCTTAATTGAGGATGGTGAAAGATTGTGTGAATTGGTGGCACCTATTAAAACAGTAAGAAGTTGTTGGGGGGAAAACAAGTTTAAAGAAAGTTTAACCAGAAACTCAGGTCAGATCATCCTGAGAACATCTAAGGCTCAAGCTGGAGGAAATGCAATAAATGTAAAAAATGGAAAAGATCTGTTGATTTATCTACCAAATTGCATGTATGTTTTTAAACTGAGTGATAGCAGAACCATTGCAGTGGAAAATGAAATGAGAATGAAAAAGTATTATGAGTATGAGAGGGTAGAAATGTTGTTAAACAACATCGATAGGCAACTAATAAGATGATCAATATTTGTACTATGCTTGAAGAATTAAAGAACAAATACTAACATCCATAGTGTCTCATTTTGTGATGGGGAAAACATTGAAAACAGTGGTATACATTGATAGAAGGATGGTCAAATTGTAATAAAGTATCACACTCTAAGAAACAAATACTACTCAGAGGAACAAGGGAAGACATATGAACCTAGTGAAATGAGAACCAGAAGGACAATAGACACAATGATTCCAATAATACATACACCAAAGTAAACTGAACTTTCAATAATCTGTCTTGTTCCCAGAAAAGAGGTGACAAAACACACCTCCCTCATTTTGTTAGAGAAGTGGGTGACTGTGGGCATGAAATACTGAATACCCTGTCAGACCTGGTTATTGTTTCTATTGGTTTTTACTTATTTTACTTGGATACAAAGGAGCTAAGTGGAAGAGGGAAATATTATATATATATGAATGACTGATGTAAAAAGATACATTAATAAAATTTATTTGAAAAATGAATGTATAAATAACAAAAATGATGGCTTGCTTATGTTTGAATCCTTTTCCCAATAGTTACAAGCAACATAATCACAGACATGCCTCAGTATCCTGCTCACCTGGATGGTAGATATAGCTATATACTTAATTCCCAAGACTGTCATGAGGTTCAAGTGAACTAATATATGTGAAGTGCTTTATACACCTTAAAGCATTATGTTTTATAGACGTAGTCATGCCACTCTCTTCCACAAACGCTATTAGTGACTGGCTCCCTGTTGCCTATTGAATAAATACAATAATTAAAAAAAAAGTAAATAAACTCCCAATTTTGTCTTTTAAAACTATTCAGTGTCTGGCTCCAACTCATTGTCCAGCCATGCCTTTCCTTTTAGACACACTTCTATTTCCTATTCTCACCCTTCCTACCTTGCATGTATGCCTTTGATAAAACCTTCTTCTGTTACTTATTTTGTGTTCTGTCTATATTTTCTCCACCTAGAAGCTAATTTTACATTCACCAGGGGCTCAATATTTGATAGACTGAATTGTATTCTTAAATAGATGATGACCTAGCACTATGAAATCCCATGAATTGGTTGGCTCACTATACAAAGTAAGGACCAATCAGTATAGTTTTATAAAAACAAAACAAAAAACCACAAAACACCAACCTTCCATGTCAATATATTAGGATTTTTCTTTCTAAAACCCTCATCTTCTGTCTTAGAATCAATACCATATATTGGTTCCAAGGCAGAAGAGTCGTAAGGTCTAGGCCAGTGGTTCTCAACCTTTCTAATGCCGGGACCCCGCAATACAGTTCCTCATGTTGCAGTGACCCCAAACCAAAAAATTATTTTGGTGGCTACTTCAAAACTGTAATTTTGCTACAGTTATGATTCGGAATGTAAATACCTGATATGCATTATGTATTCTCATTGCTACAAATTGAGAGGTTGAGAACCCCTGGTCTAGGCAATGGGGATTAAATGATTTGCCCAAGGTCACACAGCTGGGAAGCAGCTGAGGCTAAATTTAAACCTAGGATCTCTCATCTTAAGGCCTGGCTCTCAATCTACTGAGCCATGTAGCTGTCCCCATATGAGGATTAAGAAAGACCATTGGTTAATTAATTCTCTTGTAAAGAAGTAGTAGCCTGGAGTGATGTGTGCTGAGCGAATGCAATATAGACCTGTGATGACAAACCTATGGAGCATTCTCTGTGGCACATGGCCATTCTCCCCTCCCCCTCAGTTCATTACTAGAAAGGTAGAAGGACTTAGGGAAAGCTTCTCCCCTCCCTCTCTCTATAGTTCCAGAGGACATTTTTTTCACCCCACCTCACCCCTCTGCCCAGCAGCCCAATGGGAGTGCACAGGGGGTAAGGTGGTCAGTTCACAGGCAGCAGAGCTGGAGGGGAGTGGAGTGCCTCTCTATCTCTACACTTGCTGAGGATATTCCTCATTCACCCACCCTCCCCCCAGAAATCCAATGGGAGCCCTTCCTCCCACCCTTATGTGGGAATAAAGGTGGGCAGGGAATGGCACACAGTCTCTGGTGGGGAGGCGGCATGGCTCTGGGTCTGGGGGATGGGGGTGCAGGGCCCAGCACTCCATCTCTAAAAGGTTCACCATCACTGCACTAGACAATGTCCTTCAGTTCTTCCATTCCCTTCAGTTTGAGGCAAGCAGTCATTGGTTCTGATTCTTACAGTATAATCTAATTCAGTAAGTACCTCAGTGGTGTTATTGGCCCTTCCTAGCTTCAGCATGGACACCAGGCCAAACACTAAAATGTGAGATTAGAGAAGTGTCTACTAATCACTTAGAACTGTCAGATCAACTTTGGTTAATCCTTAGTGTTAAAAAATCATATGTTGATCCAAGAAAGGTTGCTGCCCATGTGAATACAATCTGGATTCTATTATTAGGAGTCATCAGCATTTTCACTTGGTTTCCCATAATTTCCAATTCCATCCCTAGTGAAGACTGCTACCCAAGAACATTCAGGACAGCTGGTTTGCAAATCTTAAACTTGCAAAACAAACAATAAGGTGAAGTCTTCAAAAAATAAGTCAATGCCTCTGGGATACAATGCCTTAGGTCTCTTAATTATATTTCCTTATTCACTTTCGCTAAGAGGATGCAGGTGAACCTCACATTCTTAATCTTTCTTTGTGTGCCATGAACCCCTTTGTCAGTCTGGGAAAATCTAAGAACCCCTTCTCAGAATAATGTTTAAAATATTAAAAATATTTAAATATATTAAAATAAAATATAGAGGATTACAAAGGAAACCAATGATAGTGAAATTCAGTAATAATACTTTTTTTTAAAAAGTTCAGGGATCCTACATTAAGAATAATAGGACTATTAGCCTATGAACTGATATTTAGTATCAATTCTAAGACAGAAAAAAGGTAAGGATTTAAAAATAAAAAAGAATCGTAGGATTAGTCAGGCAATAAACATTAAGCATCTACTATGTGCCAGATATTGTGTTAAATCCTAGGGATTAAAATTTTAAAAAAGGAAAATAGTCTCTGCCTTCAAGGAATTTATAGTCTAATCAAGGAAGACCACCCACAAAAGGAAGCTTAAAAGTGTGTGTTGGGGGAGGGTATATTGGTGAAGGTACAATTCACAGAAGTGCCAAAGCATTGCAGCCCTGTGAGAAACGTGGCAATGATCTTCCTCCTTCAATGGAAGTTTTGGAGTTCATGGCTCCATCCTCCAATCTGGAGGAAGAAGATGGTGATCAGTCGGATTATCAAACTGATGGGATCTTTCAGGATGATGAAGTTTTCTGAACAATAAGTTTCCTGGTACATGGTGGAAAAGTCAGAGAAGTCCCAGAGAAGTCATGGAAGAAATGAGGAGAATCTAGAGCTGCAAAGGAGATCATCTAGTCCCTTCACTACCTCATTTTACAAATGAGAAAATGAATCTAGTGAGGAAAAATGAATAGCTGAGCTTAGATTCAAATACAGGTCTTCTGAACTCCAAATACAGTACTCTTTTCATAATAATTTGTAACAATATATCCCTTCCCCCTTCCTCAATAATCTATTTCCTAAATCCAGATTTCAAATATTGTATTGGGGTCCTTAAAGGGGAAATATACTTCCAAAACATAAGACCCTCAGATGTTCCTGTATTTGCCCTTCAATGTTCAGGTGACACAGTTACTGATTTAGAACCCCCGGAAGCTGGCCTCCTGAATTGCGCAGGCGAAACTGGCCAAGATTAGGAACAAAGAAATGCCTTAGTCTGTCTGACCTAAGGGTCAGAAGCTTCCATTCAGATCTTAATTCAGTGGGAGTGGAAAGGCAACGTTGAAAGCAGCTCACTGTTTTCTAACTTGCTTAGCCCTAGATGTTCCCATACAGAGAGGAGCTCCCTCCCTTTCCTTTCCCAACTTTCCTGAAGATGAAAATTGTTAGTAAGCCCTTCCTTTACTTAAGGCCAGTAGGACCACGCACTCTGGTTTCCGTCCCAACCTTCTTCTCAAACCACTCGATTGCCCCTAAAATCCTCTCCAATCCTTCGTCTTGGAAGAGAGAAGGGGTGAGGAGAGAAACCCCATTTCAGGATCTCCTGGTAGCAGCGACCCTAAGGAAAAAGCGTGGTGTATCGACCTTTCATCCCCACAGTCGGCCCTACTTTTTCTCGAGGTTAAGTGACAACGGGCTTGCGGGGCAGGTTGGAGCAGAGCAGAGGGAGCACAGGACATATCAGAGAGGGCAGTCCACTAGATGTGAGGTCTAATGAGCCTCGCAACTCTGACGTTCTGTGATCGATGATCCTTTTTTTTTGCCTGGGAAGAAGTGGAAGTCTGCACATGAATGCACAAGAATAAGCGATGAAATGAATATGAGAGTTTTGGGGGAAGTTTGCCGGACGGATCTCGGGGTTTTGAAGGTCTTTCAAAAGAGATTCATGGTTTCAGGAGGAATTGTGCTTTGCTAGCTAGCCTTTAAACTGAGCTTCCAACTGTAGGTGATCTCTAAGAAACTTTTCAACTTTAAATTTGGTGACCCGTATGATTGAATCTGGGTGATCTTAGGTTCTCCTAAAAGATAATGTAACCAAATTCATATAAACATCGATTAATGCATTATATCTCACATGTCAATTAATGGATTTTAATATAATTATGTTTTACATTTTTGTTTGATTGCCAGGGCTTTGGAAGGTTAGGCTCTGGGTAATGCTGAGACCAAAAAATCAGGCAGAAATGTGGCAATACCAGGAGAAAATTAATTGTGCAGGATGCAGTTAGATAGAGTAGAGACTTATAAATCAAGCACAGAATGGGAATAAGTACAAAGGATAAGTTAATGTGAAGGATGATATTTTTATTTTAGCATTTTAGCATGGCCTAGATATTCTGATCTTTTTTAATTGAGATTTAACTGCTTACCTTTTATAAGAATATTGTGGATATTTTCTACATTTTATCTTGCCATTATTCTTAGATATTGACTAGCTGCATTTCAATTTATTGCAGTTGTTTTTATATTGTTTATTACTCTGTTTTTCCATTACAAACATTTTCATATTACCCTCCCTCCTAGAGAAAGATCATGTTACAATGTAAAAATGATTAAAGTTGTTTTAAAAATGCTCCAAATCACTGCTAATTAGAGAAATGCAAGTTAAAACAATTCCAATATTCTACCTTACAACCATCAAATTAGCAAAAATGATGAAAAGGGAAAATGATAACAGAGTAGGAAAACAGGAACACTGAGGCCTGTTGATAGACCCATGAACAGTTGTAACTATTTTGGAAAGCAAATTGTAATTGTACACAAAATGATGTTACTAAATAGTTCATGTCCTTTGACTCAGCTATGCCATTGCTAAATTTATAAACAAAAGAGATTTTAAAAAATAGAAAAAGACCCTATATATACAAAAACATTTATAATAGCTCTATTCTGAGGGAGCAGAAACCTGAAAGCTCTAGGCATACTCATAAATTGAGGAATGACTGAATAAGTTGTGATATATGAATGTGATAGGAAATCTACTGTGCTCAAAAAAAAAAAAAAGAAAGAAAAAGATGGTTTCAGAGAAGCCTGGGAAAGTTTGTGTGAATTGATTCAGAATAAAGGAGAAGAACCAGATGAACAATTTATATTATAATGTCAATATTAGAAAAATAAACAGTTTTTAAGATCTTTATAAACTAATGAAGAAGAAAATGAGTATTTCATTTATAGTGAACTTTTTATTCAGAATTTCTTAATCAAATCACTGTTATGAGAGAACAACTGGGTATTTGATTTGCAAAACATTCATTGAAAAAAAGTAAAAATATTTATTCTGAATTTTGTTCTATTTTATATATAGTACTTTTAGATAAGAGGCAGCTAGATGGCTTAGTGGATAAAGTTCTAGACCTGGAGTCAGGAAGACATGATTTCAAATCTAGCCTCAGACACTGGCTGTGTGATCTTTAGCAAATTACTTAATATCTGTTTGCCTTAATCCACATTAGAAGGAAGTAACAAACCACTCTAGTATCTTTACCAAGAAAACCCCATGGTCCATAGGGTCATAAAGAGTTGGACACAATGGAACAACAACAACAAACTTGTATATAGGATTTTGTGAATAAAAGTTGGAAAATTCTGTACAAATAAATAAAAGGGGAAGGGAATAGGATAGAATAAATAACCATTGGATTTACTAGGAGGAAAAAAAATCTAGCAATCTTTCTAGAGTCATGATTTATGATCATTACAAGAAAAATCTATCTGTTCTTTCTTCTTTGACTTGTTTTTCATATTGTTCTACTTAGGGGCTTAAAGATGGTCAAAGGACATTAAATAGTACAAATAGCTTAGACATTTAGAATACCCAGACTTCATATGTTTGATTCCCAAACTATCCTGTACTAACTATGTGACCTTGAGCAAATCATTTCCCCTCAGTGGCTCTTTCCTCTCTGGTAAAAGAAGAAAAATAATGCTTGTACTGCCTTTACCACAAAGTGGTTGGGAAAGTCAAATAAGAAAATGTTTGTGACAGGTTTATATATATGTGAGCAGTTATTGTTAAAGCACAGTTAGTTAGACTGAACAGGTATTTTATACTAGTTTCCTCTCCTTTAGTTAATGATTGCCTTGATTTTCCTGTCTTTTTTTAAAGCCTGATTGACTTTTTTTTTCTATATTAAAAGAAATCATAAGTATTTTGCACTGCAGCAAGCCATCTTTTATAGTTTCATTTGTCATCACTTTTTTTTTTAACCCTTACCTTCATCTTAGAATCAATAATGCATTTTGGTACAAAAGCATAAGAGGGAGAAGAGGTAGGCAATAGGGGTTAAGTGACTTGCCTAGCAAAGAGCTAGGGAGTGTCTGAGGTCACATATGAACCCAGGACCTCCAGACTCTCAGCCTGCCTCTCAATCCATTGAGCCAGCTAGTTACCCCTTGCCATCCCTTTTTTTAAAATTTTTTATTGAACCCTTACACCTTCCATCTTAGAATCAGTACTGTGTATTGGTTCTAAGGCAGAAGAGCAATAAGGGTTAGGCAATGGGAGTTAAGTGAGTTGCCCATGGTCACATATCTAGGAAGTGTCTGAGGTCAAAATCTGAACCCAGGACCTCCTCTCTCTAGGCCTGGCTCTCAATCCACTGAGCCTAGCTGTCCTTGCTAGTCACTTTTTAAATAATAAGGGATTAGCTTATCTGCTTGGCTTCTTATCAGTCTGTTCTTCCACTTCATTTTTAAAAACAATCATTCTATTTCTAGTTTCATCTACATGTTCTACTGTCTTTCCCTTTGTTCCAATTATTTTTACTATCTCCTCTAACAAATAGTTCATTGTTCTCCCCCTCTTGCTTCCTTATTGCTATCTGTTATTACGTGTTGCTGGTGCTGCCAGCATGCAGTTTGCCACTGAGGAAAACACAAGCCAAACAAATGAGCAAAAAACAAAAAAACTTGTTCTGGAAGGTTTGCAATCTGAGTGAAATTGATAGAATTGTAGACAGGTAAGTATTAGAACTTCCACTTTTTTTCTTTGCTTCTTCTAAGTGGCTTTCAGAACTTGTCTTTCCGTTGAAAATAAGCATTTCATAACTAGTTCTTGTGGGAATAGTTGCAGGTCGCATATTTTGGAAGTGGACAAGAAATAATGTTTGAAACTTGTTATAATTTGTACTACCATGCCCATGACTGTCCTTAGAACTCTCCTAGTGCTTTAAGAAAAGGCAATAGCACCTTTTTTGGCTCATCATTCTTCCAAAATTATTTTACAGGTTGTCATAATATTGAAAGTTTTGTAGAAATAGTATTATGTTCATATATATGTATATACACATATAAAACTAGATTAGTAGTGGGGAGAACTTGGTTCAAATCTTAGGTCTACCATTAATTTTTTTGAATGGTACTGGCAAAAGACATAACACATGTGGGCCTCATTTTGGAAAATGAGGGGACATTGGATTAAATAACCTCAAAACTTTAGATATAACAGGAATTTGAAAGGATAATGGAGTACTCAAAGACTTTGGAGAACCTGAATAATGTGTCCTAGAAGAGAACTTTCCAGGAAGTCAGGAGTGTCAAATGTATCAGAACAGATATAAGGCTTTTGGATAAGAGGCTTCTGTCACATAAGAATTATATAACTTTGTAAAATCTCTGCAAGGCTCAGCTCAAGTATTTCATCTTCCACAAGGTCTTTTCTTGACCCCTCCCCCATTGTTACGACCTCCCCCAAATTACTTTTCTTTGCCCCTGTTTTCTTCATATTTTGTATTACCTTATCCATAAATATGTCATTTCCTGAAAGTAGAATTTAAGCTTTTCTCCCCTCTACTACAGGCATTCCTTTTATTTTTCTTTTTTATCACTGAGCTTGGTGCCCAGCACATAGGATGTGCTTAATAAATACCTACTAAATAAACAAAAGAATGATTTAATGAAACACCTTAATACAAAACGTTTGCTCAGTTCCAAGTACTTGGGTTGACCAGTATTTCAGAGGTTCTTAAATCTGTTTTTTTTTTTTAAACCCTTACCTTCTGTCTTGGAGTCAATATTGTGTATTGGCTCCAAGGCAGAAGAGTAGTAAGGGATAGGCAATAGGGGTCAAGTGACTTTCCCAGGGTCACACAGCTGGGAAGTGTCTGAGGCCATATTTGAACCTAGGACCTCCCATCTCTAGGCTTGGCTCTCAATCCACTGAGCTGCCCCAGCTGCCCCCAAATCTGTTGTTTTTAATTTGGGGGAGCAACTTTTAAAAGGTAGGAAATTTTTGATGGTTTTAGAAAGAGGAAGTAAAGAGATCTGTGAGTATAAAAGGGAGAAGGGATAGGTTTTTTGCCATGATTATTAACATTAATATCTTTTGCAAGTCACTTGATGCCATTCTCTAATGCTGTTTGATTCCATAAGTGCATTTTCATTCTCTTCATTTATCTTTTTCTTGGTAGCATGTTCTCAAATATGTTAAATAGTGTCATTGGAAGGGCTAGAAATGCCTCTATTACACAGTATTCTTCAAGAATCCTTTGCCTGCAATGATGAAATTATCTTTGTCAGTCTTGAATATTATTGGCAGCTCTCTTTCATCTAGGATTCATTACCAAGTTTCTAATGGCTTTTAAATAACCAGCTCCATGGATATATTTCTTTGCCAGAGTCAGGAGAATTGTACTTATTTTGGACTTCCTAAAGACTCACCAACTTGTGACATGCAGTATCCTTTTAATGTGATCTTTATCATCACAATCACCATTTATTCAGGCATTTATTAAGCACCTAATACATACTAGGCACTATATCAGGTAGGAGGAGTTGGAGATTCAAAGCCATAACTAAAACCTGTCCTATGCCCAGACTCTGAGGTAGAATTCATTCTTGTTACTTCTGCTATGAAACAAACATATTATGCCACAGGACAAAAAAACAAACCAAAACCCAAATCCCATTAAAAACTCAAAAGGGGCAACTTGGTAGTACAGTGGATAGAAAGCCAGGTCTGGAATTGTGAGGACCTGAGTTCAAATGTAGCCTCAGATACTTCCTAGTTGCATGACCCTGGGCAAGTCACTTACCCCATTTGCCTAACCCTTATCTTTCTGTCTTAGAGTTGTTACTATGACATAAAATAACGGTTTAAAAAAATCTCAAAAGGTTAGGCAGGATATTTCTTTCTTTCTTGAAAGAAAATATTTTTCAGGCCTTGAGAAGAAAGTTAAGCAGAGGGAAGAATGAAGGATGGGGAGTAATTGTGACAATTAATTGGGATATGATTTGGATTTAGCTCCTAATCTTTTGCTGTGAAAACAGTTTGAAAAAGATTGAAAAGGATACAAAGATTTTCCTGGAGATCTTCCAGTTGAGAGAAAAAATTAATCTCACTTTGAAATTTATGAAAACTGAATATATACCAGCTCAGAGTGATTTGGAAATAAAATACTTTTAATGACTATGCTTTACTTATAAGAATCATATAAAGGTAAAGCAGAGCCTATTCTCACAGAACAAATTTATAAGGAACAAATTTATATGGAAGAGCAGTGAGATGAAGTTGGAAAGATAGATAGGAACCAGACTCTGGACAATTCATTAAATTCCAGGAGTTTGGATTTCATTTTTTAGACAAAGAAAAATGTCAGTTGGAGCCATGTTCCAATGAGATTTTTTGCTACTTTGTATTTGACTTTCAAGTTCAAAAGAAGTCTTTACCCTCACATGCCATTGCACACATGAGAATATCAGAGCAGTAAGATCTTTTGATATCAGCTTGATGGTGTAATATAGACAAACAGTAGGTGCTCAGTGCTTTATTGCATCACATGACCATGGCTGTTTGGTCAGTCAAGCACTATGTCTAGGTAGTTCATGACTATATTATGTATATTATTTCATATTCTATATCATTGTGGCTTTGAATCATATTTTCATTTATCCTTCCCATTTCAGCTAACTATAAAGCTGCTTGGATATCCTGTAATCTGTTTATGATGCACACCCAACCATAACCCAACCATAGCAATATTTTGCTAGCCAAAATATTTACTGCCTATAAGCCAGGCTTGTGATGATGAGTGACTGTGCATTTAGACAAGCTGGTCCTTAGAAAGTTACACAATCTGTCTCTGAGATGGTACCAAAAAATCCTTCGAACTTGAAAGAATTTGCCAGATTTGATATTCTGCCTTTTGCATGCCAGAGCAACCTTCACACCAATATTTACTAATGAAGTTATTTGACTCTTAATCATGGATTTTTCCCATATGAAATGAATTTAAATTTGGTGACCCAAAGAGCAATGGAAATAAATATATTACCAATCAGTTTGATTCAGAAAGCCTTTAAGTTCCTACTATGTTCTAAGCACTGTGCTAGGTAATGAGGACACAAAGACAAAAATGAAATATTCTTGCCTTAGGAAGTTTGTAGTCTACCTGGGAAACAATATATACTCAAATGAGTTAATGCAAAACATATGCAAAATAATTTTTTTATATGGTGAAAAGAGCAGTAACAATAGGAGTGGTCAGGAAATTTCTTGTGTTGGAAGTGGAATTTACACTAAACCTTGAAGGTATCTGGGCATTCTAAGCCGTGGAGGTGATGAAGGGGAACATTCCAGGCATGTGGGAGAACCTGTTCCAAAGCATAGAGGCAAGAGATAGAATGCTAAGTATGGAGGACACAAGTAGAGGAGTGTAGGTTCTGAGAGGAACCAGACAGTCAGAGGGAGAGCATGCAAAAGTTGAGTGTATTTCCAAAGTGAAAAGTCCATAAATGAGATGGGACTACCAATTTTATCTGAAGAGTTTGGAGTATAGCCTGGAGAGGTCTGAAGATGACAAGACTTGGCAACTGCTTGTATGTGGAAGGTGAGGGAGAGAGGAGTCAAGGATAATTCCAAGGTTGTGAACTTGGGTGAATGGAAGGATAGTGATTCTGCTGAACAGAAATAAGTAAGTTAGGCAATGGGGTGTGTTTCAGGGAATATATAATGAATAATCATGGCTTACATGCAAGAAGTGACATGAAAGATAGCATGAAAAGTAGGTGGCCTAGTCATTGGTCAAGAATCTGTTCATACCTTACTTCTCATTACCTAAGCTTCAATCTGACACCAGCCTCCTGACTGCTCCACTGAATATCTCCATCTCCACTGGGAGACTTAACATCAGGTATTGCCTCTATGGTCATAGGGAATAGAGAACACTCAGTTCTGGCTCAGCAGTCAAGAAAAAGATTTTGTCATCACTTAGGAAGCCCACAATTAGTCTCACCTAAAGTGAGAAGGAAAAGCATCTTTGTATCTGGTACAACACATCTGAAAGCTAGCTCAGCAAGCCTTCATGTGGATTTTTCAAATGCTCTAAGGCAGGAGTTCTTAACCTGGGAAGGGTGTGGATACTATTTGTGACTTTTTGTTTTTACATTTTGATAACTGCATTTTAATATGATATATTTCCTTTGATTTTATGTATTTAAAAACGTTAGTCTGAGGAGTCTCTATAGTGCTTCACTAGACTCAAAGAGATGTCACAAAAAAGGATAAGAATTGTTCTTATTGGGCAGTAAAGCAATCTAGTCCCCCATGTCATAAGGGAAAATGTCTGAGAATTAAGAGTTCACCTGATGAGGGGCAGCTAGGTAGCACAGTGGATAGAATACCAAGATTTGAGTTGGGAGGACCTGAGCTCTTAGAATTGATACTAAGACAGAAGGTAAGGTTGGTTTGTTTTTTAAAGAGAGAGAGTTCATCTGGTGAGTTTTGGATTTGGTAGATTTCTCCAAGGATTAAGTCAAGGTGGCCTCTGTTCATTAAGTAAAATTAAGAATTATCCCTTTATAGAAGAGGAAACTGAGGGTCAGAGAGATTAAATGACTTCCTCAGGGTCACACAGTGATTAGGAGTGAGAGTTGAGGGGATACTGAAACCAAGTCTATCTTGACTTCAAAGTCCGAGCTCTATCCACTATACCACATGAGCATGCTGGCATCTATAAGGGTAGAGAAACTTTTAAAATCCAGATAGAGATAATAAAAAGAAGAGGATGTCAGTTAAGTAAACATTACTTATGTTAAGTCCTGTATTCTATCCTATATTAAGTTCTGTACTATCTGTAGTAATAAAACGAGAGCTAAGGCATCCCACCTGACACTGAGGGCCTGCCCCCAAAGGACGATGCCTAGGATTCGAAAGTAAATGAAGAACTTTATACAACTTGAGCATCACTACTCTCCCACCCGCTTCCCCGTGTCACCTCCAAGTCACATGACACTGGTGCCCTTGCGGATTAGACTTCTGATTGGTTGTTGAGGGGTGGCCCTCGATTGGTCGTCTTCCGCTTTGCCCACGCCCTCCTCCTCGCCCCGACCCACGTGAGGGGGGAGAGTCACGCGATTTCCGGGAACCCGTCAGGAAGGACATAAACAAAACAAACCCGAAGCAGCATGGAGAGGGGCCGCGGCCCCCGCACCAGAACGGGCCCCAGCCCCTAAGCTCCCCCCCAGGACGCAGCACCAGCAGGTAAGAGTCCTTCTAGCAGCCTGAACGAGGGGGATAGGGAGGCCGCGGGCTGGGCAGGAATGGGAGCTAGTGGAGCGGCGGCGGGGCCGGGGGGGGGGGGGGGGAGCTGGCCCCTGGCTGAGGTGGCACCTGGGGCCCTGCTCCTGCCCCTGGCCGGCAGCAAGAGAGTAGAGGGCCGCGGGTACCAGGAGAGGGATGAGAGGACTGAGCGGGGTGGGGAGAATCAACTAAACACGGGTCAGGGGGAGGGAGATCCATACCTGAGACTGCCGCGGGAGGGGGTGTGTGGGGGGCGGGGAAAGGAAGCGGATCTGCCCGGGTCGGGCCACACACCTGCTCCAAGCAGGTGACACAACTAAGCTCAGGCCGCGGCATCTGAGCACTGGGGTGGGATGGTGGTGGTGGTGAAACGTGGGGAGCAGACCTGGCCCTGCCAGGCTGGGGGGGGTGGTGGTGGTCTGTCTGGTGCTTGTCACCATCATTCCGGGCATGAGTGATCCGGGCAGCGGCTCTAGAACTGACTTCGAGGGTTTTGGCGATGCTTTATCTTTCTTTTAAAGAAAATCTTTAAAAGATTTAGACATCGAGGACAGGTTGTTACATAAATCCTGGAGATGTTTAGAAAAGCAAAAACTCTTAGGCTGTGCAGAAATGCGGGGTTGTCAAGTTGTTACGAAGTCTCCATCTCCCTGGCTTTTTCTGTCTGGTAATGATGGGCAGGAGACAGAGTTGCAGGATGGAGAGGGGGTGTCACTTCTCTTCTCCCTCTTCCTCCCCACCTGGAAGAACTGAGGAGGGGACTCCGATAGAGATTGGGTTCCTAAATTGGGGCGCTAGTCCCCAAATAGAATTTTCTCTGGACCGACCCCTCGCTGTAGGACCTGATGTGCCTGTCAGGAGCAGGGAAAGGGTGGGAGGGGCAGCGAAGAAAAGGAAAGTAAAGGGGGACTAGGAAGAGGGTGGGGATAGGAAGGAGGAGCGTGGGGGGGAGGGGTCGAGGCGGGGCAGGGGCGGGAGCGGGGGGTGGGGTAGGAGGAGGTGGAAAAGATTTGGGGGAGGAGAGAGGAGGAGGAGAGGAGGGAGAGGGAGAAGGAGAGGGGTGGGGCAAAAGGAAAGGCCGGGTGGGGAAGGCGGGGCGGGTGGGAAGCGGAGGGTGGAGCAGGTGGGGGCGGGGCGTGGGGGAGGCCGGGGCCAGGAGGCTACCCCGGAAGAGGGGGCGGAAAGGGGCGGGGGAAGCTTGCAGGCACCGACTCTTATGGGGTAGGGAGGAAGTCTAAGTGGAGTTTCTTAGGGATTGATGAACACTCCACTGGAAAGGAGTAAGGGAGAGGCGGCGGCCTGGAGAGCCTTTCTCCGGGGATTTGTTTATGTGTCGCCTCAAGGCAGCTTGAAATGCCCCTGAGGCGGGGTCCGGGTACCTTAGTGGCAGGGACAGTTGTCCAATCACTGTCCAGGACTGGGGTTGGACGAAGTAAGTTCGACCAATAAGCGTAGAGGAGGCGGTGCCGGCTCCAGTTGATTAGGCTGTACCGAGGGTGGTTTGGGAGGGGCGGCCATGTTGGATTGGAGGGGAGATGTGTTAGTGGGTCATTAGGAGGTGGGGTGCATCGACTGGGAACCATTGGGGAGAAGGCCAGAGTTAGGGATCTGTGCTAAAGTTAGGGTTTCAGAAGCAGTTTAAACTAGACTCGGAAAATAGCCTGTGTGCTACTAACCTATTCCTCCATGACGGAGTTAGCACTGAGGGTGTTCAAGGTTTTTTTTGGGATAGTTTCCCTAGTAAGAGAGATATCAGATTCTTGACTCTGCGTCCCTTATTGCTTTGCCTTTCCTTCTCTTATCTCCTTGATTGCTAGACTCTGGAACACTTTGCTAAAATTGAAGAAATTAAACCTTTCAGGGAACCTCTAAGAACAATATTGGTCATTAAAAGAACACCATATCGAAGAGATTTTAATAAAAAGTGGGCTCCCTTCTCTGTTAGGCCTCAGGGCTAGGTAGAGAGAAAAGTGGGGAGCATTCTGCTTTTCAGAATAATGAAAGAAACAGACCAGGAAGCATTGGAAAGTTAAGGCCTTGTTAATCAGGCTTCTCTTTCCTTTTTCAGTTATCCCAGAATATTTTCTCCTCAGAAAGGGTTTTAAGCTTTTAGGATAGCATTTTTCCTTGTAAACTTTGACTGAAAGTGAGGAAATTTATTTTTTTCCCCTTTTTGCTTAAAAATTTTTTTCCTTTCTTTTAAAAGGACAGAAAATAAGATCATTTTTTGTGATGGTAGTTTGGATATAATGGTAATCAGCATTACAGATTTATTTTTGTTTACTGTCTTAATCTGAATTTAGTATTTTTTTTCCCTAAAAACCAAAAACCTCAAAAGTGTACTTAGTTCTTGAATTTAACACACCAGTGAAGGGAAACATGGTAGAACCTCAAATTCGTTATTTTGCAATTTGCTACTTTTGTGTTTTGGCAGATATACCTTGTTGGAATATTTTACTAAAATTAGGTTGCTTTCTTTGAGCATACAGTAAGAATATTATTGCATAGGGTAGGACCTGGTGATGTTTCTTGGAGTGGTTGAACTAGAGAAGAAGAAACTAGTCCAGAATAAGAATTATCCCATTGGTTTATTAAAAAGGAGATATTTTGGACATGAGGTCATTCTATTCTTACATTATATTCCTCTCCATCAACCGATTGTAGAAAATTTTTTATTGATGACTTTTGTGAAAAATTTTGAATCTGATGAGTTATACATTTAATAAGAATAAATGTATAAAAATGCTCTATCATGAATAATTTTTAATCCTATAGATTTAAATGTAACTTTTTTAATAGACAGGTCAGAAATACTTGTAATTGGTTGATATTTTTATCCAAAAGATAACCCTTTATAAATGTCAGTTATATATGTGGAAAATATAGGACCTTTGACGTTATCCTTAAATTTGGAATAAACTGGTGTCTTACTTAGTATACCTTTATTATGGTCTGAGTTTCAGTGCCAACTAATGAAGTCAGATATCATCTACCACCTTAAAGTATACAAATAGAAGAATGAACATTACCAGTCAGTGAAGTAAATTATCATTTCTCACTAAGTTACAAAAATAGAAGAATGAATGTAAAAGGTGAAATGTTCAGATGATGGCATGGGACAAATCAGATATTGGCAGGGAAGGAATCAGGTAGTTATTTGGTACCTGCTAAATGCTTTACAGATATCATTCATGTGATTTTCGTAACAACTCTGTGTAGTAGGTTTTGATATTATCCCCATTTTATAGTTGAAGAAACTGAAGCAGGCAGAGATTAAGTGACATGCCCAAGTTCACTCAGCTATATTTGAACTTGGGCCTTCCTGACTCTAGGCTTGGTGGTCTGCCTACTGTGCAACCTATCATTTTGATTTTCTAAGTAGCACAAAGGAGGTTTGGAAACATTCAGAGAAAGACTTTTGCCATTTTAGCTTTTATGTGCTATATATATACAAAGTACTTATAACAAAGTGGCATTATTGTTCAAGTTAAAACTGAGAAGTGATAACTAACTTCATCAATCAGTGCTGAACCTACAGCCTGTGTAACAAGTATACTATGTAGAACACTAACTTATTATTTTAAATGTAAATGTAATTTCAAAACCACTGTGCTGTGAGTATTGAATAGTGTGGTATGTGGATCTTAGATGAATGTGATGAGGCATAAGGGAATAACTATGCATAGTCTCCTGTATCTTTTGGGGGTTAAATAATTCATAACAAAATAAAGCATAATTACTCATATGTTAAGTATTTAAATAACAGGTCTTAACAGGACAAGAAAATGGAATATACTGCATCTGTCTTTTAGAACTTAGTCTGAGAGGATTTAGGTTGTTTGGGAGTGTGTTGATTGTTAACACTTGAAGGAAATTCAATTTGTTCAGTCTTACACAATCCCTGAAATGTATAAGGAAGAAGATAATCTAAAGAACTCATCCATACCTTTCAGGCTGGATATATTTTTTCATTGCTGCACTGCTATTTCATAACAATTCTAAGTCATCAGGAACCAATTTATTCTATTTAATTGATTATCTTTTGATATATAGATTTTCCATTTTAGAACAGAAATAAACAGTTCTTTCCTTGTGGGTATTTGAATACTGACAGACTATACCTGTGACAGTTTCTGTTCATAAATTGTCTCCTTCATTATTTCAGAAAGTTGTTGTCAAAGGAAAAAACCTCAGTCTAAAGACATAATAGACTTAAGGATCCATTTCAAGGAGCATTGTGTCATTTAATTCTCCCAAATAAGTACTGCAGGAAAAATTAGTAAAATGGTCTTAATTTTTCATGATCTTTCTACTCCTTTTAAAAATCCATGTATTTAAATACTCTGAATAGTTAATGATTTGTTCACTGACTAAAGAACTTGGAAGTTTAAGCCCTCTCACGTTGGTATGTGATTGCTTCCAGTATTCAGCAAAAATAAATCTAGAAGAGCCACTTGAAAGTATTTTTTACCTCCACACCTCAGAGACTATAAGTAATCCTTGATTTATAATTAAAAAACAAAAACAAAAAGAAACAAAGCTTTTGAGAGTCATTGGGGAATAATGGAAAGTATTAGAGTTTAAGTACTCTGATTAGGTTTTATTACTAGCTGACACTATCTGAATGAGCAAGTCAGTTAACAGGTCTTTCAACCTGTTTCCAAAATGAGGGATGATACTTACACTAGCTACACATCTCATTGTTCTGAGAAGTGTTTTGTCAACAGTAAAGTGATCTACAGATTTGAACTGCCATCATAATAAAGATTTGTTCTTTAATTGTGATAATCCTCCCATCAGTTTATTTAACAAAATAATTGAGAATAAAGAAATTCCAGCTACATGATATTTCATTTAGAAAGTTATGATATGCAACTCTAGGATGGGGGAGGGAGAGAACATGAATCATGTAACCATGGAAAATTTTTAAAAATAAAAAAAAAAGAAAGTTATGACATGAATACAGCTAAATTGCTCAGTGGATTGAGAGCCAGTCTTAGAGACAGGAGGTCCTAGGTTAAAACCTGAACTCAGACACTTTCTAGCTGTGTGACCCTGGGCAAATCACTTAACGGCCATTGTCTAGTCCTTACTACTTTTCTGACTCATAACCAATACACAGTATCAATTCTAAGATGGAAAGTAAGGGTATTTTTTAAAAAGAAGGTTATGACCTGTTGATTGAACTATAAGCCTTCTATTCCATTGCAATTTACGTTAAGTGCAGATTAGTGAGAGGCAGAGTGTTGCAATGGAATGATTTGGAGAAGACCTGGATTCTAATCCTAGCATTGCTACTTGCTACCTCAGCTATCCCAGACAAGTTACTTCACTGTTCTAGGATTCCGGTTCCTCCTGTGTAAAATGAAGAACTTTGATGAAATGGATTCTAGGATCTTTTCTGTTACTAAATATATGACCAATTGCTCTTTTTCAGTACCTCCCTCACCACCCCCTTTAAGAGCAAAGTTTCTAGCACATAGGAAGTGCTTAATAGATGCTTGTTGACTGATACTATCTTAAATGAACTTTAAACATGTTCCATAAAGCAAAATATTTTATTAGGTTTGCTTTGCTTTTATTTTCCATTTTGCTAATTTGGAGAATATAGAGAGATAAATGAAAAACAGTTTGGGAAGGAGAACATATTAACCTGATTACACTGAGAAGCAGTAAAGGACTGGGAGTTCTTGTTTCTAGTTTTAAATATGCTACTAAGTTGCTCTGTAACCTTGGGCAAATCAATTACATGTCTGGTTTATCCATTTGCAGAGGAGGAGTAATGGTGCCTTTTCTACCTATCCCAAACAGACCTTTTTTGTTTATTTGTTATGGAGAGTAAAGACTACTTGAAGTCAAAGAGGGTATTAGTTGTAGAGATAATGAACTCTTCCAGGAAGGAAAGTAGATTTTTTTGAGTGAGGAAATTAATCTTCACCTTTTTATAGATCTAGAACTTTCACTTGACACCTTTAATTCTGTCAGTTATTCCATCCCTAGCTTCCATTTTTAGAGAAGGTTGCTGAAATTTTGATCTTATCTGAATTCCCATTAATTCTTCCATTAATTTATTTTTGGAATAACTGAAGTAGTTACAGTTGTTGATGACTTCCTCTGAGGCCTGTATATACAACAACAAAAGTTTTTTCCTTTGTCCTTTTGGATTTTCCATTAGCATTTGATATATTTGATAACTAAATGATTGGCAAGTATAAATGGAGTTGTGTTACAGGGAAGGCATGCTTTTCTCTCAGGGTAGACCAAATTAAGCTGGGGGAAAATGCTCATCCACATACAGAACTTTTTCCAATGGATATTTGTTATGTTATTACTTCAGTAATTCAGGATATAAAATTGTCTGGACAATCACTTAAGAGTCAATTTATGGTTTGGGGAATACATTGTTATCATTATGACTGGTTCCATTCCCCTTTGGGTGTACCAATACAAGTCTCTTTCTTTTTAAAAACCCTTTTTAATCTTCACCACACTTAACAAAATTTTTCCTAACTATTTAACCCCAGGTACATCATATTGCTCTTCTGCTCTGTCCTCTTAATATAATTTTCATTATCTGCTCTCAGACACCATTTTTCATTTTTTTGCAGATCTTTTACAGAGCCTTTGAATGCTCTTGCAATGAGAGTTCTCAATCCTTTTTTGATCCTGTTTACTTTTACTTTTAGTAAACTTTCTACCTCCATTTTCTATGAAAGGAAACAATTCTAGAATTTATATATTTATGTATGTAAGAAATAAAAGAACAATTTTTCATGAAGAAAACTTTGGTAAATAACCTTTTTTAGTATAAAGCTCTTAAATGTTTATAAGAAAACAAATAAATGAAACCTTTAATTCTCTTTCTTATTAATCAGTAATTTTATTCTAGTTTTAGTTTTTTCTACCATGTTCTGTCTCCAGTTTGTTTCTTGCTTTGGATTTAATTAAGAACAGGATTGAAAATCCTAATTCACAGAGATGAATTATTTTCAAAAAGAAATTAAAGCTTTTTACAAGGCACATTTAATAAGAATGAGATATGCTTCTTCTGGGATATACCAGCAATTTTATAATTTCCTTAATTAGAAATTAGTTCAGTATTTCTGATCGAGTATTAGTTAATTTTTCACTTTCTAGCACCATCTGAAAAGTGTTTTCTTATAATCAAACACCACTCATTTGGTTTTGGTCAATGAAAATTATTCCTTCAATTTTCCTTTTAACTCAAATGCCCCCTTCCCCCTGTAAAAAAAAAAAAACCCTTACCTTCTGTCTTAGTATCTATTCTAAGACAGAAGAGTGACAAGGACTAGGCAACTGAGATTAAATGATTTGCTTAAGGTCACATAGCTAGGGGGGTCATATTTGAATTCAGGTCTTTTGGCCTGGTGCTCTATCAACTGTGCTACATAGCTGCCCCAACTTAAACTGACACACACATCCCTCCCCCTCTTTTTAAAAAAAACCCATACCTTTGTCTTAGAATCAACACTAAATTTTGGTTCTAAGGCAGAAGAGTGGTAAGAGTTGAGCAGTGGGGGTTAAATAATTTACTCAGGGTCACCCAGCTATGAAGTATCTGCGATTAGATTTGAACTGAGGACCTCCTGTTTCTAGGCCTGGCTCTCAATCTACTAAGCTACCTTACCTGGCCCTTTAACTCCCTTTTAATTTATAACTTAGTTCCCTCACCGACCTTCTTACTCTTCTCTCTACAATCCTTCAATTTTTTCAGTAATAATATAGAATATTGTAATAAGATGATATAGTATAGATGATAAATATTCCATTCATCCCTTTGACAAACCTCTCAGTATGTTCCACACTTCAGGTTGGGAACCTCCACATTATAAGAATTCCTTATGTTTAATCCTTTCCCTTCAATCTTAGCCTTTAACAGACTCCCACTAGTAAAAGGCTCCTTTTCCCTTTTGTTCTATTTCCTTGTTCATCAGATTTCTTTTACTAATTTATCTCTTTAGATATTTTAGTCTTTTTTGTTTGTTTTTAATTGATGTACTTTGTTTCAGCATAATAATCAGTTCCTAATTAAAGAACACTATCCTTCTCCACTAATAAGCAAAAAAAAAAAGTTAAACAAAACCATCTAATGGTAATAGGGAGAGTATACAAAATCTTCATAGTACTTTACTCTCCAAATAATAGATGGTCTGCACCATCTTGAAAGTTGTATATGATTTCTTCATTGTTCAGTCATTTTCATCCACCTCTGTGACCCCATTTGGGATTCTGTTAGCAGATATACTAGAGTGATTTGCTATTTCTTCCTCCAGCTTATTTTACATTTGAAGAAATTGAGGCAAGTGGGGTTAAGTGACTTGCCCAGGGTCACATAGCTAGGAAGTTTTTGGGGCTTGATATGAATTCATAAAGATGAGTCTTCCTGACCCCAGGCTTCCTACTCTAACCACTGGGCCACATAGCTGCCCCCATGATTCTTTACTAGCAAATTTTAATTTTTTATTAAAACAATTATTTAAAACACATTATTTCTGTCAAGTAGACATGGATTAATGATTCTAGAAACTATCTCAGAGGCAGGAAGAGTTTGAGTTAAGCCCTGCCTCTTCTAAAGTGGTGACAGTTTGACCCTGGGCTAACTGCAACTTTACAAAGCCCTAGGACCAGCAGTTCTCTTCTTTTTTTTTCTTTCTTTTTTTTTTTAATATATTTTATTTGATCATTTCCAAGCATTATTCGTTAAAGACATAGATCATTTTCTTTTCCTCCCCCCCACCCCCCATAGCCGACTCGTAAGTCCACTGGGCATTAGATGTTTTCTTGATTTGAACCCATTGCTTTGTTGATAGTATTTGCATTAGAGTGTTCATTTAAAGTCTATCCTCTGTCATGTCCCCTCAACCTCTGTATTCAGGCAGTTGCTTTTTCTCGGTGTTTCCACTCCCATAGTTTATCCTTTGCTTATGAATGGTGTTTTTTTTTCTCCTGGATCCCTGAAAGTTGTTCAGGGACATTACACCGCACCTAATGGAGAAGTCCATTACGTTCGATTATACCACAGTGTATTAGTCTCTGTGTACAATGTTCTCCTGGTTCTGCTCCTCTCGCTCTGCATCACTTCCTGGAGGTTGTTCCAGTCTCCATGGAACTTCTCCACTTTATTATTCCTTTGAGCACAATAGTATTCCATCACCAACATATACCACAGTTTGTTCAGCCATTCCCCAATTGATGGGCATCCCCTCGTTTTCCAGTTTTGGGCCACCACCAGCAGTTCTCTTCTAAAACTACAACTCAAGGGGAGTGCCTCATGAGAATAAAATCACAGATCCTGACCAAGAAAAGCAGGAGGAAAGATTCTTCCCTCAATATAAAAAATGCCAGCTTTCAAGAAATTCCAGAAATAGAAGCTAGCAAATTTAGGAATTCTTTAAAGATCAATGATAAATTTTGATTTGCCTAATCCATCACAACTATTCTTATATAGGTTTCTTTTTATAATATATATTTTTATCTGTATTCCCTGAGGCCAGTTGATGATGACAATTTGGTATGTTAAAAATAAGTTAAAAATAAAAACATTTAAAACTGTTTTTATTGATGTTTTCTGCTTTTTTACATAGTATTTCATTTCCCCCCCAAGTATTCTTCCTTCACCCCCTCCCAGACTGCCATTTCCATTAAAAAAAAAAGATGGAAAAATCAGTAAAACTAATTGATACATTGGAAAAAGTCCAAAAACAAACTGTGCAACGCCTGTGGATCTCCCCTCTCCAGAGGATGGGTTGGGGGTATCCTTTCATATCTCTTCTTTCTAGTCATGCTATATAATTTTGTTATATACACTTTTGATTTTTGTGTGGTTTTTCCTCTTTCATTTACATTGTTTGTGTTCATTGCATATAGTTCTTGCTGTGTTTATTTCACTTTGAATCAGTTCATATAGATCATTTCCGGCATCTATGTATTCATCACATACATTATTTCTTATAGCTCACTGAGTCATTATATTCATGTATCACAGTTTGCTTAGTCATTTCTCAATTGAACGACTCCTTTCTTTGTAATTCTTTGCAATCATAAGAAATTCTGGGATAAATAATTTGGTGTATATGGGGATTTTCTTTTCCTCTTTGTGGTATAAACTCAGAAAGGAGAAGTCCATTTCAAAGAGTATGGATATTTTAGTCACTTTATTTACATAATTGCAAATTGCTTTCCAAATGGTTAGATATAACTATTTTATAGCTCTACCCACAATGTATGAGTATGCTTATCATTTTACAATTCCTTCAGCATTGACTATTGCCATTTTTTTGCCATCTTTGCCAATTTGCAGGATATGAGGTGAAACCTCTGGTGGTTTTGATTTGCATTTCTTTAATTACTAGTGATTTAGAGCATTCTTTCCTGTGGTTGTAAATAGCTTTGCAATTCTTTTTTTTTGAGAACTCTTTATATCTTTTTACCACTTATGGATTATTGGACTATGGCTGCTAGTAATTTACATGTGAATATGCGTGTGTATACATATTTTATATATCTTGGATTCCAAACATCTCAGAGAAATGATACAAGATTTTTTCCCATTTGATTGCTTCCCTTCTTCTCTTAGTACATTAATTTTGTCTGTGCAGAAGCTTTTCAGTTCTTTATATAATCAGTTATCTATTTTATCTTTTGTGATTGCTTCTATCGTTTGTTTGATTGAGAATGTATCTTATGTCTGTGAGAGGTTTTATCATCTGATTCTCTTATAAATTTTTTATAGTGTGATCTTTCATATTAATTTAGAATGTATTATGGAATATGATATAAAATATTGGGTAAGCCCAAGCCTAATTTCTGTCCGACTCCTTTACAGTTTTCCTAAGTTTTTTTTTTTTATCAAATAAGGAATTTTTTTCCTAAGTAATTTGTTTTCTTCTTTATCAAACACTGGAGTTATTAAATTCTGTTCTCCCTTATCAGTTCCACTGATTTTTCTCTCCATTTTAAACCAGTATCAGATGGTTTTGATGATTCCTCATTTATATTAAAATTTGAGGGTTGGAAGTCCTATTCCTCCTTCATCCCGACCTCTTTTTGTCATTTCCCCTGATATTCTAGATCTTTTGTTTTTCCAAATGAAATTTTTATTTATTTTGTTAAGCACTATAAAGTATCCACATTATAATTTAATTGGTAGAGCATTAGAAGAATGAATTAATCTTGGTAGCAGTGCTATTTTTATTATATTAATTCATCTCACAAATGAACAATGAATATTCTCTATTTAATCTTTAAGAAGTACTTTATAACTGAATCTGTTTTAAGTTTTTTGTGTGCATTAGTAGGTTGATTCTTAGATACTTTATGCATTTTATAGTTATTTGGAATGGAACTGAGATTTCCCTTTCTATTATTGCTTCTTGGATTTTATTATTATTATATAGAAATGAAGTTGACTTTTGAAGGTTTATTTTATAGACTGCAACTTTGCTGAAGGTAATAGTTGTCACAATTTTATCTTTGTTGATTCCCTAGGATTTTCCAAGTATACCATTAGAGAATAGACTATCAGCTCCCCCCCCCCACACACTTTTTTTAAACAGGAACATATCTTAAAGATACTTTAGTGTGTAAAGATGTGATACTTTAGAAAGTATCACCCCTAAAACTTTTTCTATAGTTTTTGTTTGCAGTATGTAGAACCTACTGTACATATTAATTCTACATCTATGTATTCTGTTCTTACTTATACATTTAATGGAATAGGAATCCATCTATGTAGTATGATTTAGGTAATTCCAGGCATCCAGGTGGTACAGTGGATAAAGAGTGAAAGAGAGTCAGGAAGTCTCATGTTAGGAGACTCACTTCCTGGAATCAGGAAGACTCATCTTTGTAAGTTCAAATCTGGACTCAGATATTGCTTAGCTGTATGACTGGGCAAGTCACTAAACCCTGTTTGCTTCAGTTTGCTCATCTGCAAAATGAACTGGAGAGGGAAAATGGCAAACTACTTTGCCAAAAAAACCCTGAGTCAGACACAACTGATATGACTGAATAATAAAAGGAAGGAAGAAACAGTTATTTTTCCCTAGCCTTCCTTGACCTCTTGCCCTGCCATGATTTCTTGAAATTCTAACATTATTGGCGCATTCCTTTTGACTCTTTAGAAATTATTCCCTTCCACCTTTCTCCCTCTACCTAAATAAAGGCTGAAGATACTTGGTAGTTTTGAGAGAGTTCTAGATGCCTGAATTGGGGATCTTGAAGCTTTATTCATCCCTGTCTCCACTCTCCCTCTCCTTCTCTAAACCCTTAACTTCTGTCCTAGTAACAACTCTAAAACAGAAGGGTGAGGACTAGGCAATAGTGATAAGTGACTTGCCCAGGATCACACAACTAGGAAGTGTCTGAGGTCATATTTGAACCCAGGTTCTTTCCACTCCAGGCCTTACCAACCCCCATCCCTTGTGCCACCTAGCTGCCTCCCAACATTATTTATTCTGAATGGAACATTTTTTCTAATTGAACTACTGCACTCCTCATAGCTCCCCATCCTGCTAAAGTTATGACAGAGTTTTATATCCTCTTTTTTTCTCCCTTTATATTTGTAACAGTACTTGGCAGGCCCATTCATATTTGTCAAGCAATGGAGGTGGCTGTATCTTTGTTTTTTAAACTCATTTGCAGTTCTTTGAGTTTTGACCTCAATTATTTTGGTTAATCCTTTAGCTGTATGACAAAATGGGCTGACATTAGTTTCCAGTAATGCAAAAGTGGTAGGAGCCCTCTACATAACATACTAGGGAGATAGAGTAAGTGATTTATCCTTCTTCCTATGATGGCCTTGAAACAGTTCATCCCATTTCCAAATAGCTAGCTATCCATAGCACTTAAATGTGTGTTTCTAGATAAACTAGGATTCCTTATTGGGGTATGCATCTTCAGGGTGGCAGTACCTAAGAAGTAGCAAGTAATAGTCCTATCAAAAAGGAATTAATGGGATGATACTTACTTAGCATATAGGAGCACTTAGTTTTTCAAAACCAGGATGACTGCTAAACCTAGAGAATGATCTACATTTTCTAATGTAAGTCTGAGAATTGTTGTTAATTAGGGCATCATACTGCTTCGGGAAGTCTTCTGCTAGAAGAATCAAGTCACTCTTAGCTACAGCTTCTTCACCTGTAAAATAAGGGATTTGGAGAAAATGACCTTTAAAGGTACCTTCCAAATCTAAATAGATGAACCTATGATTTTCAGTGTGTGTCTTCAAGAACTGTATAGTCAGTGTCAAATATTTGTTGAAGAGTACTTATTAAAGGAATATTCTTGTATATCTTCAGGTGATTACTGAGAAAGTGACGGCCCTATGGAAAGAATATGGAGTTGGAAAACATGACCAAAAACCCCAACTTATCCAGTGGCCCTTAAAAACATTTCTATAGTTTTGTCATTTGAGATTCAGTGCTTGTCTAACAATACAATAAGGTTTCATTGTGCCTTGTGCCACAGTAAACAGTACTCCAAGGTAAAGGCACTCCCTCTCTTCCAAAATGACATTTTTCTTGGAAATTTTTTGTTTTTTTCTACATCTAATGTTTTTGTCTTTTAGAGAAAAGCATGTTTCTCTTTCTTGTTTTTTAAAAGCTGATATCCTATTATGGCTGAATTTCAGTGACTCGTGTTTCCATTTGATTTTTTTTTGTTTGTTTGTTACAAAGTAGTACTGGTTATGGTTCTGGCTAACTCCTGAGTTTGATCAATATTGCTATGACCTTGTGTTCTTACAAAATAATATACCTTTAAATTTATTAAAACTTCTATAGATAAGTTGTTCAAATAATGTGTTTTCTTACTACTTTTATTTATGAAGCAGTTGCCATCAATTATGTTTTTTTTAGATTTCTGTAAAGAAATCCAGAAAACAGACCCCTAGATGGAATTTTGATCTAATTATGAGTGTTCCTTCTAGTAGAGCAGATGACAGCCCCTCTATACCTTATAATCCTGTGTGAAGTTACACATCTTCATCAGTAAGCAAGCATTTATTAAGTGCCCTCTCTGTGCCAGTCCATTCAGTGCCCTACAAAACCTAGTGCCATCCTGCCTTTCCAGATTGCTGTCTTTCTCATCTTTTCCTGTTGTATTCCTACCACATCTTTCTCCCTTTGTCATCATTTATGATAAAAAGTGTGCATTTGTAAGATTGTTGCCTGAGGTTGGAAATGCAGTTATAGGATCTTGAGAATTTTTTTCTTTGTAAAGCTATAATGGCACCATTCACACATACTTTGACCAAGTTAGTTCACTTACAAGAGCTACATGAGAGCTGCATCAGTTTTTGACTTTATTTTGACAACAGCTGTGGAAGGTAGGTGCTATTATCTCCATTTTACAGACTAGAAAACTTGAGGCTTTTAGGAGGTATGGTGACAAAAAGAAAAAACTATTGATTGGATTGCCCCTTTTTACACAAGGTTTTGTCAACTGAGGCAGTATTTGAACCAAGATTTACCAACTCCAAATCCAGTATTCTTTTCACCATATCATGTTGCCTCAGAAGTGTAAGAAACAAAAGTGCTACATTTGATCTGAGGAAGAAGAGATTCAGGAGGTTTTGTTTGAAGTGGGCTTTTAAGGATGGTGAAAATTCAACAAGATAAGGGCATTCTAGGTATAGAGTATGGTGTGAAGAAAAACATTAAGACAAGAGTGTATAGGGGAAAAAATGAGAGGAGAGGACTGAAGTATGACAGTAGTAGAGAACAATAATCTAGAAAGCCAGAATGGCATTAGATTTTGGAAGATACTAAGCTAGGCAAGAGAACTTGAACTTAACTTGGTAGGCCCTAGGAAGCCATTGGAGACTTTTGAGTAAGGGGAGCAATATGATCAGAGCTCTGTAACACAAAAAGTAGATAAATCTGGATTTCTTGGGTGATGAACTAAGAGAAGGCTCTTCACTAGGACTCCAATATGAATACAGTTACTTTGACTTTTTCTCAGGAACTAGTTTGTTAAATTAGATATCTTTGGCAACTCCTTATTTTACTGATGAGGCAACAAGGTCTAGGTCCCTAAACTGATTTGCCCAAGGTCACACAGATAGTGACAATGGCATCTTCCTTAGACTGTATATGAAATAATGAAAATCATACATGCAATAATACAAATAGAACAGTAAAACAAATGAAAGCTATAGTAATGATCAAGCTTAATCTGAAGAATTGAGAAAATGCGTCTTTCATTAAAGAAGCAGAGGACTGTGAGTGTAGACCAGGGGTCCCCAAACTTTTTACACAGGGGGCCAGTTCACTGTCCCTCAGACTGTTGGAGGGCTGGACCATAAAAAAACTATGAGTAAATCTGTATACTGCTGTCTGGGATAGCGGAGGCTGCAGCTCTGACTGTGATGGGCCTGTCACACCTTGCACAGGCCCATCACCGCCACCACTATACCGGGCAGCAGTATACAGAGTGGGGAATCCCCTCCCCCAGGTCACTGCTCACCATGTTGATGTCTTCCATTGTGCAGCCACATAATCCTTTTTGGGGAGCGTCATTTTCATTCATTTACTCTCAGAACAAGGTGCCACGCAAAGGATTATATCACCGGGAGTAGTACTGTACATGAGCAACACTGTGCTTTGTGGCTCTGCCACATACAGTGCTCCTCTCACTGATCATCAGTGAAAGAGGTGCTCCTTCCCAAAGTGTGGTGGGAGCTGGATAAATGGGCTCAGGGGGCTGCATATGGCCCCCTGGTATAGACTCTCACCCCTACTCTCAAACATATTCAGTGTACTAACTGGTTTTGAAGAAGGGGTGGGGGGTGGGGGGAAGTTAGGTGGCTCTGTGGATAGAGAGCCAGACCTGGAGATGGGAAGCCCTGGATTAAAATTCGGCTCCAGGTTCCTATTAACTGTGTGATTTGGGCAAGTTTCTTAACTAAAATTGCCTAGCCCATACTGCTCTTTTGCTTTGGAACGGATACTTTGTATTGATTCTAAGGCAGAAGGTAAGGGTTTAAAAAAAAACAACAAACAACTGTGGTTTTTGAAAAACAATATTTGTTACAAAAAGGGGGAAGGGTCATTGGGGAGGAGAGAGGGATATATTTGGAAATGAATAGATTTGTAAATGCAAAGGGCATTCTCCAAATAAGAAAATGTAGATCTTTCCTAACTACTTAGTCCCTTAATAATTCTTGCCATTTTGAGTATTTTCATTTTTAAAAATGCTGTAGAGTTTTAAGTTTCAATTTTTCTTACTCTACTATTTTCCAAAATCTAAACTGGATCCAGAATGTTTCAGAGTATAAAAAAAAAGTTAGCATTTATTATGTAGCATTTTAAGATTTGCAAAGTGTGTTAAAAATATTATCTTTTTTGATCCTCACAACAACCCTAAACAAGGAAATGCTGTTATCTATATTTTACTGAGGCACACAGAATTTTCATGACTTGCCCAGGGTCATAAATATAGAAACATCTGAAACTGGATTTGAATTTAGGTCTTGTAGACTCCAGATCTAATTATGTATCTGCTGCACCAATTAACTACTACCTAGGTGGGAAAAAGATATGCTGTAATTCAACATAGGAAAGTTCAGAATAAAAGAGAAGTTAACCCAAGAGAAATCAATTTAATTGTTTATCTACAAATAATTGGAGTCTTTCTAATTTACACCTATTCCCCAAAACAACTTTTAAAACCCACAATTCAAAGTTGAGTAAAGATGAATTTTGTTTTTGGTTTTTATTTAAAGCAAGAAACTGAATAAAATGTTTTCTATTTTTTATAGCATTTTGGCCCTTCTACAGTCAGGTACCAGGACCCAGTTTTTTTTCTCTGAATCTAGCATATTTCAAGAGGGAGATTCTGCTTTCATATACATTGTCTACCCCTTCACAAAAATACTGTCTTAGTCAATAAAAGGGGCTCTAATTATATAACTTGCAGTCTCACCTTTATGTTTCCTCCTTCCAAAATTTCCCTACTCCTCAGTACTACCAGCAACATTATTTCAGTAATAAGATTGAAAATTAGAGTACTTTCTCCATTTTCTGATGCTTTATATTCTTAGAATCACTTTTTATATAGATATTCCATTAGCTATTTGCCTGATCTTTGGTTCTTTTTTTAAAAAGCTGATTTCTGGTCTTCAGAGAATTCTTATTTTATGGTTTCAGAACTGACTTGTAATTCCATATATAATATTTAGATTCAATAAAAAAGTGAAAGTCAAGTTCTCATGATCATATGTAACTTTCATAGTCAACTCTTTTCTTGCCTTCTTCTTTGGGGCATTTGGTTCTCTTAGCCTCCTTATAAATCTGGATCTCCATGGAGAAGTAGAGAACTGGATCAAAGGGCCTATATACTTAGTGCTTCTAGAAATCTCAAAAGGATGGGAATAAAGATGAATGAGTGTGGGTAAAAAAGTGTAGAGGGGAGGGTCTTTACAAATTTTACTTAGAATACTTTCACAGGATGAATCTAGGGAATGAACTCAGAGAGGAATATCTCAATGTATATATGTTTCGAATAGCCTCTTTATACCCTGAAGAGAAGCTTCTTAGTACAATTTCAGTGGCAAAATGTTCCTACTTCATTGGTAAGTTCCAGGAAGGAGATAGCATCTATTTAAATGAGATGTTAGGGCAGTTTTCACCCCTTGATGCTCCAGATCTATTCCTGTTCTAAAGGAAATGGGGGAAAATAACAAACTCAGCCTGAATTTATAAGAGTAAAATAAAGCTGAGAGTATCCCATCTCCATTTTAAAAAATAAAGGTAGTATCTATCCAGTTGAAAGTGGGGTCACTCAAATATTGTTCCAGCTTTGCTGGGGGAAAGTAGCTGTAGTAACAGGTGAACAATTTTTCTTTTCTTCTTTTAAATTTTTTTATTTTATTTTTTAAAATAAAATTGGTCTTGGAACCAATATTATGTATTGATTCCAAAGAAGAATTGCAGTAAGGACTAGGCAATGGGAGTCAAGTGACTTGTCCAGGGTTTCACAGCTAGGAAGTGTCTGAGGCCAAATTTGAACCTAGGACCTCCCATTTCTAGGCCTGGCTCTCAATCCACTGAACCATCTAGCTGACCCCTTTCTCCTTTTTTTTTTTAAACCCTTATCTTCTGACTTAGAATACTAACCCTAAGCATTGGTTCCAAGGTAGAAGCATGGGAAGGACTAGGCAGTTGGAGTTAGAGTGGCTTGTCTAGTGTCCCACAGCTAGGAAGTGTCTGAGGCCAAATTTGAACCCAAGACCTCCTGTCTCCAGACATGACTATCCACTGAGCCATCCAGATTCCCTGAACAGTTTTTCAGTGTAGAAAAAGTGGATTTGCTCTTACATTGACATCTAATTGTGTGACTTTGGGCAAGTAAATTTAATCTCAGTTTCTATTTCCCCATCTGTTAAATGGGAATGATAATAAAAAAAATATTTATTAAGCACTTTCTATAGAGTAGGAACTGTGCACAAAGTGCCAGAAATGAAAGGCAAAGACTGCCTTTAAGGAACTTACATATCTTATACTATTGACTCCACAAACTTGTTGTGATAAAAGGTCTACATGTGGAGTATAGGGATAGTTGTTATTTTAACCAAGGTAATTGAATGGTGCAGTGAATAATCCTCGAGGTCTGGAATCAAAAAGTTGTTCAGTCATGTCTGACTCTTTGTGACCCCATCTGGGGTTTTCTTGGCAAAGATAGCAGAGTGGTTTGCCATTTCCTTCTCCAACTCATTTTACAGATAAAGAAACTGATTAAACAGGGCTAAGTGACTTGCCAGACTAACTGAGGTTGGATTTGAACTCAGGTCTTCCTGACTCCAGGCCAAGCACTCTATCCACTGTGCCACCTCAAATTCTTAGAGTCTGAAGGGGCCGAGTTTAAAAACCAACCTCAGCCACTAGCTCTGAATCCTGGGCATGCCAATTAACCACTGTCTGCTTCATTTCTACAACTGCAAAATTGGTATAATAATATCATCTACTTGATAGGGTGGTTGTGAGGATTAAATATTTGTAAAGCACTTAGCACAGTATCTGGTACAAAGTAGGAGCTACTAAATGCTAGTTATTATTACTATTATTAATCTCTCTGGGCCTCAATTTCCACATCTATGAAATGTGAGGATTAGGTCTTATAGGTCTCTTCAAACTCTAGGCCTATGAACCTCTATCCTATTTTTAATAAGCATTTCACTATATTTATACTTTGCATATTATCAGTGTCCTAAATTAATATTCAGTAAAAAAGTGACTTTTAAAGTTCCTGAATGATACCTTGGGATATCAGTTCCCATTAGTATTTTAAAAATGAGTTGGGGGATTATTTGCTTTTTAAAAAAATCTTTCATCCATGAAGATAACTATAAATGGCTTTCTTCTCTAACATTCAAAGGGCTGGCAGAAATTCCCATATTCATTGGGAACATGCCTACTGACAAAGCTGTTGAAAGGACCTGGGGATTTATGAGCATTGAAGGGGTAGGTGTATATTGTACAGATTCAGAGGAGTTATACATTTGACGCTAGTCCCATTTTGATAACTTGGTTCATTTTCTTAAAGTTGGTGCTTTCCTCACAAACTAGAATTGAGATATAGCACAATGTAATGAATGTACAGTAGAAAATCTAGGTTTGAGTTTTGGTTTAGTCACTTACTGCTCATTTCTGTGGTCTTAGGTAAGTCACTTTAATTTCTCTGGGTCTTAGTCTCCTTATCAATAAAATGAGAAGGTTGGACTAAATGATCTCAAGACTCTTTCCAGCACTTTATCCCAGAGGTCAACTATTTTTTACCTTTCAACTACTTAGAACACCTACTTCTCTATCTGAAGGATATCCTCTTGTGGTTAGGATATGTCAGTGCAGCCTCTGCTTTACCAGCAGAAACGAAGGACAGGGAGAAAGAACAAATTACATCTGAAGCAATATCTGGAGAAACGGCAAAGAACTGGAAAGAATCAATGATAAAATTAGTATATGAGGCTATTACTGTTGAATTTCTTTCCTAATTAGTTATAATATGCTTTTATGTTAAAGTGGTCATTATATGTGGTAGCATCTTCAAAGAGCAGCTTGTTTTTACTCCTTTCTTATTGTGAACTTGAGTGTCAGTCGAGAAAGCTTTTCTATACATGTTTTTCATTTAAAAATATTAGTACATTTTGGCTCTGTTTATTGCTTTCCCTCTTAGTTTAGTTCAACAAATGTATTAAGCACCTACTATATGCAATGTACCATGCTAGGTCCTGGGATATATACTAAGCCAAAAGTGGAGCAGTACTGCCCTCAGAAAACTTAAGATCCTCCATTTGTTGAGTTGTCATATTAAAAGCTATGAATCCTTTCAGAAAGTACCCAATGTTATAGCTAAAGCATAGAGATTTTCATAAAGCATCTCTGAAAAAAATGAATTGTAAGGATTGTAATATAGGTTGTAGGGGACTTGACATTTGGGGAAACAGAAAATAAACACCATTCTGCTGGAGTTCATTGTGCCCTGAAAAGGAGGCACCCACTGTATTATATATAGAACTGTTCTTATTCCCATTCTATCTCATCAAAAGAAGCAGGGTACCTAGGAAGCCAAGAGGAACAATTTGATTCCTCGGCCCTTGGGGGAAGAGAGTCATATCAACTTCTAATACAGTGAGGGCCCTCATTTTAAGAACTATTGTGGAAATTTTGAAAAGATCTTTAAGTTTGGAGGCTTTGCTGGAAGGTGGGAAATTTAAAGGGCACTGATAGCACTTCTGATTTTTTTGAAACCCTTATTTTCTGGCTTAGTAACAACTCTAAGATAGAAGACTAGGCAGTTGGGGTTAAGTGTCTTGCCCAGGGTCACATAGGCAGGAAATGGTCCAATTTGAATCCAGGACCTTCTGACTCCAGGCCTAGTATTCTGACCACTAAGCCACCATACAGCCCCTACTTCTGTGATTAAAAAGACTGAGGAAGAGCTAGGATGGGACAGGGACTAGGTATCAGGAGTAGCTCCTTTGTGGGGAACAAGGAGTGCCTTGATTCCAGCTGTTTCATGGGGTTCTTGAGGTAATAGGTTATTTAGGATCAAGGCCATGGCTAAAGGGACCTGAGCTCCCAATTAGTCGACTAGCAAGTGAAGAGACACAACAGCAAGAACCTAGGTTCCTAAAGAGGTACTATCAACACTAGGGGTGGTGGATTATAACCTATTTAATCACTGCTCCTATCCTTTGGTATGCTGAGGCAACCCCAGGCCTCTAGCCCTACCAGAAGAGTCTTCTGGGCTGCATTTTCTGGAGTAGGTGAGCTTGGGGACCCGAGTACTTAGAAGGGATCTTGGGCTCTTCTTTCTCTTTCTTCTGCTTATCCTTGCTCATAAAACTGAGACTGCTGTTCTGGAAGGGTTCTTTGAACTTTGTCCATATTTCAGATGATGAAATTCAACAACCTGGACGAAAGGGATCTGGATTCAGAATCCTAAAACTTGGGAAATCGCCACTCTTACATGAAATCGGGGCCTCTATTTCCTATAGTAGAAAGTGAGGAGAAGGTTGAACAGGGTGATCTCCAAGGTCCCTTCTAGTTGAAACAGCCCCTAAGTCTTTGAGATTTGGGCTCAATTTGTCTCTACCTTAGGACAGCCTCAATTTAATTAGGAGCTGAATAAGTCTTTCTTTGTGACTTCCGGCAAATAATTTCCTTTTCTTTGGGGCCTTAGTTTTTTCTTCTGTAAAATGAAAGTGCAATAGTGGAGTTGGAGGGGAAAGAGGGAAGTCTTGGAAGGTGAAGACATTCTCTAGCAGCACTAACAATAGCAGCAGCCTTATGATGTTTTAGGGTCTACATGTACCCTCTGGGGCTTTAGTCATTATAGTTATTCAATTTAGTAGTTTATATTATTTAGTTATATAAGCTTACTTTATTCTGTATTACTACAAATCTATCTGTGTTCCTCTTAAGTTCTTCACGCTTGTCATTTTTACTGCACAAAAATATCTCATTACTCTGATGTACTGCAATTTGTTCCTTTAATTGATGAGTACTTATTTAGTTTGAAATTTTTTGTTACAACCACAATAACAAAATACTATTTTGAATATTTTGGCATTATAGTATCTTTCTGTCTTTGCCTTCATTATAAGTATATATGCCCAGTAGTTGTATTGAAGGTTGGGGGGTGGGGATATAAATAGTGACTGTAGTCACTTGTGTATAATTCTAGATTATTTTCCAGAAAATTGAACTCCTCTGAAAGGATGTTAGTTTATCTTCTTATAGTCCTTCTGATACTTGTTTTTTCATCTTTGCTGATTTGATAGGTGTACTGGTAAAATCTCAGTGTTTTAATTTTGATCTCCTATTACTTGTGAGGTGAAGCAGTTTTTCATATGTTCATTTATAATTCTCAATTCTTTTGAAAACTGTTCATACCCTTTTTACCATTTTTTTGGAAGGGGGGAATGTTGGTCTTATTTGTGACACATTCTCCTATATAGTGTGGGTATTAGACTTTTAGTTGCAATATTCGATGCAGAGATTTTTTTCCCACTTAGTGTTCTCTTTTTTATACTATATGGATTTTTTCCTATGAAGTTTTAAAAAATTTATGTAGTTAAATTTTGATTTTAGCTTTTATAATCATCTCTGTCTCTTGTTTGGTTAAACATTCTCCTTCAACCATTAATGTAAAAGGCATTTCCTTTTGATATCCTATTAAAAAAATGAAGTTACTTATTATTCTTAATATATCCATTTAGAACTTATTGTAATACATGGTATAAGATACTGTTTTAAATCAAATTTCTGTTAAATTGTTTTTCCCAGCAGCTCTTTTCAGATAGGAAGCCCTTACTTTAGTAAGGGTTTTATAAAATCCTGTGCTACTGTTTTAATTTGTTTCTGCTTTTTGCTTACCTACTCTGTTTTGTTAATGTGATTTTGATTATTTTTGAAAGGTTAACTTTTTTTAGAGTTCAGTAAAGTTACTTTTTTTTTTAATTCATTAGTTTCATGCAGAACTACTTAATGAAAACAGAGGTCCAAGCGATTGAACTGAAGGTATTCCGGTGAAAACCTGCCACTTATTGTATAAATTATTTTTTATCGTGAATTTAAAGCTGGAAAGGAATCTACAAGCAAGAAAAAAAAGTTTGGAATTAGACTCTCAGGATCTGGGCTTGGAAATGCCTCAGGTAAATTTTACTGAGTGTGAGTAGCCTTTTTTTAATATTTTAGTTAAGCAGAGGTCAGTGCCACTGGTGCTATAAGTTCACATATCCCTGGTAAATCTTACTGTGAGTAGTCTTTATATTTGAGCTCAGCAGAAGTTAGTAAAAATTAGTTCCTGTAACCTGTAGCAGAAGACTTCCCTATGTTTTTAGGTCTCACACAGACCTGGTTCAAGGGGTTAACCTAAAAGGATAATTTTCTCTCTTTTGGCTTGTTGTCCCACTTGGAGTTTGTACTGGGAAAATCTCCAACTATATAACTTGGTCTCTTTTCACAAATGTGAATTTATAGGACCCCTAGCTCCCATACATCAAGGTAAAATGCATATGAATGGAGAGTAGTTTGAAGGATGCTAAGGGCTCACAAAACTCATAGACACAGACAACTTATAAGGTACTTGTAGTATCCTTTTTGAAATGAACTAAATTTGACCTTACCAATAAGACAATCATTTATTATAATTAAATTCTTTCTCCTAGTCTTATACTGTAGATTTCCTTTAGAAAGCGAACATACTTTGGGACTACTAGATGAACAAACACCTTTCTATAAGACCTATAATGTCTGAAAAACACATAGAATAATTGGAGTAACAAAGGCCAAATTTCATATCATGTTTTTTATCTGCAGTAACAGGAGCTTTGCCAGTGCCTTCTTTCTCCCAGAAGCACCTGCTCAGCAATGCTAATTCATTCTAGAAGAGCAGGTCTCTGAACTCTCAAACTTGACATTACCCACAAGGCAACCTCCAAGACTATCACTGCCTAGTATATATCCTTTTTCTGACCAGAAGCCTAGATTACAGGATCATATTACCTAGGAAATCAAAATCCTCTCTCTTCTACCCAGGAGGTTGATCAGGAACATTATTCATGAACTTCCCTCTTGAGCTCAGAGGGCAAGCACATGTCTGTTTCTGCCATGTACTTCTGCAAGAACTCAATGATTTCCTTAGCTTCTCTCATCTTTTAGTCTTGGAAAGTCCATTATCAGATCTTTGTCTCTGACTTGTGCCCAGGAGGTCCTATGGGCAAGTACATGTAATTCCCATAAGCTTCCATGCCATTTTCAGTTCCTGGTGGAGGGGAGACTACACAGGCCGTTTCATATTCCCTATGCCCAAATACAGGTTTAACGTATTGCATTCTGTTCTGTCTTCTAAAACAGGGAAGAGTGCTAAACTGGGCTATTGGATCATTTTTATAGGCCTTTGAAAAGAGTAGCATCTATAACAAGTATACATTCCTCCTGAGCCTTAATCAGGCAGTCATCTTTGGGTTTGAGGGATTGGGATTGTCAAAATCAGGGACCATCCTATATCCTTTTTAAGGATACAATGAACATACCTCATTACTGGTATCATATTCAAAAAGAGATGGTTCCCTGCAGGCTGCTAATTGATTTAGAAAACCACTAATTAACATTATCCATATTGTATTTTTATTTTTATTTATTTTTAAACCCTTGCCTTCTGTCTTAGAATCAATACTGTGTATTGGTTCCAAGTCAGAAGAGCAGAAAAGGCTAGGCAATGGGGGTTAAGTGACTTGCCCCAGGGTCACACAGCTAGGAAGTGTCTGAGGCTGTATTTGAACCTAGGACCTCCTGTCTCTCTCTAGATCTGGCTCTCAATCCACTAAGCCACCCAGTTACCCTCTGTCTTTTTATTTTTAAAAAACTTTTTCCAATTACATTTTAATCTGGTTTGAATTTGACACCTCTGGCCTACACTGTAGAGTGGGAGTAAGATTTACATATCAAATTAATTAGATTAATTACATTGATTAAACCCTTTCCTCTTACATTCCTTTTTTGTTTTTAAACCCTTACTTTCTGTCTTAGAATCAATACTATGTATTGGTTCCAAGGAAGAAGAGTGATAAGGGCTAGACAATGGGGGTTAAGTGACTTGCCTGGGGTCACACAGCTAGGAAGTGCCTGTGATCAAATTTGAACCTAGGACCTCTCAACTCTAGGCCTGGCTCTTCAATCCACTGAGCTACCTACCTGCCCCCTACTCTTATATTCCTAATCCCTTTATTAAACTCTCAATTTCTTTTTAACATCCTTTCATTTCTGATCATTCCCTTCATTCTTCTGACAATTGATCCCAGTCCAGCCCTTGAGTCTATATCTTAACTGACATCTGCTCCTTGTTTCCTCTTGGCAGTAGCTCAAGAACTCAGCACTAAGCAACAAATAATATGTTCAAGTTGAAGACTGGGATGGTGGTGAGAGTTGCTGGCTTTGCACTGGCAGTGGGGCTGCTCTAAGGCTGATATAGAATGAGTACTTCCTTAAACCTGCTTTCAGTCCTCAAACTGCCACAACAGTCTCATCTCATCAATATCCCATTTCCTCTATACTCTTTCACTTATGCCACTTAAATCGTGGAGTGGTTACAAGGAGATGGTGATGAAAGACCAAAAGAAAAGCGTTCTTTTCTTCTAGGCCTTTCTCCCCTTTCCTTACTATCTTAGTCCATCATCTTGATATCTTTTATATCCTTATTTTCTCTTGTCAATTAATTTTTCCCTTCTTAACTTTTAAAACAAGCCTCAAGCCTTTTTCAGGACCTCCTCTTTGTACTTTCCCACTCTGTGCACCATCCCCACCAGAGCTTTTTTTTTTTTAAACTCTAACCCACTGCTTTTTCTTCCCTCCTTGTCCCTTTTTCCATGCCACTTATCCACAACTCCTGCTATCTCTCATTCTTCTTTCTAACCATTTTTCATTTAATCTCATCCTTACCAAATCATCTCCATATCTATTTCCCAGAAGGATTAAAAATACAGATATCATTTCATGTAGAAGCCTTGAAATTGAAGTTAACATTTTGAGTATTCAGAATCATCATAGGTTCAGAAGTTTGGAGCCTGGAAAAAGTGGAACATGGCTCCTTGAGTAGAATCTTTTTTCTTCTTTACAATCTCTCTCCCCATACTAGTCCAATGGTTAGGGAGAGATTAGCTTCAGCTAAGTTAGCATACAGTAAAGTTGATCATTTGGGGATACAGGACATATTTTCTTGTTGGTAGGAGAGATTCCAAAGTTAGGGCTCCTACCCCTATGCTTGGCCAATCTCTCTGGATTCTAGAAGATATTATCAAACATGAGTAGATTTTTGTTCACCTGAAAACAATTCTCCAGATTGTCTACAGCTCCCTCTGGCAGCTTCGAAACATATTTGACTTCCCTAATTAGATCAATTTGTCTCTGAAAATTACTCCTTTTTGTAAATAGTAATATTGCCTAGAGCTGGTAATTGACTTAGGTAGACATGATACTTCTAAAAGAAATTTAAAGAGCTTTGCTAAGGATTTATGAAGTCTTAAAGAAACTGAGAACCTCAGAGCACAGGTGCTATTTTTTCACTACTGCTAATCAAGGACAAAGTCCTCATAAGAGGGGTAGATCTGAGAAATGAATAGGTAGAAAAGGTGATATTGTGAGAATAGGTCTGGATTTCTGGATTATAGCTTAAAATACAGGAATGATGGGATCCTGGTAAGAGATGGAGTGTACTTAATAAAAGTTTGTAAAATTTTTATCTGAATTCCTGTCTCTCTACAATGGCCAAGGTAAATACCATATAGAGAAGAAGACTTAGCAGCAGAGATGCCCAGACATTCATAAGATACCAAATCCAGGAAACAAACTTAACAAAGCCAGTTGCCTCAGATATCTATATATAAATTCAGAAAATATGTATAATAAACAAAGTGAACTAGAGATCTCATTCAAGAGAACCAGTTTGACCCCATAAGTGTCCCTGAGACTTAGTGGAGTATGACTTCAGTCTCAAATATGACCCTGGAAGGATATCCCTTATTCAAAAGGAGCAGGATAGGTAAAAGGTGGGTGGGGTAGCTTCATGGATTAAGAAGATATATTATCCATGTTTGAAAATTCAAAGTACAGAAGAGGGAAGCACTGTGGAAATCATTTGAGTGAATATCTATGCAAGCTTAAACATAATAAATACTTTCATCTGATTTGACAACAGATAACAACAGGAACAGGACGGCAACAGGAAGCAAATGAGGTTTGAGGAAACTAATTAAAAGCCTGGAATAGAGTTATGTTATACTAAGGACAGAAGACTTAAATTAAAGGAGTATCTGCTGAATCATTGCCTGTTTAGGCCAAAAGCAGAGTAGTCCATAATTTCTTTTGACTTGTCTTAATGATAATCTCATCCTTCAAAAGTTGAGGAACCAATTAAGTAAACTTTTCCTCTGACCTGATTCTCACCAACAAGGAACAGCTATTTACTGGGGTGCAAATTATGAGAAACTTGGTAGAGAAAGTGACTTTTATTTGAGAAGTTGTTAGAAGAAGAAGAAAACTGGGTGTGATCTGACATACACTCTAGATTTGGAAACTAATTTTGGACAGTTCACAGAAAGAATTGGTAAGATTCTGCAAAGGAAGTCAACATAAGAGTAGAAAGCTATCAAAAATGAACTTTGAAGACACCAAGTTTTCTAATGATGAGGAAAGGGAGTTTATCTATAGACTGAGTAGATGCACAGGAAACTCACTGACCAAATTAGATTTTTAAAAGGTATGTATAGAATTAAGGATGAATATGACAGCATAGCATGATATTGTAAGAATAGTGTCAGGTACTCTAAATGTAATTTCTTGCTTTCAAGTCAGTACTATCTGCCTATACTGTTAGAGGGAGTTTCTGGTTGAGGAAATCACACATTCCTGTAAAGAAAGATACTGTGGTGGTAAAGATGTGTAAGGAGGCAAAAGTTAGGAAGTGAATATGGCAGAATAAACATTTTTAATGTGCCTGTAAAAAAAAATCAAGTCAGGTATTCTAAAACTCAGAATTATATGGGACTGGCAAGAAACCTAAGAACATCAAAAAGAAAATGTTTTTCTCTCCCTCAGAATAGGGAAAAGAGTAGGCTCTAGAAGGTAGAGCTGCTCAGCTTTTAAATTACTTCTGTTCTTTCTGTCAATAAAGGAAGGATGGGGTTTAAAAATCCAAGGTATGTAGTAAAACAGCAAGAGAGCAGGTAGTTAGGTCCAAAGAAACTATATCCTCCAGAACTAGAATAACTGAGAAATGGGTTTGATGAACCATTGTTAATGAACTTTAAAAGACTGGAAAACAGGGTAGATTCTGGACTGAAGAAGCACAAACATGGTCTTCATTTTAAAAAAGTGGAGAAGACTGGGGTTTGTTGTTGACAGGCTAATGAGTTTAATTCATTATTAAGGGATGGTCCTCAAAAGGAGTGATTACATAAACCCAACATGGCTTCATGAACAGGCTGTCAGACAAATCCAAGCAGCTGGATTAGATCATATATACAGAGAGGAGATCAAGACAACCATGAGGGTGTTGAGGTATGTGAAAAAGGAAAAGATACTCAAAGTATAAGGAAATTAATACTGAAAAAAGATGACTGAGAGAACATCAACAACCACTGACAGATATGCCTACTTTACCATCTGTATAAAATTTTTATGAGAACAAGCTACATTTACTTTGGGGACTCCTTGATGAAGTATTCATATGGAACAGACAGAATTTCAAAAGTGATAATTCCTTAGAAGTCTGTCTTTACTATCACAAACTGACTGAAAGATACAGAGAATACAAGATTCCATATTCTTGTGGTTTGTTGATTATATGTATTTGATTTGGTAGAGCAAAATGCCACTTTTAAAAGCTCTCTCCCAATAAGATGTATGCCAACCATATATCAGCATTATTCAGGATAATATTTTTCAGAAACCCTCCAATTAATAGCAGGCAGAGCCCAAGAGAGGGACACATCAAAGATGGTTACCAGTTTCATAAAGGAGATCCATTGCAGAGTACAAGTTGAAGAATCATTCCTTATGCATGGTGAGGTCCTCTAGAGGCCCATTTATGGATGCTATTGTGCTAGTTGTAGCAAGCTTTGGAGTATAGCTGAGCATTCTAGAAAAAGTAGCTTAAATAGCTTTGATCTCTAACCATCTATATATAGATAAACCAAATGAATTATGAATGCCTGTTGTCTGGTCGAAACATATAATTAAATTAATCTATAGAGCTCATCCACCAGTATAACTTGGTCAAAGAGTACAAATGGACAAGTTCTCTTGGACAGGATTATGCAGGAAAAGAAGTCAGAATTGCCTTCAGGAAGTTAAAGAATTCTTCTAATTATCACAAATCCTTCCAAAAATAAAGACCTATCTTTGAATTCCAATGTTTTACCTCTCTTATTATGGCTATGTATTGGGGAGCACTATAGTCTCCAAAGCATTAAACCTGAGTATCACTCAAAAGGCAAGTGGGAGCAGGCTTCAATTCATAACAAATAAGGAAGTATAAGAAAGAACTACTAGAGTAAATTTTGTAAAAAAAAAAAAAAGAATTCATGTTTTGGCTTATACAAGTTTAATTGTTTTATTTTTCATTGTAAATTACCTTGGAATAAATATATTGATCCTATATATAAATGTATGACAAAATGGAAATGGGCTGTTCATGACTAGTACCTGCTAATATTCTCCATTGGTATCTTTACAACGTCAGAAAGCATCAAAGATAATTTGCTCATTGGCATGAATTCTGTGGCAAACTTATGTTAAGAGAAGGACAAAAGTTGCATAGGATAGGCAGACAAGGATGATTTGCAGTCTGCATTATTGGAAGGAACATTCATTTCAATGAGATTACAAATCCATTTGAGCACATCAAACCAGCCTCATTTCCTTTTTTTGACTTAGCTATTAGACTATTGGTGTAAATATAATTTACCTAGATTTTAGAAAAGCAGTTGACAAAATAATGTTCTTATATACAATATGAAGTGATGTAGTTGAGACATTAGTTTTAAGATATAGTCAGAACTGGTTCAATTTGGGCTGTACTTGGAATAGCCATTAAATGCCAGTTTAGAAGGAGATTTCTAGTGGAGAGGCCTTATCCTGTTTGATGTTTTTATCAGTGACTTAAATACATAGATAACATGCTTATCATTGTAAGTCAGACAGCTAGAAGGAGAGTCAAATAATGTTGAGAGTTAGGATCCCCAAAAAGATCTCTGTAGCCTGAAATGAGGAGCAAAGTCTAACAAATGGGAATTTAATAGAATGAAAAGTCTTACAGTTAGGTTTTCAGAAATCATTGTTCTGAGTCCAAAATGAGTGAAGAATATCTAGATAGTAGTTTGTCTGAAAAAAGATCTGAGAGTTTCAGTGGGGTTCAAATTTAACATGAGTTAACAATTTGAAAGAATAGCTCAAAAAGCTAATGTTGATTTTAAACTACATTAACAGAGTCTAGGACTAAAGAGTTGATAGTATTCTGCCCTAATCACACCACATCCAAAGTATTGCATTCTAATCTGGGCACTATTTAAAAAGAATGTTGATAACCTGGAGAGAGTTCAGAGGAGAACAACCACAATGATAATGGATCTTTAAATTGTGCCAGATGAGGTTCAGCTGAAGGAACTGGGGATGTGTAGCCTGGAGAAGAGACTTATGGAGGGGGTTTTATAGCTCTTTTGAAATGTTTAAAGCCCCATCTTGTGGAAGACATATTATACTTGTACTGGTTGTTCCCAAAAGATAGAACTAAGTAGCCATTGGTGGAAGTTTCAGAGGTAAATTTAGACTTGATGTAAGAAAAAAATATTCATAATAATTAAGACTTTTACAAAGTGGAATGGATTGCATTGGTAGGTCATGGGACATTCCCTCAGATAATTTTTTTTAAACCTCTACCTCCTGTCTTAGAATCATTACTAAGTATTGGATCCAAGTCAGAAGAATGGTAAAGGCTAGACAATTTGGGTTAAATAACTTTACCAGAATCATACATCAAAGAAATGTCTGAGGTCAGATTTGAATCCAGGACTTCTCTATCTCCAAGCCTGACCCTCATATTCACTGAGCCACTTAGCTGCTCTCTCTGTATAAGTTTTAAACCAAAGACTGAATGGTCACTTGGGTGAGTTTTAGAGGGGATTCTTGGTCAGGTTTAGATTGTACTAGATACCCTGTGAAGTTCCTTTCCAGTGTTAAGATTACCACCTCAGAGTTAGGCTCCTTTGATTCATTTCTCTTCACTAATCGTACTTATGTGCAGTGTGTATCCACTTCTGCACATTCAGATAACCTTCAACATGACATCACATCATCTTTTCAAAATAAAGGACATGTAAGAGAGAGGCTAGAGCTAACCTCAGTTAGTAGAAGATTATTTTATAGAGCACTAAGTTTAATGCCTCCTGGTTCCTGGGGGGACCATGGACAACGTTTTTCTCTTGCATTTGAAACAATTGGGAACCATCTTTCTTACTACTAGGTATACCACTTCAGTTCCCATGAGACTATCTCAGAAAAGGGGTAATGAAAAGCAAAGGTTATAGATGATTTAATTAATTGGATTGGAGTATCTTTTCAAGTTGTCATCTGAAAAACATCCCTTGGTTTTCGATTTACTATGTAAAGCTATTTTTAAGCATTTATTTTGCATACATTTTTAAAAGACATAAAACATAGATAAAAGTGATTGTGCTTCTCTGAGAAAAATGATAGGGATTGTCTTTGAACCAGTCAGTTTTATTTTGGAGGGAACCACTGAACCAATCAATGGTATCCTGGGTTGAAACCTCTCTTATTCCTATTCTGATAATTTAAACTACTAATGTGCTCCCTTTCTAATGATCTGCTTCTTTATTCCACTTCTGGCCTTAAACTCACTATACTCTTTTCCCTCTCTTAACCAGGAGAGACAGGTGACATAGGTATAATAACAGAATAGAAACTAGAAGATGCTTTTTATGTAGAATCAGGAGAGGCACCTCCCAAGGAATGATTAATCCAGCTCTTATGCTTTTCTGGGGCCCAAACTATTAGTGTTGGGCAGTGACTCCAGTGATTTATTAGGTAGTACTAATATTGTGTGACACTAAAAAAGACCCAAGGTTTACTCCTACTACAAACTTAACAAATATTCCCCCACCAAAATCATGATTACCAAGACAAAATGTTCTTGTTGTACTCATTTCACATGTGGAAACCTTGACTTTTGCTCCTCTATAGGGGCAAAATGAAAATTACTGCTACTAGAGATTTATAAATCTATTCATCTTCTCAGAAATGATAAGGAAATCCTCCAAGGAAATAAGAACAGAAAAGATCTCTTAGTAAAGTTTACAATGTTTTCACTGTACATAGTTGTATACTGAAATACCCACTGAGTAATATACTTTGTGGCCCTCTTTGGTGGATAAATAGTCTTCTGGTGGTGCAAGTTTAATTCCATTGACCATTGCAATTTCTGATGCAATTCCTTATTTTAATTGTTCACATGGTATAAATTGAGTTAGTTGTTAGAAAGTACTTTGAAAAAGATGGATAAACTGCCTTGAACTGTAGATTTTCTTTAGAGGAAGATAATAAAATAGAAATTTTTAAAGACTTCAGATTTTTAAATTAAATGAAATCATTTCATTGCAGCCTAGTGTAAGCGGAATGGACCCGCCTTTTGGGGATGCCTTTCGAAGCCACACATTTTCAGAACAGACTCTGATGAGCACAGATCTCTTAGCAAACAGTTCAGATCCAGACTTCATGTATGAACTGGTAAGTGATACTTTCTTGGGCTCTATTTTAATTTATTTTAACATTTATGTATATTTTGTTTGCTTTGTTTTAATTGAGAAGCTAGTAGGTGGAGAGCAAGAATGAATGTAAGCTCAATTTTGATTCTAAGAAGCCTGATTGTAGTACTTTTTAGAATTATGTATATACCTTCTGCATTTAGAAAGGTAAGATATTTATTGAGAAATCACATAAGGCTGTTTTGCCACTAAGCTCCAGCTAACAAATGAGGAAACAAAAGTGATAAAGCTAGAGTATGGCATTTAAAAAAAATATTCAGGGGTATGAAGTTGAGCATTAAAAAAAAATAGCAGTTACAAGTAATCTGAATAGGTTTGTCAATTTAAGTGATCAAACTAGACATTTAAATAAAATTATTATTTACTAATATGTTTGAATCATACAGAAAGAATTTTGTATCTACATTTGTGCATGAGAATTGAGGTTATGTTCTGGGCCTCATTTGTGACTAGGTTTCAACTATCTTTGATCCTGTTTTTGCTGTTGTTAAAGTTCCCTCTGTTATTAACAGTACAGCTTAGTTTTCCATGATGAGCTAGCTATACATTATAACTATGGTTGCTGTTAAAAAGATATCAAAATTTTCCAAGCATAAAGGAGCAAGAAAAAACAATCTTCTTCAGTGGTGGTATTTATAGTATGTCCACTGAAATCTTTCATTGGCTCATTGTGACACAAAGGTAGCCTTGATTATCAAAGGCTACATCAGTATTATGTTGTTGCATCTATCAGTTCTTACCACACTGGAGAGGCTTTGAGTACAGTCCAACTGACAACCTGTGTGCCCATTGTCTGAGGACCAGCCTAGTCACATGTGGAGAAGCTTGTCACCAAAAGGTTGGTGTCAGGTGATAAATATTTTTAGACACAGAAATTCATGAAGACTGTCTGTGAAAGTATGGAAGGACTATTATATGCTTCAGTGGCAAAAATAGCTATATTTGTAACATCACAGATCCCTCACATGAAGCATTTATAGTTGAAAACAAAGAAACCGTAATATTTGGGCCATACTCCAGACTTGAAGGAAGAACATTTTAAGATATCTGATATCAAGAACCACTTAAGTGACATGTTCCCTCATTTTTATAAAATTCAATGAAGTAAAGAAATTATATAGAATTGTGTATGAAAAATAAATGGCTTTGCCTTAAAGTAAAACAATGACATTAATACAGCAATTGTAAATAAGAGAAAGGAGAATGGGAAATTGTGAATATTTTTTTGTCCCTAAAATGTGGTGCTATTTTTTGTCCCATTTTCCTACTTAGGATAGAGAAATGAATTACCAACAGAATCCCAGAGACAACTTTCTTTCTTTGGAGGAGTGCAAAGATGTTGAAAATCTGGAGACTTTCACAGATGTCTTGGATAATGAGGCTGCTTTAACCTCAAACTGGGAACAGTGGGATACATACTGTGAAGACTTAACAAAGTATACTAAACTGACTAGCTGTGACATCTGGGGAACAAAAGAAGTGGATTACCTGGGTCTTGATGATTTTTCTAGTCCCTACCAAGATGAAGAGGTCATAAGTAAAACTCCAACTTTGGCTCAACTTAATAGTGAGGATTCTCAGCCAGTATCTGATTCCCTTTATTATCCTGACTTGCTTTTTAGTGTCAAACAGAACCCCTTGTCCTCTTCATTACCTGGGAAAAAGATAGCAAGCCGAGCAGCTGCCCCAGTGTGCTCATCTAAGACTGTTCAGGCTGAGGTTCCTTTGTCAGACTGTGTCCAAAAGGCAAGCAAACCCACATCAAGCACACAAATCATGGTGAAGACCAATTTGTATCATAATGAAAAGGTGAATTTTCATGTTGAATGTAAAGACTATGTTAAAAAGGCAAAGGTAAAGATCAATCCAGTTCAGACTCGGCCCTTGTTGAGCCAGGTTCATGCTGATGCAGCAAAAGAAAATACCTGTTACTGTGGAGCTGTAGCAAAGAGACAAGAAAAAAAAGGAATGGATACACTTCAGAGTCATATAGCTCCTACTTTGCCTTTTAAAGAGACCCAGGAACTACTTCTCAGTCCTCCTCCCCAGGAGACTACAGGGTTAATTGTGTCAGGAGAGAGCAGCAGCCTTTCTGCCAGCACATCAGTCTCAGATCCATCCCAGAAGAAAGAAGAGCACAATTATTCTCTTTTTGTTTCTGACAACCTGGGTGAACAACAAGCCAAATGCAACCCTGAAGAGGATGAAGAAGATGAAGATGATGTTGATGATGAGGACCATGATGAAGGGTTTGGTAGTGAACATGAGCTATCTGAAAATGAGGAGGAAGAAGAGGAGGAAGAAGATTATGAAGATGACAAGGATGATGATATTAGTGACACTTTCTCTGAACCAGGTATTGAAAAATAGTAAGACTAGCAGAGCTTTATAAAAGTTACTTGAAAGAGGAAGCTTTTAGGGGGTGATTTCTTTACCTTGTTGGTTTGGGGACTGGAAGGATTCAGGGGTATATCAGTAGCTTAATAATAGTTATCTGCTTGTGTAGCATAGCTAATGCTTTGAGAGCAATTTTTAGTTTATCTTACATCAAGCATTCTAGTATGTCCCCTTGTTCATTACCTCTGCAGAGAGGCCAAGAATCCATTGGCATGAAAGTAATTTTATTTCTGGATGTGACCCTCCAGTATAGTTGAGTAAAATTAGGAGTCCCTAAATTGATTTGGTGTCAGTTTCAACTACTCATCCCCCTGTGGTTCTCATTTATGAAAAAAAGAGAATTTTCCTTTGGCAGGGGGGTGGGGGGGGGACACTTCTGATTCAGTCGGCATTTGCAGAATATTTTTCTTGAATGAGAATACACAAATAGAGGGGAAGTATTAAGGTAATGAATGACGTCCTTTTAGAGACAGAATAAAAAAAACTTATTTATATGCATTACCTGGGCATGAAAGGGGAAAAAGAAGTTAGCCAAGAAAAGTTCTGCTCTGTGTGTATGAAAATGTGCATGAAAATGACACTGCTGAAAGGCATTATTAAAAATTTCAGAAAGAAATGAGAATCTTCCAAATGCCTCATTTTTTTAATTTTTGGCAGATTTATTTAAATATAATTGTTTCATATAAATGTAAATTAATAGTTCTCAATAAGATATAACAATCAATTCTAAGGAGCTGTAAAAATCTAACATTCAAGGGATACTATTATATTTAGTCTTAATTTTTGGAACAAAAATTTCTGGAATTTTATTCAGTGTAAACAGTGGTATTCAGTATTCTGGTTGTATGTCGTTCCCCCCCCCATCCCCCATTACTTGGTTAGAAGTGGATTCTTTTACTGAGATGTTTCACCTTGTATCAGATAGAGACAACCAAATTGTTTTGCCTAGGAACTTCAAATTTAGATATGAAACAATAAGGATTATGGCCACCATCTTTATTGATTTTCAGATGGAAAATAGTGGTTCTATTTTTTTAATTGTCACTATGAAAAATTTGCAGGTTCTCCATAATAATTTTGATCTTTAGCATGATTCATGAGAATTCCTAGTTTGGAAACTAATTTTGAGTGCCAATGAGGACTGGCCATTTTGAGCTCTGAGAATGATGGTTCCGAACCCTGTGTTTTGGAGAACATTAATATCCCCATTTTACTGATGATAAAAATGAGGCTTAGAGAGGTTGAATGAATTGCCCTCCATTACTCAGCTATGCCAGATAGAGTTGAGATTTGAACCCTGGTCTTCCTGACTAATTCTAGCATCATCCCTTATGCAGTACTGCCCCTCTTAAAAAAAAAAAGTAAATAAAAAGACAAGACAAAAAATCCTATTGCTCATTTACTTATTAGCTAGTAAATTCCATGATCATCAGAACAAATATAGTAGGACTTCCCTTCTTTGCATCAGTATATACTTTCCCCTCAGGCTGTATTTTCTTTCTTTTTTTTTAACATTGCCCTTAATGTTCTTGATTTCCCTTGTTAAAAGATATTTGGGAAAGAGGAAGAAGGGAGCTTTGCTTTGCGCTTTCATCCATCTCAGGGATGGCTATGAGTCCTAAATAAGGACAGCCATGCTACTTAGGTTCCTTCAAAAGAGTATGTATATATTTTTAATTGTCTAACCAGAGGTGGTCTCCATCCAACTCTCTTCACTGAACCCTTCAGTAACCGGCAACATTTTATTTGTGGAGCAATTGGTTAAGCTTAGGCAAGCAGGCTGTGAATATGGAACAGAGTAGAGGTTAAATGGCACATGTGGGGATCAAATTCTCATCTTGTCCTTTTTAGCACAATGATAAATGTTAAAGGGGCATTTAATTTTCTTGTTTCCCATTGACTTGGTTTGTATTATGTATACATTTCTCACACTTGCTAATGTACAACTTACTTGGACAGTAAAGACAAAATTGTGGTAATATTTGGGCTTTTGCAAATATGAATAATGAAAATTTAAAAATACCTTCTACTTACACAGAAGAACTAAACCAGTAGCTCCAGGAACCCCAAAGTGAAATACTGGAGAAGAGACAGAAGGAAATACTTTGAAACAGAAGTGTGCCAATTTGGGTGGGTTGATTGGTTTAATTTGTGATGTTCTTGACCAATTTACAAAGGCTCTTTTGTGACCAGGTCACTTGATGCTGTTTCTTGGCTGATGGCAACACTAGCTCATGAGCCTAAAATCTTAAGGGGTGGAGGGGGCATGGGGCTTAGAATAGAGTTTCAGTTCCTGTTCTGGACTTGCTCCCAAGATTACATAGAGCTCATTCAGTAGCCAGCCCACAACTGGAATCATGAGTCCAAGCATGTTGCCTTGGGTTGGGTACCAAATGAAACTTTACTTTGTTATCATTATTTACTGGCTTCTAAAGGCATTTCATATTTCCCATTTGCCCTCAAATATTACTTACTCCTTGCAAATTATTCCTATCAAAAACAACCTAAGGATCTGTTCTTGGAATTATGTTGAAAAACTTAGTATACCATTTGGTCTTCTGATTTGCTTTCACTGACCATGTCAGATAAACATGTGTTCCCCATATATTATTTTCTAAGATTCTAACACTGTGATATTTTCTAACTTGATAGATGCAAGATACCAGAATGATATTTTGCCAGAAAGCAAGGTCAAATGAGGAGTGGTAAAGTTAGTGGCTAACATAAAGTGGAGTGGCCCAATAATAAGTAAAATGTGATCATAGACTGACCTGCATGGATAGAATAGTGCTTCTAAAGTACTCTTTGGCCTTGGTTTGGGTCAAGGCAAACCTGACTGTGAAACATTAGATCTGAGCTGTCCCAAGGTTATAGGATGTTGGCTAAATAGTTCCTCTCAATCTACCTACATTGTCCCCAGCCCAGTTTTGATTCCTTACATCTTAGTGTAGCATCATGAGCCTTTCTGTTCTTCCATAAGCCTAGCAGTAGTTGATGAGGGAAGGAAGTGGCATCTATGTTTGGCTTTTAAAAATAAAAAATGAAGAAGGGAAGGCATTTTAGGTCTGGGGACAGTGTGAGCCAAAGCACAGGTGTGTTGAGAGCAATGTGTACCTGTGACACAGATTTGTGATGTTTAGTTTGTCTGTAGCATAAAATATATAAGGAGCAGTTAAGTGAAGTAAAGCTGAAAAAAAATATAAAGGTTCTTATATGCTAGCCATAGGAGCTTGAACTTTACTCATTTGGGCAGTTAGCAATTATTTGAGCATTTTTATTTTCTTTTTAAAACTTTTTTTATTAATACTCTTTAAAAATAAAGCATTTAAAATGCTTTTATTATATTATATTTCATTATAAAATGTTAAAAAATAAAGCATTTAAAAAATAAAGCATCATTGTTACTTCCCTATGAATCCCTCTTCCCCAACAGGACCCACTTTCCCTTGTAACAAATAAGCCAAATAAACCAGTACTTTGGGCTATTAGATTCCTCATTCTTCACCTGCCACCTGCCGCTTCTGAGCTCATAATCAGAGGATATGTTTCACCATCAAATACTATGAAGTCAATTGCATTGATCAGAATTTGGAAGTCTTTCAATGTTGTTTTCTTTTACATTATTGTGGTCATCATGCAATTTTTTTCTTCTAATTTTACTTACTTCACTATATATCAGTTTATAGAAGTCATACCAAGTTTTTCTAAATTCTTCATATTAATAATTTCTTATGGCATAGTAATATTTGATTACATTTATATACCACATATGTTCAGCCATTCCCCAGTTCCAATTCTTTGCTTTTAGAAAAAACGTTTGTTGTCTGTGGAACTTTTTAGGTCTTTTATGTCCTTGGGGATATATACCTAGTAGTAGTAGTATTGTTGGACAAAAAACTATATATCAATTGAATGATTTTTCTTCTGATGATTTTGAGCAAAATTGTGATAAAACCAGATATGCTAGTAGTAGTCTTGCTGGTTAAAAGGGTGTACATGTGTGTGTGCATGTGTGTATGTGCATATGTGTATATACACAGTTTATACACACATATGCATACACCCAATTGAATTACTTTTTTCCAAAGAAAGTATGATAAGCAAGTATTTTAAGATTAGCTCTCTGGAAGATTACTCTAGGAGTGCATTAAGAATGTATAATATAGAGAAAGAGAAATGGAAAAAAGCTACAAGGAGGCTCTTGTTAACAGTCCAGGTATGGGCACTATAATTACAAGTAGAATAATAATAGCAGGAACAGAGAAAGAAGGGCTGGATATGCAGAGGTAAAATAGGTAAAGAAAAGTGTGATCAGTCCAGAAGTTTTGGGAATGTTATCAGTGCTCTAATTTTATTTTGTTTTGTTTGTGAAACACCTAGATTGAACAACAAAGAAGGAATCCCTTTTTGGAGTTGATTTACTAGAGAAGGTTGCATTCAGTTAAAACAAGCAAGTAGGGTGGGAAATAATTTTTATCTGGTGGCCTTTGGTGTAATAGGTACTTTCTGCACCTTTCTAGGAGGAGGTGGGGAGAGAACAAGTGTTACCCACTGAAACTCTTCATAGCAATCTGTCATGAAGGAAATTTACTCAATCCTGCTATCTGTGAATTTTAGTAAACCTTTTGTTATGTTTCATGTTAGGAAAATAGTGGAATTCACCATAGATTGTTCTTTTTGAGAAATTCTAATTATTTTTGACATTCTTGACATTGACCTACCTTTTGTCTCTTGCTTCAAATGTATATGGTTAATTGGAGTTTGGAAGAGTAATTCTTTAAAAAAAAACACCTTAAAGAAGCCCAGATATCTCAGAACAGTATGATTATTTTGTTTTTATTAATCACTGAAGTTTTAGAAAGCTATATTTTTCCAGATTAATGTTATCATACAATCCATGCTCAACATCTTTAGCTTAGATATCTAATAGGATATAAGTTCCTTGAGAACAGTGAATGTTTCAGCTTTTTGTCTGTATACCTTCTATGGAATCAGCACAATATCTCTTTTCAAAATAAAGCGAATTTAATAGCAAATTACAAATACAATAATAGTTTATATTACATTAAAAAAACAAACTAACTACATGACTAATAGTTTTCCAAAAGTTTGTGGGTTTTTTCCAAAGTTAATTAGTGCTATTCATATTTTGAGATTTTGGTTTTCCCCCAAAGGTTATGAAAATGACTCAGTCGAAGACTTAAAGGAGATGACTTCAGTATCTTCGAGGAAGAGAGGCAAGAGAAGGTACTTCTGGGAGTATAGTGAACAACTAACACCATCACAACAAGAGAGGATGCTAAGGCCATCTGAATGGAACAGAGACACTTTGCCAAGTAATATGTATCAAAAAAATGGCTTGCATCATGGTAAGAGGGGATTGTTGTCAAATAATTAGTACTGCTAGTTCTGGAGCATTGTCTTGAGTATAGATGTTAAACTGTAATGCTCCTTTGGCAAATCCAGAGCTTTGAACAAGAGAGAAAAGGGGGAATAGAGCAGGCGTGGCAGCAAAACTAGTCTGCTCACTACATCTATCTTCTGCTCACAAGTGGAAGTCCTGAAGCTTTACTGTCTCCTTCCCCTTCCCTCTTTCTCCTTCTCCATTCTGACCCTGGGACCTAAGGATGGTGAAGTGATAACAAGATGTTACAATAGATCATCAGAGATTAGGGGTGGATGAAGATATAAGAGCTGAAGATAACATCTCACTTATATAGAGGAGAAAAAGATTTAAATTGGAAGTGGTTAAGTTCATCATCCTAATGTAGCCACATGTAGTTAAATAGCACTCACAGATGTGGATGGAAGTAAGAAGATAGTAGTAGGTTGGGATTGCTAGGGGAGTAGTTTTTCCATTTATTGCATGATGGGGGAGGGGAGAAATGCCTGCCATTTACTAGCACTTCAGGGATGAGTAGGTGTCCTCTGTTTGAATGACTAACCTTATTTACACACCATACTTTTTAATCCTTAGTAAAAATGGTCTTCAAAATGGCAGCTTTGTGAAAATGTATTTTCTTCTGCTGAAGAGACTTGTTTAAGGACAGTAGAGTGTTTTTTTTTTCCTTAATAGGAAAATATGCAGTAAAGAAGTCACGGAGAACTGACGTTGAAGACCTGACTCCAAATCCCAAAAAACTGCTTCAGATTGGCAATGAACTAAGGAAATTGAATAAGGTGATTAGTGATCTGACACCAGTCAGTGAACTTCCCTTAACTGCCAGACCCAGGTCAAGGAAAGAAAAGAACAAGCTAGCTTCCAGGTAAGTTTTGATGATTTCTGCCTCTGTAGATGAATTCTCTGAATTAGGATTATTCTTTTAGTGAGCTGTACAGAAGAGACATCTTCAAACTATGTAGAAAAATGCTATGCTTTCTACCCTTTGGAAACATTTTAAGGTCAGTGTGGAATTTTTCTTTTAACTAGGAAAAGATGGTTACATATTACGTCATTCAGTTTTTACAAAGTATCAGAAAATTAGATTGTAGTTTTTAGTTTGGTATATTTAAAGAAATCAGAATCTACTTGAATTGTAAATAAGTATGTATATGTCAAAACCATAACTAGTAAATTTTGCATGGGGGCAACAAGCTTAGGGTATGGGAAGTGCTGCTGGGCTGTAGCCAAAGGTGAGGCAGGCAAGGGAGGAAACACTCTGGGACCATGCTGTTAGAGATGCCTGCCCTGGTATGAAGCACTGATTACTTTGCTTTAGTTACAGCTCTGATGGGGTTATACTTTTTGGTAGTAACAGTACTCCTAGATAGTAACAGTTAGGTAGTAACAGTTCTTTTGATCCCATAAACAATAGAAGGCATTATTTTTTATTCTCTTTAGAAAGCTTCTGATAGTTGGGAGAGTTTAAAAAAGCATTCTGAATATATCTGAAAACTGATTAAAAAGCAAAAAAAAGTTAACTAATGACTTTTTCCTTTGTAGGGCTTGCAGACTAAAGAAAAAAGCTCAGTATGAAGCTAATAAAGTGAAATTATGGGGTCTTAATACAGAATATGGTAATGTTCTAAGAAATTTACTAGCATTCTACAGAATTACATTTATCTACTCCCTTTCCTACTTATCCACTCCAGTCTTATCATCCATCCTCTCTCTGCTCAGCCTCCACCTTGTTCCACCTGCCTGTTTATCTCTCAGCTCACCAAGTTGTTGTATTTTCTTCCCTTTCTGCCTACTGCCTCTTTGGAACATATAAATAAATATACTTGTATGTGTATCTGGTCTAGTTGGTCCTACACCAGATGTTACCTGTATTATTTTGTTCATCTTATGAAAACTCATGTTTAAAATTTTCATTCGTAATCTATCTTTACAAAATTGATACATGATTTGCATGTGTAATTCATTCCTGAAAATCACTCACATAATTTTTGTTGAGTGAACCATTGGTATAAAATTTCACTTTAAGAACAAACATGGGGGGGGCAGCCAGGTGACTCAGTGGATTGAGAGCCAGACCTAGAGATGGGAGGTCCTGGGTTCAAATTTGGCCTCAGACATTTCTTAGCTGTGTGATCCTGGGCAAGTTACTTAACCAACCTTGCCTAGCCTTTACTATTCTTCTTCCTTGGAGTCAATACACAATATTGATTCTAAGACAAAAAGTAAGGGTTTAAGATATATACATATAGATGAAAAACATATTGGAATCTTGGAACAACATAGTCTACATTGATTAGTCTAGCCAGTTGTGTGGTGAGGATAAAGTAAAAAAAGTGTTTTAGCTGCTTATTGAAGAGATGGTCCTTGTACATAGCCAGAACTCCCATAGTCTGCCTAGTGTACTAGCCACAGGTGCTTGTCTTGCTTATCTGCTTCTAAATGTAGTCCCTTCCATGTGTAGTTACATATTTCAAGGACAGGTTGTTTTATTTGTCACTTCTATGAAAATCTCTTGTATGTGTTTTTGTTCTTAGGAAGAAAAATAAGCCAAATTTACAAATTGTTCAGCTCTAAAAATTATGTTTTCTTTTAAAACTGCTAAAACTGAAGTCAGTTTCCTATAGTGATATAGGTCTATATGTGTGGAGGTATTTTTAATTAGATAATAGTTTGAAAAAATCTGAGCCCCAGTTTTATTGTATTGCAAACATAATACGGGTCACCAGTTTGATGTGGCAGTATAAAAAGTGAACTTAATCTTAGATTTATATACAAAAGAATCCTGGTACTTAGAAAAAAAGTTATTTCCTACTGAAATCTTATCTGATCTGAACAGATCTAGAGTAATAGGCTTGATTTGAATTGCCACATTCTCAAAAGAATATTCACAAACTAAAACATCCAAGGGAAAGATGGTGGTAAAGCACCTTAGTGACCATAGCATACAAAAATCAGTTGGAAGAAATAAGGTTGTTGAATCTAGAAAAAAAGAAAACTTAAGGGAAACATGGAGAGCTGTCTAGGCAGAGAGATCAGACTTGCTCTATTTAGCTCTAGAAAACAGAACCAAGTGGAAACCTCAGTAAGGTAGTTTGATGTGAGGAAAAACTTCATACCTGAGTTGTCTAAAGGTAAAATCAGCTATTTTGGGAGATGGTGGCTAGATGACTAATTATTTGGAATGTTGTAGTAGAGATCTTTCCTCAGGTACAGCTTGGACTGAATGTGAGGACCCTTTCAACTCTATGATTCTGTAATATGACTTGTCAAAAATAGATGAATGACTAGCTTGTCAAATATATAATGATTGATGAATCTGCCACTTATTTTTCCCTGCTGGTGAAGCCTTTTGGTCTTTATTTCTGATAATATCTCTACATGGCCTTTGCCAGAGAGCCATGGACCAGAGGGACTTAGGACATTTTCAGTATGCAACCAAGATAGCAGCAAAACCCATCCAGAAATTTTGGCCTAAAAAATCCTTTACCACCCAAGATTATTCAGTATTGACTGAAGAGACCTAAAGTGGTTTCAGAACTTCCATAGCTACATCAGGAGACAGTAGTACCAGATCACTGACAAATTTTGAAAATATTTGGTAGGAGAAAAGCTTTTTTTTAAATAGTGTTTTTCATATCTCCTAATTATTATAAACTCAATCCCAATAGTTTTTTAGTAGGTAATGTGTTCTATATATGCTTTCTGTTTTGCAGATAACTTGCTATTTGTAATCAACTCTATCAAGCAAGAGATTGTAAACCGAGTGCAGAATCCAAGAGAGGATAGAGGACCTAACATGGGACAGAAGCTTGACATACTTATTAAAGATACTCTTGGTAAGGGTAATACATGACTTACCTTCAAATAACAAGACACAACATGTGGAATGGAACTTAAAGAGGAAAAAAGCTCTTGTTTTCATACAGATATTGTGTATAATACAAAATGCTAATTAAATTTACTAAAGGCAAAGCTGTCTTATCATATTTGTTTTTTAATATGATTTTTACTTTATTGTTAGAATTTTCCTATAGCTTTTATTATCTAGAGATGATGCTTGGGTAATCTCAATTATTTGGGACATAGCTGGGAACACGGAATCATAAAATTCTTCAACTTTTAGAAAAGAGACATGAGTAGCTGAAATAATTGCTTCAAAATCTGTAATTGTTGAGTAAATTCCATAGAAGAACTCTTCCTTCAGGGCATATTATCTTAGGTTTAGTATCCTCTTTTTGCACAGTTTTAACAGTATTGGTCATCTGGGTTCTTAGGTCAAAACAGAGTAGGAATAGCAAAATAAATAGGGCAGACTAGAGTTCTGAAAGAGGCAGGTACAACATTCAGAGAACAATGAGAAGGAACAGCTTATAACTGTTACAGAAAGGGAAAAGACTAGGACCATTAAAAGCAATTAGTGGCCATCAACCATTAATGTTTGAGCAAACAACACCACATTTCTTAGTCCCTAATTACTTGCTCTGAACAACTACTATTGGGATTTGGGGGGGAAAACTGGTTCCATCCCTGAAAAAGTTTCTAAACTAATAGATGGAATGAAAGAAGTACAGAAATCATGATACAAGATAGTTCTAAATTCACCAGAAAGGTCAGAATGACCTGAATGATTCAAGATGGAGAGATCATGTCTAATTGGAACCTTTAAGGAAGACTTCTTAGAATATGTGGCACCAAAACTAAACTAACCTTGATATGGAAGAATAGTAATAGGTAATTGCTTTTATCCATTAATAGTAATAAGGGGAGATTTCTTATAGGCATAAGAAGTCATCATCTACAAAAGAGCATAGGATTAGAGATTTAGAGTTGGAAGAAGCCTTAGAACTCTTTTAGTATAATTTACTTACTGTACTTATGAGGGAAAGCAACTTGTCCAAGGTCATGTGAATAAGTAGGCCCAGAGGAAGTATAAGACTGGGGAACTGTGAATAAGTTAGTTTGACTAGAGTAGAGTGCTTGAAGAGGAATAATGTGACTTGAGACTGAAAAGGTAATGAAGCCCTGAGATCATTATGGTAGGATATGTAGTAATTGCCTCTCAGTCATCAGGAAATGGTTACTATATCTTATTATGTTTACTGGATTCTATTTAAGAAAGTAGAGAAGGGTATAGTATATCTTAGGAAATGAAACCGTTAAAATAAAAAAATTAGAAAACATAAGATTAAAAATTCCTAAATAACTTTAAAGCATGAGGTAAAAAAAAGAAAAAAATAAGTATTTTGTTAACCTTTTAATTTAAAATATAACTAATATAATCATCTAGCTAAAGTGATCCACTAAAAGTAGTGGAACAAAGCCTGTTGAAAATACTGGAATCCCAGTGAGTAGTGAGAAACTATTAGTTCAGAAATTATAAGGAACAGAAATATCTAGGTAGGGTAATAGAGTCTCACTTTTCCCCCTTATATAAGACACAGTGTAAGCTGGGACTGACTATTCATCCCCGTTCATGCTAGGATTGGATTAGGTTGTTAAGGGCAAAAGTTTTTCCATGAAATACTATTGACCCTTAGAAAAAAGTCACTGAAAGGTTACATTCAAAAAGTTATTTAATGTTTCTTTTTTTTTTTTTAGAGTTATAGAGACCATTAAACCCAGCTGCTTTTTAAAAGAACAGTAAAAACATTCAGTAACCACACTTTTTCTTATAAGTTCTGATCTATGAAATAATGAATAACCATTTTCCTCAGATTTTACTGGTTCTAATTCATATTATCTCAGAGATGTTGTTCTAAATGAAATAAGTTAGACTTGGGCCTGAGAGCCTGATTCTTTGGCCTGAAGAAGTGATCAAACAATATTCTCATGGGGCAAAATCAAAGCAAAGGTCACGTCCGATTGTCCTAGAGATTCCCTAGCCCTGGATTAAATGGTGAATTCCTTACCTTCACCATCCCAATTTTTAGAATCACTGCTGTAGACTTTGAAGGGACCCCCTTATTTTAAAGGTGAGGAACCTGAAGCCCAGGGAGGCACTTGCTTGAAGGACACACAGGGAGTGTGAGCATCTGAATGTAGCTGTTCTTTCTTTCTTCAGGTCTACCAGTTGCTGGACAAACCTCAGAATTTGTGAACCAAGTGTTAGAGAAGACTGCAGAAGGCAACCCCACTGGGGGCCTAGTAGGACTAAGAATACCAACATCCAAAGTGTAATTGGCCTCATTTGACCACTACTCTGGTCAGAATTATGTCTGTGTTCAGTCAGGTTCTTCATTGTAAAATTTCATTCTGTTCTGCATGTCAGTTTAGCATTATGTAAACATTTACAATTAGGTTACATTGTTTTAATAACTAAGTAGTATAAGTGAAGCATGATCCAAAATACTTGATTATAGCATTTTTTCAGAGCATAAACCATAGTTAAAATTGCTTCTGGCATCAGTATGGAAACTTATATGTTTATAAGTGGCTGTTTAGGACCAGGATGCAAAATCTATAGAAGTCAGACTTGTTTCCGCAAGTGAAAATGTTAGCAAATGCCAAATGTTCTGGCAGGTTTATGCTCTGAATGCAACACAAAATTAAGAGGAAGCATTTTTTTAAACTGTCAGTTTAGATTGTTTTTAGAATTATTGCTTTGTGTTCTAATTTTTTTCCCACACCCATTAATCTCACTTGTATATAGCACATGTAGCATTCATGCTATGTGTGCCATATTAGATTTTAATTTTCAGAGCTCAATATGATATATATATATATATGTCCGTGCAAGAAAAAAAAAGCATATTCTTTGTGCCTTGTATTTGGGGGAAAACTGTAGCTATAAACTGGTAATGTTTTGTATGATAACCCTAATGAGGAAAAACAAGATGTATAGATGGTAAAATTATGGGGTTTAAATGTTTTTGTTCCAACTCTTAAAATTTTTTTGAATGTATATAGGACTATGTTGAAATGTAGATATATGCCACAGAGTCTGTGTATTGTAAAAAAAAAAAAGATGGCTCTAGAAAACTCAATTTCGGTACTTGGCCGGAAGAAGACAAATACTTGCACATTAATGCGATTGTTTTATTTTTTGTACCAAAGACAAATGCAACTGATATGGCGAACTGCCAGTCTAAGTAAAGTTTTGCACAGCTTACATGATACTGTACTGAATGTATGAAAAAAAAAGGAAAAAAAAAGAAAAAATCTAAAGGTCAGGGTTAGGGATCTTACTGAACTGTGAATTTTATTTCTGTTTGGGTCCAATTATCTACAGAAGGAGCATTCATACATACAAATATTATTTTGCTGTTCCTCTAGTTCGCTTCCATAGTAGATAAGTTGGTGGCCATTTAGGAGTTTGTAAATCTTTTTTTCTGCACTTATTGTAGGAAATTTTAATATATTTGCATTTTAGTAAGCTATTGGTAAAATAGTTTTCGATTTTGAGGATTTAAAAAGTTTATTTAGCTTGTTGTAGTATACTTCCACCAAACAACCAAAATACAGATTATTTTTATTGTACTGTGTATATATATATGTAAAGAAAGAAAAAGCTACAAATATCTAATTCTTTAGTTGCCACTTTTCCAATTGATGTATTATTGTGCATGTAATATTTCCAAGGATCAACACAAGCTTAAAACAAAAAAAATTTATAGATTTTTATATTTTTGTACAGGTATTTCCAAACTAGCTTCTTCAAACTTACATGTGACTTATTCTTGTTAATTCTAGTTTCTATGATTGAGAGATATTAACACTTTTAGTTTTTAGGTGCTCTTTTGCTCATATAAAAGTCAGCTTCATTAGTCAGTGTTTAAACTGTGTTAAAGCTTTACCTAAGAGGTATGAGAAATTCCTTATGTCAAGGCAGCATCATTCTCTGGGTTTGTGGACCTTCCCCCTGGGCTATACCTAGTCTTTCCTTCCTCTTAATATTCACTCTCAAATTTTGTTTCAGCTATTATAGGTGGTAGTGGTGGTGACAAAAAACCCACAACAAAATGAAAAAAACCACAACCACATTAAATAGCTTGCTCAACCAGAATAAAAGTACCAAAAGTTTCAAACTTAGGTTCTGGGACTGTACATTTTAAAGTCATATAGGCCTTCCATTTCCCCCTTGGAGAATTTATTCTTTAGTACAATTTATTTTTATACAGTGTGTTTCTTTTTCTTCATTCAATCAGATGGGTTTTTTTTAGAATTTGCATTTTTTTTTAAGCTTTAGAGTATGAAGGTTTAAGTCTGAAACATCCAGTAATGTATGAACATATTGTGTCTTGTTCCCAGAGTGCATGCACAGTATCATGAAACTTACTTTATAGAAACTCCAAGGGGGGAGGGGGAGAAGTCATCCACACTCACTTGCACTAAAACTGTGATGCACATGTTTTTCCTATACATTTGAGAGAAACATCCCTTATGAGTTCAGGCTCATTCTAGAGTAAATAGATTACAAAACAAACAATGGTTTTTAAAAATTTGTTAGTTCTTTTTTGGTGGGGGAAGGAAGACAAAATACAAGTTTGTAACTTGGGAAGATACAGAGAATGTGTTTGGTAAATTTAAAAGTATTGCCAACACCACAGTTTTATAATCAGGTGAAGATCACTTCCATGATAGAGATTCAACTGATAAGATTTAGAAAATGACCCATTTTAGCGGTTCTATTTTGATCACTTTTTTTTCTGTCTACAAACCAGAATATGATTTTGGTCTCACATTTCAAAAGAAAAAAAGAAAAAAAAGAAAAAAATTATAAATCCATGTAGTGGATTACCCTACTCTCTTATTTCAGTGTTTTATATGTACAACTTAAGTTAAATAGTTCAAAGCTTTTAAATAGTTGAGCTTTTTAATGTTGACACTTTATTTTGTACCTATTTATATATGTATGTATATCTTAGAAAAGCACTTTGTTAAAAAAAAAAAAGATTGCGTTTTATATGATTCCTGCCATTTGCTGCTAAATCTGGGCTGGTCAGAATGCTGCAGCGATACTTGATCTAAATAAAACCTGGCAGTAAAATGTAGAGTAAAGTTAAACCACCTTGCGGTTGTTTTAACTTTACTGTAAAGATGACATAGGCAAGCTGTGCAGCTTTACATTTTAACCAGGGGACTCTGTGGCATTTAAAACCGTCTAGAAATGGTTGTACTTTAATGCCAGTAATAATCTGCTTCCTCTATTGTCATTAAAATATATACATTTAGTGTATACTTATCACACAAACAAATCTTATAAGGGTTAACAAAAACCCCCAACAACTGTACATGTTCTGTTTTTGGAAATTGTGGCATGTATTTTTGGATGAAGATCATTAGAGAAGAGTTCTCTAAAGGTTTTCAGTGTTCATACATGGTATGCAGATCATAATGAAGTCCTGGATTTTATTTTAAGTGGAGGCATTGTGAATATTCACTTCAAATAATCCCATCATTCAAAAGCAATTTATACACTTCAATTCTAATACTACTATGATTTAAAATACAAAAACAAAAAACAAAAAAACAAAAACAAAAAAAAACAACCTTCTTTGTTTCAGATACACTGGATTCTTTATAGAGTTTGTTTCCATATTACAGCATGCTGTCCAACTGCTCTTGTTAAGACCTTGTCAAAGTTTTGAATTGGGTGCCACACTTTTTCAATCGATATGATTGCTTGTTCTACCGTACCATGTATGATTCTTGTCCTTTCCTATATCCTTCATGACAGATTATGATGTGGCTTTATATTGTGCCTTACTTGTACCTTTAGAACTAAATGTCTTCATCCCCTTCCACTCCCTAAGTCTTTTAACTCTTTGACCTTTTTGGAAAGAGAATCAGAACTATAATAAAAAGCATCATGAAGGATTTCAGATGGGTCTGGTTTCAAATTCCCCTCTCTCTTTGTAGTTATTTTATATTTGTATGAAAGACCAATTTTGAATGGTCTTTTGAGTATGAGGGGAGAGGGTTAACAATAATTCCACTACGTCCTTTTTCTCTGACTTTCATGAATTTATCATACAACTTCTTTCTGATGCTTGACTTTTTTTGCTTATTAGCAAATAGTCTGCATTCAAAGAAAGGTATGTTCAACTCATCAGCCTGAAATTTACTTACTTTCATTTTTCCACAAATTTTTTTAGGAGAAGAGTACCAGTTTCTGTTTGTTTCTAAACAGATGACAAGTCTCTTTTAAAGAAACAGAAGTATAGTACTTTTGAAATACAATGCTGTCAGTTTGGATTTCTTTTTTATATATATAATATTCATACAATTATCTGATGTTTGCCTTCATTAATAAAGCTGTTAGTTTATTCACCAAAATGGCAAGACGGATGTGCTTTTCTTTATTCCATAAATCTTTTTAACATGGAGATTTTAGCTGCTTTGAGTTAACTTTCTGAAATGAATTCAAGTGGCCTTCAGCAGGAACTAACAAAGTAATATTATGTTCCCATTCTTGTTAATAGTCTTCCTCAAGTTCTGTTGAAGCATTGCCTAATTACGTTAACACAAATGTTAGTATCACTTCTAGTCTTGAAACTTGAATTTTGAGAATTAATTGAATTATGCCTTCAGTGTTAAAGGAAATGGTTTCAGTTATCCCCTTAATAGAATTTTTGTCAAAAAAAAAATACTGTTTCATGGGGAACTGAGGTCATTTTCATAACTTTGCACAGAAATGCAGTTTGCTACTTTTGTTCTTCCCGAGGATCATGACAAATAGTTTCAAACACAGTGCCACAACAATTGTGGATTCTTTGTAATCTTACTAAGGGCATTATGATTTTGAGAAGACTCCATCCTTTTTTAATCTTAAATATGTAATGATATGTAACTATGAATGTCAACTACAGGAATGTCGATTCATTTGAAAGGGAAAAAAAAGTGTGGGATAAAGACGGCGAAAATGTACTACTGAATGTCACAGTTTTCCAAGGAGCAAATGGTGATTGTGTTGAAACAGTCCCACTGCTCAAACTGACTAGAATTACAGAAAGATTTATGAATTATAAATTGAATTATCATGCCAAATTTCCACTTTTATTGAGAGGACAGGTAGCTCTTTAAAACTACTTCTAATTGGTATTGTAGGGTCAGAGAATTGATGACTAATTGAGAACGTTCAAGTTGAGTATCTTGATGTGCCAAGTTTGGGTAAACCAAGTTTGCCTCTTCTATAACAGTGTAATAGTGTGAAACACACAGGAGGAATGACTTCTGGGTTGGGTAGCAGTGTGACTGATGACCTCATCTGGTCCCTCCTTCTCTACCCACTGTTTTTTGAAGAACCAAAAAGCATAGATGTGTATATATGTGTGTACTGTATCTGCTTTTGGAAAACATTCTTATGGCACTGTATTCCATTGCCTGCTTTCTGATTCTTCCTCCCTAGGATGGTGGCTCCCACTATAACAGAGTTGTCCTGTAGGTTAGGATTTGTGGTCAACAGTGAATTCTAATTCTGACAGAACCTAACAGCCAAGTGGGGGGAGGGAGAAGGAAAAGAATTCCGAGCATTTGTTCATACACTGTGGCCATCTATTTTGCATAGTTGCTTGGAGTCCTGTTTGTAATGTTGTCAAATATTCTGTAGTTCTTTTCCAACTGGAGCTAAGAAACTTTTTATTGGAATCAGTCTTGTCTCTCTTGTTTAGAAAGAATTTTACCTTGTTAACGCATGAGCTGTTTTAAAAGTTACTCTATTTAAATGTTGGTTAATAGTTGTGTAGTTTTTTCTTTTAAGAAAAAAGACACAACTCAAATTTTGACTTTGTTTACTGTCACTTTCCAGCCCCTCTGCACTTCTAGTCAGATACAGACTCGTCAGTGTATGCAACGTCCTTTGTAATTTAAAATAAAAAAAGATGGAAAGAAAAGGTTTTGAACTGAGTTTGCCTCATGTGTGTTTCCTTCCCTTTCCACCTCTCCGTTCCCTTCCATGCCACTTTTCTTCTGTTTTTACTGACACATCTCTAAGATAATATGGATACAATTATTATTTGTATTCACGTACAGAGTAAAGTGGACCTCTGGAGGATTTCATGGGTTACCAGGGCCTAAAAACTCACCATTTGGGTCAGCCCACTAGTAACCAGATTCTCCAAACTTGACCGGACTGGTGTTCAGGCAGCAAATGTAGTCTACTTCTAGGTCCATACTTGAAGCTTTTTATAGATTGGTAGACTCTACTTCAGAATTTACAGTCTGTCGCCATAGTCACAAGACCCAAGCTCTCCTTCATGCTACAGGAAGTCACTTGAAAGAGGACTTTGGTGCAAGAACCCAAGTACTAATCACTGTGCCCCTCTCGTGACAATGTCTGACCTCTTCAATCTTCAGTTAGAAAATGAGGGTAAGGAGATAGAATGTAGAATCCACACACACACCTACATATAAACACATGTGTCTATGGTATATGTTATGTATATGCACCCTGATATATGCATACACACAATTTTTACAATGGAAAACAATTTAATCCTAGTTTATAATACAGTGTCAGCTTTATCTTGAGTAGGAATACCCTTTACAACAGAATTGACATATCACTTATTCAGATTGAAGAAATCCACCTTTCTGCTTTCTACCCAGAGCCCATTTTATTTTTATTCAGCTCCGATTATTGATAAATTTTTTCCTTCTTTCCAGATGAAATCTCTCTACAAGTTGCCTGGTTCTTCTCTATGGGAACAGCCAGAACCAGTGTAATCCCTCTTTAATTGACAACTCCTCTTTCAGACAGTTGGAAATGACTTTCATCCACTCCCTTTCCATCCTACCCCTCAGTCTTCTCTTCTGTATGTAGGTCAAGCATCCCCAGTTCCTTCAACTGATCCTTGTATAACATGTTTCTAATCCTGTCACCATCCTGATTGCCCTTGTGATTTAAGAGTTGTTCTGTTCTGTTTATTTGGTTGCTGTTGTTTATTTTTTTCTCTAAGTTGCCAGTCTGGCTTCTGAGTGCAGGTATAAATGTTCCTTTTTCATAGCATAGCACTTGAAAGGACACTGCAGTCATAGAATATATATTATTATATATTCGAGAATTGAGGGCATCACATTTGACCACTGTAAATCTCTGAGATATTTGTGGAGGAGGGTTTGATTCTGAACCTGGAAGTTCAGAAAGCAATGTGACTGTACCTGGAGCTATTCCAGGACTGAACTTTCTAGGAATACTGCAAATAGAAGAGTACCTAATAGCTTCAGCCTTCTAGGGGTTTTAATAAAGTCCATCAATGAGCATTTATGAAGTACTTCCTATGTGCCAAATATGCCATTTTTAGGATTCAGGGACACCAGAGCTGTATATTCTTTAAAATATACATCCTCCATGCAACACCCTGTTAGCTGAACTATTGTGGCTATCCATTTGCCTTGAATATATACTGTATCATTTAACTGTACCCCTCCCCCCTTAAACCCTTACCTTCCATCTTAGAATCAATACTATGCATTGGTTCCACAGCAGAAGAGTGGTTAACAGCTAGGCAATGGGGGTTAAGTGACTTGCCCAGGGTCACACAACTAGGAAGTGTTTGAGGTCATATTTGAACCCAGGACCTCCTGTCTCCAGACTTGGCAGAATACCATATTCTTCAAAGCCATGAGAAAAGACAGTATTTCATTGATTTTACACAGAAAACAAGTAAAAACAAAAGTTATAAATAAATTTGTTTTTAGGAAGAAAGCTCTAGCAATGACCAAACCAGGGAACAGTTTCTGATAAAGAACAAAGTAAGAATCTGGGTATTGGAGCAATGTATGACTTTACTATGTGTGATATAAGACTCAATATATGACATAAAAATGAATGACTTTAGGATAACTAGGTAAATCTAGGTGAGGGGAAGATCACAAGTTTATAAAGTATGATCTGGAAGGGACTGTCATCTAGTCCAAGGTTTATTAAGTTAAAAAAATTATATGAATTCCCTTTGGCAGTCTCATGAAGCCTCTAGACCCCTTTTTAGAGTAATTTGTATGTGTAAATTGAGATACATAAAAAATCAAAGGAAACCAATTCTATTGGAAGTTTTAAAAATATTAAAAAAAAAGTTCATTTAAAAAAAAAGACCATTCTGAAGTGCTTTTATGGTGAAAAATGCTATTTCCCCCTTACCCGTTTTCAGTTCCATCTTATGGGTTGTTTTTTCCCCTTTAGCATGTAAGCTCCTTGAGGGCAGAGGCTGTCTTTCTTTTGGCTTATATTTGTATTCCCAGTGCTTAGTATAGTGCCTGACACACAAGAAGTGCTTAATAAATGGTTTAGTTATATTTCTTTTCATTTTTTACAAATATTTTGTTTATTTTAATAGAGCTGATACAGATAATGTCCATTTCAAACCCACATCCCAGGCCAAAAAGTACATTAAAGTTAAAAGATAGCAGTTATCTGCTACATACATTTCTGCATCAAAACCTTTAATTGCTTTATAGCTTGCAACTCCCCAACTCTTCAGGTCCTTTTTCTTTTTTTTCTTTTTAAAGTTTATTCTGAAGCTCTTCTTCCACTTTTAAAAGGAACAGTTCATTCTTCCTGAAATCAGGAGAATAGGCAACCTTTGAGCCCGTTTACCTTTTCTCTGGGTGGGATCCTAGTCTACACTTTGTGTTTGGATAACAGTTACTTGTCTCAGACAGAACGACAAACATTTTCTGTTCTATATTGCTGCAAAACCCTGTATTGTCTGTCCATGCCCTCTGGAAGCAAGATCCTGAGCCTTTTTCTTTCTAGTGGTTCTTGTGGCAAACTTACCTGATAAACTCAACCTTCTCACTTTTTCAGATGAAAAAAACTGAGACCCAGGGAAATGAAAGGACTTACCCATGATCCAGATGTAGTAGCACAGCCCGTAGTCAAGCCCAGGGTTTCTAACTCCAAGTCTAGAGCTTTTTTCCCGTTGTATTACTCAGGATCCTAATTAAGCCAAGGGTGCCATTTTTAGACCATTCTCTTGGAATAGTTGGAATAATAGTTAATAGGAGGGGCCTTTCACACAGATTCCCCAACTAAAGCCAGTCAATAAACATTTATTTTTGTTAAGTGCTAGAAATGAGATCTCTGGCAATTTTTATTGGGACCTGTGGCAATGAAGATCAGTGCTACTGCAATTTTATTCTTAGAGAATTCTCTGAGGTACTGAAAAGTTAAGTGGCTTAACCAGGGGCACAAAGACACAGGCAGGACCTGGATTCAAGTCTTTATGATCTTGTGCCAGCTCCTTATTTGTTATCCGATGCTGTATCTTGTCTTAAATATATTGCATTAATTAGAGTGTATCCTCATTTTGTAGTTTCCTCCTTGAGGATCAAAAGCTATTGCTCTTTTTTGTTTTAGAAACTCTAGGGTTTCTCAAAAAATAGACATCAGAAAGTCACATGGTATATAAATTCTGCAAAAAAGTTCTAAATTTTCTTGGTCATATCACAGGGCCCATTCCTTTGGCTTTCAGCAAGTTACTGAACTTCAATCATTGTTGAAGGAAGAACACAGCTTGTAACGCTGGCATGGAAAGTTTATTAACTGATATTAATCAATTGTTCAATTAGATTTATTAAGTCTAACTTAGTAATTTATTAAGTATCCATCAGGTGCAAAGTCCTGTGTTGGTGATGGACAAAAATGAAGCCAACCCAGCTCTCGAGGAGCTTACAGTCTAATGGGAGAATGCAATACATACACAGATAAATATAGACCATGTCATTTTAAGAGGAGAAAAAAGCACTTGCCTTAGTGATGGGAAGAATACTACTGATACGTTACTGTTGCAATAATCTCAGCTTCATGCAACACCTCTAAAAGAAAAAAAAAAGATACTTTGTTATTTAACCCAGATTCCTACCTTCTAGGTGCAGGATGAGTTATTTTGGATGAGTTTGGTTATACCAATATATAGCTCTATTCCTTCAATTATCAATAGGTCAGGGGCTTTAAATCAAGTAGCAGAGCTTTTAAGACATAATAGCAAAGTAAATAAGGGAAAGTTTCTGCACCTCTCCTTCCCCCAAAAGGAACAGTATCCCACAAACTGCTGTACTCTTGGTGGGAAAGAAAATGCTACAGGGAAAATTTGTAGTCCTAGGTCTGAATCCTACTTCTACAGCTACCAATCACTCTTTCCCAGAGGGGTTGTTGCTGACATTTTCAGTTGAGCTTCCTCTCCCTCAGGACTACTGTCAGGTTTAGTGCTTTTCATTTCTTGGGCTTCTTTCTCAAAGGGGGTATTTATTGCTCTTTTGTATCACTGACCATGCCTATGGCTACTTCAACTTTTTTGTTAGGCCTACAGTAACACTCAGCAGCATGGAAAAGAGCCACTTGGATCACAATTCTTTCTCAACCTCCTCATATCTTCTCGGTAGAAATTCCCCCAGACCCACTTTAGGTTGGAGGAATCTAAATTTCTTTCAGTTCTCATCATATGCATAGTAAATATATCAGGGCTACACAAACTACCTTGAAATTTCCAACACTGGAACTGGCAACCTATAAACTATACCTGGATTATTGTTCCCCTTACATTTACTTTGAAGAGAATTACAACTCAATATCTAAAATGCTATTCTAAACCTTAAAACATTTCCTTCACAACACTTGTGAAGTATGGCTTGTATTATTGTCCCCATTTTGCAGATGAGGAAACTGATTCAGAGAAATTAAATAAGTAGACTGCCTGGTATACTGGATTTAGAGACAGAGACTCTGATTTCAAATTTCATTTATTATCCAAGAAACTTGGGGGAAGAAATTCCCAAGTCTTGGACTCATTTTATCCATCTATTAAGTGAAAGCTAAACTCGATTATCTCTAAAATCCCTTCCAGCTCTAATTTTATAACATTCCTGATATTTCACAGCTAATAGGAGTCTTTAGGATTCTTGACTCCAAGGCATCGATTCCAAGAAACAGAGGACGAAAGGATGTTAGAAGTAATTGCATTTGACTCCTATTTGGCCAAGGTTACAGTGCCCAAACTAGGATTTAAACCTAGGACCTCCTGACTCCAAGCCCAGCACCCTTTCCCCTGAACTAAGTCCTGCCCTCTACAATATGTGTACCTAATTATTCCTGTGCCTGTTTTCAACTTTTCACATTGATCCATTTTTAAAACATTCCTTATACCCTATTATTTGTCAGCTCTCTGAAGAACCCAATAGCACATGGTTTCAAATCCTGTTTTGGATATTTTTATTTGCTATGTGACTTTACAGAATTTCCAAGACTCGGTTTTCTTCTCTGTAAAATGCAGATTCCTGTGGCAAGTAACTCAAAAGTTTGTGAGGATCAAATGAGATATATATCAGACATTTTCCAAACCTTCAGAAACTATAAAAATGAACATTATTAGTAGCCCCATGCTCCTTACTTCATGCCCACATAATTGAAAAGAGCCTAGGTTTCCATCATTATAAACTTATAGCTCCCATATAATTTAAAATACATTTATTGGGCAGCTGGGTGGCTCATTGGATTGAGAGTCAGGCCTAGAGACAGGGGTTTTAGGTTCAAATCTGGCCTCAGACACTTCCCAGCTGTGTGACCCTGGGCAAGTCACTTAACCCCCATTGCCTAGCCCATAGCACTCTTCTGCCTTGGAGCCAATACACAGTATTGACTCCAAGAAGGAAGGTAAGGGTTTTTATGGGAAAAAAAAATATTTTGACTTGAACCCACCAACCTTTCAAGCTATTGTCTAGTAGCAATTCCTCCTAGAGAAAGATTATTTACGTTCTTTCCCTTAATATCTGCACCTCCCACCAATTTCTTTATCCTTTAATTCTCAGCTCCTAACTCCACCATTTGACTCAAAATGCCACCTCCAAGGTAACCAATGACTTAAATGCTAACTCCAGTGGCCTTTTCCCAGTCTTCCTTCTATTTGTCTACTGATGCTTTTGACACTATCAGATGTCTTCTTGCATTTTCTTCACTAGGCTTCCATGACACTGCTCCATCTCTGTTGTCTTCCTGTCTGAATACTTCTTCTTAGATCTCCTTTGCTGGATCATAATTGTCTTCCGTCCCACTAATCACAGGCATTGCCCATTCTGAGGTTCTGTCCTGTCCCTCAAATTGCCTCTTTCGGTTCAGGACTCATGGGTTCCCTGGCATTTAAAGCCCACCATACCCTGTTTTCCTACCAGCCTTTCCAGGCTTACTTCATATTGCTCCAAGAACTAATCAAACTGACCTGCTAGTTGTGGTTCCCTGTTCTCCACATTCCATCTTTGAATAGATTACTCTCAAATCTAGTCCTCATTTCTTATCTGAAATCCAGTCCGTATTATCAACTGCCTGCTGGACATCTTAAGCCCTGGAAGTCCCATATATGTCTCAAACTATCCAAAATGGAATTAATTTTCCCCCAGAACCCATTTTAACTCAAAATTTTATTTCTTTTGAAAGTACCATCGTCCTCCCAATCACTCAAGTTCACAATCATAAAGCCAACTTTAGCTCTTCACTCTCTCTCAATTTTCTACACATCTAATCAGTTGTTATTATTGCTACATCTCTCCTATCCATTCCATTCCTTGCTCTCTGCTAACCTAGCCTCTACCCTAGGTTAGATGGGGCAATTAGGTCACTTAGTAAATAGAGCACTGGAACTGGAGTGAGGAAGACTTGAGTTATAAATTCAGCCTCAGATACTGTGACTGGACAAATCACTTAACTTGTTTGCCTCTGTTTCCTAAACTGTAAAATGAGGATAGCAGCACATACACCCAGGGATGTTGTGAGGATCAAATTTGCAAAGCACTTAGCACACTATAGGTGATATATAAATGCTTATTCCTTGGGCCCAACTAGTCTAAGCCCTGAGCTTTTCCCTTGGATTTCCACAGTAGTCTTCTAACTATTTTCCCTGCCTCTGGTATCTCCCCTCTTTAAGCCATCCTTCGAATAATTGATAAAAATTATATTCCTTAATATTGGTAGGACCATGATACCTCTGTACTTGGAAATCTTCAGTTGTTTGCCCATTGCTTCCAGTTTTATCTCTATGTTGGATAAAATGTAAATTCCTCACCCTGGCATTTAAAGCCCACCATACCACCATACCCAGCCTTTCCAGGCTTATTTCATATTGCTCCAAGAACTAATCTTAGTCAAACTGACCTGCTAGTTGTGGTTCCCTGTTCTCCACGTTCCAATCCTGCCCCCCTTTCCACTCCTTGGCACACAGGGTCCCCAATATCTGCGCTCCTTTCTCACTTCTTTCTCTGGAAATCCCTGGCTTTCTTCAAGGTACAGCTCAGATGTCAGCTCTTACAAAAAGCCTTTCCTGACCCCTCCCAGAAGTTAGTCCTCTCCAACTCTCCAAACTGTTTCAGATTACTTTGTATTCACTTACTTGGGTACATGTTAACCCTACAGCATAACGTAAACTCATGAGGACAAGGATTGTTTCCCTTTTGCCTTTGTATACCCTAGCGCCTGGGGCAGAGCCAGGCAGTAGAGCCAGCAGGCGCTTAATAAATGCTTGTTGTTGAACTGGATTGATTTAAAGCCAGAAGACACGGGATTCGAATGGCATCTCTGCTACGTACTACGTGCATGGCCCTCAGCCTCCTCATCTGAAAAGCGAGTGAATAGCCTCCGGCGTATCAAAGGTCCCTTCCAACTCTAATAGCCCTCAGTGTCTTCAGGGTCCTGCCTGTAGATGGCACTGCAACAGTGCCTGGAAAACGGGTAAATAAGAAAACGCAATTTGGTTTGGCCTCTACGGAGGCCCGTAGCCGGTCCTGAAGATGGCGACTACCTTGGACGGCCACGTCCGGATCTGTAACCAAGAGATTGTCATATTCGACTTGGAGGTTAAAGCGTTTATCCAGGTAATGGAACCCTGCTCGAGCACCCCTTCTTCTCCCCGCGTCTCATGTCCGAGCTTCAAGAACCGCAGACCCTCGGGCCTTGAGCATACTCTTTCCTTCCCACTCAGGGAAAGGCAGACAGAACCACTTCCCTTCACCCCGCCCCCCTCCGGCCCCCTTCTCTTTCTCCCACCTTGGTTCTGGGCCTCTCGCGCCCTCCCACCCCCTCGGCATCCCTCGCTTCCGTTGGCGGCCCTCTCCCACTTTCCTCCTCCCTGTTTCCGTTTGTTTCCGCGTGCATTTCTCACCTTCGTTTCTATTGGTCCCTCGTGCCCCATCCCCACTTTCATTGGCCCATTTCCTCCACCCCCTTTTCTATTTCGCTCTCCTCCTTCGCTTCCATTGGTCCTCTGCGGCCATCTCCCCCTTTTCATTGGTCCCATGCCCACTATTCCTCTTCCCCTACGTTTCTATTGGTCTTTGCCGCCTTCCGCTCCCTATTTCACTTCATTCTTCCCTCGAAACACTCCCTTTTAACTTAAATGTAATCTTCTTGCTCTGGGGTCCAGAGAGAGCATCACGTTCAACCCCTTCATTTTACAGTTGACCCCAAAGAAGTTAAGTGTCCTGTCCGTGGTCACTCACCTAGCGTGTCGATAATTCTGACACAAATATGGTGCTCTGTCTTGGTCTGGGAGCCTTTTGGTGAATTTCGCTCAATGACAAATGTTTATTTACAACTCTCCACAAGTGCCCTGCATTGTGCCAGGCAGAAGGGCTACAAAGACAAAAATCAATCAGTGAATAAGCAAGCATTTATTATATGCCTACCTGCTGAGTTGTGCTAATTTATGGGAACAAAAAGGAAAGCCAAAACATAAAAAGTGCCAGCTCTCAAGGGATTTGAATACTACTTGGGAAGACTATGTAAGTAAATAAGAAGCCACCAGACTCTTACAGATAAAGAGAAGTAACCTTTTTGGTAAAGGTTTTAATGGCTACAACCTCTCTGCCAAATGCTTTGTAAAGGTTGCTTTTCATCTGTATCTTGAAAGAAGTAAAGGATGTCAAAAGATACAGGTGAGGAAGGAGAGCATTCTTGACATGAGAAATAGTGCTAAGGTATGGAGCCAGAAAATAAGTCTATTGTAGGAGGACCAGCAAGTAAACTGGTACAGTTGGATTATAGAATGTATGGAGAAAACAAAACTGGAAAGTTTTCACAACCTAAAGGTCATAAGAGTCTTAAATTCTTTATATTAGACCCGGATGATTGTAGTAGAGAGCCACTGAAGATTATTGAGGAATTGATCAAGCCAGCCATTTGAGGAAAATCAGTTTGGTAGCTGTATAGAGGGATAGATTATACTTAAAAGAGACATGAAGCATTGAAACTAATTGGGAGACCATTACAATTCAAGTGGAAAGTGATAAGAACCTGAACTAGAATGGTGACTTGTAGGAGAAATGTGAAGGTAGAAATAAGATTTGTCAACTGATTGCATATATGGGGCAGGGGAGAGGGACACTGAAGTAATTAACTTGGAAGATTGGTGGTTCACTCAACAGTGATAGGAAAATGAAATAATCCCTGTCTTAGAAGTCAAGAAACATTTGTTAAGTGCCAGCTATGTGTCAGACACTTTGCTAAGTCCGGGGGTACAAAGAAAGGGGACAAAACAGTTTTTGCTTTTACAAATTCATGGTCTAATGGGGATGGTAACATAAATGACTGTATAAATAGAATATATACAAGATAAACTGGAGATAATCTCAGAAGGAAGGCACAAAGATTGAGATGGATTAGTAATGATTTCCTTCTGAAGGTGGGATATTAGCTGAGACTTGATGGAAGCCAGGAGACAGAAATGAGGATGGAGGGAATTATAGGTCTTGGGGGATAGCCACTGAAGATGCTTCAAGTTAGGAGATAAGTGTCTTGTTCAGAGAAGAGCAAAAAGGCTGGTATTATTGGATGTACAGTATATAAATGGGAGTATGTTGTAAAACAGCTGGTTGGTGCAATGAAAGGAGTACTGGACCTGTAGTCAAAAAGTCTCAACTTCCTGAGGTGGAATCTGGCCTTAGATACTAGCTATGTGACCCTGAGCAAGTCACTAAACCCTGTTTTGTCTCAGTTCCTCATCTGTCAAATGAACTAGAGCAGGAAATGGCAAACCCCTCTAGTATCTTTATCAAAAAAAAAAACCCAAATGGGGTCTCAAAGGATTGGATATGTCCAAAAACCAATTGACTGAAAGGTGTAAAAAGATTGTCGAAGTAGGAAAGAAACAGACTATTTGACATTTGGTCATAGGTAGAGCTACCAGAGTTTATTCCATGTAGATGATATGGTCAAACCTGTTAGGAAGACCATTTTGACAACTGAGTTAAAGCTGTCCTGGAGTGAGTAGAGGCTTGGGGCAGAGAGACCAGCTTGAAAGGCAGGAGCTGGAAAGGGCCTGTATCAGAGTGGTGGTAGTGTCAGAGGAGAGAAGGAGACAAATAGAGAGTTGATGCAGAGGTCAGATTGAAAAGATTTCACAAAAATTGGATATGGTGGGTGGGAATAAGTGAGGAGTTGAGAATGACATCTAGTTGTCAAGCTTGAGGGTCCGGTAAGGTGGTGGTACCCTTGACAGTAATATACAAGAAGTCTGGACACTGGGAAGTTTTGGAGGAAAAAATGAGTTCCCTTTCACATATGTAAAATTTAAGATGCCTTTAGAACACAGGCAGCTTGGTAGCACAGTGGATAAAGAGCCAGGCCTGGAGTTGGGGGCACCTGGGTTCAAATGTGGCCTCAGACACTTCCAAAATATGTGACTCTAGACAAGTCACTTAACTCCCCACTTCCCCATTTCATAGCCCTTACTTCTCTTCTGTCTTAGAATTGATACTAAGAAAGAAGGTAAAGGTTTTAAAAAAAAAAAAGATGCTTTTGGAACACTCAATTTATCCAATAGACAGAGATGCAAGCCCCAGAAGTTAGGAGAGAGATCAGGGCTGGATAAATAGATCTAAGAATCATCAGCATAGAGATGATAATTGAATCCACAAAAGCTGATGAGATCACCAAATGAAATAAAATAAGAGAAGAGGCCCCAGGACCATCTTGGGAGATACCCAGTTAATGACAATGAACTAGGTGAAGATTCTGCAAAAGAGACTGAAAAAGGTAGGAAGAACTTGGAAATGGTAATGCCTTGAAAATCTGGAGAGAAGGTAGTATCTGGAGAAGGGGCTATTGAAGTGTCAAAGGTTCCAGAGAGGTCAAAAAGAATTAGAATTGAGAAAAGGTCATTAGATCTGGCAGTTAAGAGATTTTTGATAACTAGAAAGGCAGAGGGACTCCAGCAGAGCTGCTCCCTTCCCCCTCTTTGCCACCCTTCTCCACCCCTCTGTGCTTACTTTCTCCCTGAGCAGAGAGCTCAGGCCACTCCCCTTTCTCTCTCTCCCCTGTCTGGGGTAGGGGGGTAGGAGCACTTGTCTCTGAGGGAGGGGGGGTTGGTACACTGCTCATGGTCTCTAAAAGGGACACCATCACTGGTGTAGACAGACTTTTCAAGGACTTTAACCACAAAAGAGAGAAGAGATCTAGGGTGACAGCTAACAGAGATGGATGGATCAATGAGGGGTTTTTGAGAATGGTGAAGACATGAGTGTGTGTGGACAGTAGGAAAATAGCCAGGATACAGAGAAAGATTGATAATAAGTAAGAAAAGTAAGAATGATAAAGGGGGCAATGTGCTGGAGAAGACAGGAGGAACTAAGATCACTTATGTATTTTTAGAGACATTTGCTTTTCTTTCTATCCTTAGTGCTTAGTTCCTTGCACATAATGAAGATAAAATTCTTGTTGACTGACTGATCTGTACTCCATCTATCTGTTTATTACTTCTTGCTTTTACTTTTTTACAATTCTATGCCTCTTTGCAGATTTACAGGTACTGGGTGTTGTTTTTTTATATCATTTCTTGCTTACAGATCACATTGGTTAAGACTGTAGTACAGTGGATATAGCTTTGGGCCTGAATTCAAGAAGATCTAAGTTCAAATTTGGCCTCAGATTCTTAATAACTGTGTGTCCTTGGGAAAGTCAATTAAACTCTTTATCTCCTTCAATTTCCTCATCTGTCAGAGATTTAATAATAACACCTACCTCCCATCATGATTGTGAAGATCAAATGAATATTTGTAATAATTTGAATTTAATTTGATATAATATTATTAAAGTACTTTGCACAGTATCTGGCACATAGTGTTATATAAATGCTAGCTATTATTATTAATTATTATATTTGCTGCACATCTGTTATCCTCAGAATAATCAATTTTGATTTTTTTAAAGGAGACATTTTCTTTTTAAAAATTTTTAATTTTAAAAATATTTTTCCATGTTTACATATTTTATTTTCTTTCTCTCCCCTCTTCTCCCTCCTGGATCCAGTAAGCACTTCCACTGGATTATACAAATGTTATCACTTATATCAATTTCAATATTATTTATTTTTGCAATAGAGCAGTCTTTTAAAACAAAAACCCCAAATCTTATATCCACATAAATAAATGATAAATCATTTGTTTTTCTACTCCCACAGTTCTTTCTCTCAAGATGAATACCATTTAAAGGAGACATTTTCTAATACACTAGTGGACTTAATTTTTGATGTCCAAATAAGTAGGTCAGTAAACTAAAAAAACAAAAGAAACTAAAAGTTTTTTGTTATTGCTGTTTACCTCTAGCCACTTTATACCTCAGTTTTACTGTTTATAAACTATAAGAATGGTGACTTTTATTTTCTAAACAAAAATATTTGGCTGGTAAAGATTTTTTTTCCTCAATATTTGAATGAGAAGATATTTAAGGTCAGGACTGTGATTCAAAATCTGAGAGGTATGATTGTCATAACTATTTTGCAGTACTTCTGACCATTACTTTATTTATGCTAGAAAAAATGAATCTAGTGTTAATTCAGATAAAATTGCATCCCACTCTCAAAAATATGGATTAATGGTACTGTGGATTTTTATAAATGCTAATGAATAGCAAAGTGCTTTAGGTCTATAGGCCAAATCAAACCAAGCCAAGCTGAGCCAACAATCCAGAAGCTATCAAATAAATTTGAAATACATCCTTTGAAACCTTTGTAAAATATTGCAATATTTGTTCTAAGGTTTTTGGTTTCTTTCCTCCTTTGGGGGGGGGGCAGGTTATGTATGAAGATGGAATGAGGTAAAAGAATTGGGAATTAGGGTGAGGTTAGCAGTAGAATAAAAAAAAAAGACCATTGGAGTAGAAGTGAACATAAAGCAAGCCAGCAAAAATCACAGACAAGCAGGACCGATTCAAAAATTATAAGTTGAAGTTATATAATCAAAGGAAGAGCAAACTGTATTTAATAGAGACTCAGTTTCTTGTGTAAAATTCTCTCTCTTTTTTATTTTGTATTTGTAAATGTTTGTTTTATTTGGAAGTGATTAATATCACTTCCAGAATAAAAGTTAAAACACTGAAATTCATTCTATAAATTAATGAAGGAAATTATTCTATATGTTCTAATTAGTTACTGTTTTAGTATTTTATACTACCATTGAAGGGAATTATAATTTTCATTTTTTAAATACCTATTTATTTGTGATTTCTAGTCTATTCCTTTCCAACCAATTGTTTTCACTGTCACTAAAATTTAAGATTCTCAGACCTGTAGTGGAAAAGGCATTGGGTTGGGATTAAAAGCCATGGCTGGGTTCCAGTCCCAGCTGTGAAATCCATTAGCTGTGTTCCCCAGGATAAGTCACTTAACCTCTCTGAACCTTGAACTTCAGGATTCTCATTTGAAAAACAGATAATAATAATAATTACTTCTTTCCCTTTTTTCCTGCCCCTGACATGCTTATTTCTCAGCATTCATTTGAAGGAGAGCAGAAGAAAGTAATTAGTTTGGAAGGAAACCACTCTGAGCCAGTATTATATGAACTCATTGAAATAGTTGGGACTTTGATCAAGAAAAATCCTATATAGAGTTGTGAAGAAAGTGTTTGTAAACCTAGAGGCACATGTATTTTCGTTATTATATTAACTGGATTATGTTTAATAAATGTTAAGGGCTAATAGCTATGTTAAGCTAGAGTAATTTGTTGCTTTATGTTCTTTTCCCAAAAATATTAAACTTTGAGAACAACTGACATGACATTTTGAATTATCTTGCTTTAGAGAGGGAAATAAATAAAAGCAGTTAGACATCCAGGTCTAGAGGTGTAGAATCATACCATGTTTGAGATCTCTCTGGTCAATACTTTTACTTTTTTGGTCTCAGGACTCCTTTTCATTCATAAAAATTATTGAGGATACTCTCCCCCAAAATGCTTGTATGTGGATTATATTTAATTATACTTATATTAGAAATCAAAACTTCTTAGTATCATTGTAAAAATAGTCTTGACCTCAAAGACCCTTTTGAAAGGATCTGGGGGACCTCTAGGGATATTTGGACCACTGATGTAGGCTAGCCTGCTTATTTTACAAATGAAGAAACAGAAAAAAAGGCTTCATTTCATTGAGTGGAAAAGAAAGCACCCATATCTCACCTGTTTTCTAGGATATCCGGGATTGCTCAGGACCATTGAGCACTCTTACAGAACTAAATGCCAAAGTGAAGGAGAAGTTTCACCACTTACGACTCAAAATACAGGTAAGCAACCACTGAACCAGGGGTTTGTTGGTGTGTTATAATGAAGGTGGTTATTTTCTGGACACCAGTTGGGACAGGGATGAATGTTTAAATATATTAGCCGAAGTCTCAGTGATTACAATTCTATATCAACTTACTATAAAATAAGATAAAAAAAAACACACAACCCTCTGAAGCCTTCCTGTTGTTCCTAAACCAAGTTGGACATATTCATTCCTTATATTTTGTACTGCTAATTACCAGTTATTGCTCTCCTGATTTTGGCTAGAGTTATCATATAAGACAGATTGGAGGCTTATTTCTTGGTTGTTGGGTATATTATATATCAAATTAAGTGTTTTACTTCCTTTCTTCCCCCAAAAAGATAAGTGCTGCCTAGATTATCCTGGCAACCAAGATTCTTAAAGTAGTTGAGAAAATGAAACCCTAGCATTACCATGATTAGGGCTTCCCTTCCTATGTCCTACAGCATTCTGTGCATAGTAAGTGTTATTGATCTGTTATGTGTATGTTTGTATATGTGGTTCTGGTTCTCAACTTGTACTGTAAGAGTTGTCTTCTTTCTCTTCCCAAAACTACCTCAAATTCTTTGATACTCTTCTCATGAAAAAGTGATCCTACTTGGCTCATGTTTTTTTTTGACTTGGTGTAGCAGCAGCCTTTTTAATCATACAATTTAGAGCTAGCAGAATGTTTGACTATCATTTAGTACAAGCCGATCATTTATCAGGTCTGGGGTCCAGAGAGCTTATATGACCAGCTTTGTCAGAACACATGTTGATTTGTTTAAGTCAGATAGCTTATGTCTATTTTTATGCCATTCTCCTTTCCATATTTTTCCCATCAGTTATTAGGGTGAAGGCTCCCCAACTCCCCAAAGCTTACTTTTCCCCTCTTTTTTCTGCCTCTGACTTACTTAGTTACCAAGTACTTACTTTATTTGAAGGAGAACAGTAGACAGTCATTAGTTTGGACAGAATCCACTTGGAGTCAGTGCCATATCATCAACCCATTGAAATACTTGGGAAATTGATCAAGAAAAATCCTACACATCATAAACAGACAAATTGACATAATAAAAACATCATAGGCTACATGAAGTCTGTTTCTGATTATTCTGCCAACTTCATGTATGACTGTGGGCAAATTACTACCTCTATAGGCCTCAGTTTCCTCATTTATATAATGGAGGGGTTATACTAGATTGCTCTCCAGGGTCCCTTTTGTTTCTATAGAGTGGTACAATAGTGACTAACATAGTTACAGTGAAGTAGAAACTTGTTTGTTCCAGTAAATAAGAAAGAAGCCTGGGGACCTAAGAAGTCAGTATGGCAACAGAGAGATATATTTTTTGTTGTATTTTTTATAAACATGGATCTATGTAGACTTTCTCTAGACCAGGGATTCCCAGCAGTGGTTTGTGGTATTCTCATAGGGATCAGGATAGGGACTGGATCTGTGATTTTGGGAACTTGAAGATAACAAAGCTCTATTCTAGTGTGAAATGACACCGTCCAGAATTCTCTAAGAAGCTCAGTGACTTTCTTAAGGGCCCACAGCCAGGATGTTAAAAGGACAGGCCAATAGCTTGGGACTTAAACCCAGGTCTTTTTGTCTCTGAAACCAGCTCTATGTCCAGTAAGGCAAGCTGTCAATTAATTTTTATTTGTAAAATGACTATATATTATACACCAATTTAGGAGGGAAATATCAAAGAAACAATGGTAAGTTAACATTTCTACCTTTGGGGATAACACCAAATAGAATAAATTATAGACTTTATGTCATCAGTTATCTTTTATAGTTTGTTGATTGATATTCATTAAGTATTTTATCTGCTTCTAACTTAAGGAGTACCAGAAGTTTCCAGTAATTTTTGGAATCAATTATTTTCTACAACTAGAATAAGTTTTATATGTTTTGCAAGAATCAGTAACTTTACATTATTTTCACATATAATTATTTTCATCTATAGGAGCTTGAGCAGATGGCTAAAGAACAGGATAAAGAATCTGAGAAACAAGCTTTGCTTCAGGAAGTTGAGAATCACAAAAAGCAGATGCTCAGGTAAGTGAAATCATTACCATCATCATGTCATAGTCATACTGTGAATTAAAAATTCCATTGGATTAACTTTCTAATAAGCTTTGTCCAAGTGCTGGGGTGACTAGGTGACATAGTGGATAGACTCAGAAACACCTGATTTCTTTCCTTCCTTCCTTCCTCCCTCCCTCCCTCCCTCCCTTTCTTCCTTTCTCCATTCCTTCCTCCCTTCCTTCCTTTCCCCCTTTTCCATCTTAAGAATCAGTGCTATATATTGGATCCAAGGCAGAAGACCGGTAAGGGCTATGCAATTGGGGTTAAGTGACTTGCCGCAGGTCACATAGCTAGGAAGTGTCTGAGGTCAAATTTGAACCCAGGATCTCCATCTTCAGGATCACTATTCACTGAGCTACCTAGTTGCCCCAGAACCTGATTTCAAATTCTACCTCAGATACTTACTCGTTGTGTGACTTTGGGAAAGTCACTTAACTGATATTTGCCTCAGTTTCCCCATTTATCAAATGAGGATAACCATAGAACTTATCTTTCAAGGTTGTTCTGAAGATCTAATGAGATAATGATTGTAAAATACTTAGTATACGTCTGATACATAATAAGCTCTATGTAAATATTATTATTAGGTAATGATTTAATGTTTCTGTATCTCATGAGTTCCTTTCCTCCCCATACTGATAGGAAATTCCTTTACTGTTCAAATGTAGTTGGGTAAATTATAGAAGAAGGAAAAGAACAAGTTATCAGTGGAGCAATTACTTTATTAGAATATATACTGATCCATCAGTAGTCACATTAACCTATGATGTTTTCTAGCCATAATGTTTATTTATGAACACTTAAATTTAAATTTTTATAAAATTATAATGGTTAGTCCAGTTGGTTTGAGCAGGCTACTTATGAAACCAGAGTCACAGCTATAATTCCTAAATGAGGCATTTAATTTTTCTAATATTTCATGGTCAAAGACCATAGCCTTAACTTAGGGAATTCTTTTGTAGATTTAGACTCTTGATCAAAAGGAAGTTTGAATGAGAGAATGTGAATAAATCTTTTAAAATTCACCCCATTACCTGAAAAAAAAATCACACAACTCATACCATATGCCCTCTGAACTGGAATCCTCTACTCTAAAATGAAGTGATTAGACTCTGTGATCTCTGGTCTTTTCCAACTCCAGATCCTGTGATCCTATTCTCTGTTGATGCTGTTCACATGAGCATGAGTTTTGCATGAAACTCAGTGTCATGCAACATGAAGAGGAATAGATCTTTGGGGTTTTTTTTCTCTTTTATTCTTTTTCTATATCACGCAATATAGTAAAAGAACCAGTCTTCAGATACGGATTTTGTGCTATTCTCTGCTGTGTTGCAGAGTGATCTTATGTGGACAAACTTAGAGGGAGGTGAGGACAGGGAGGCCAGCCTGCTTCTACCACTGCCTTGCATGAATTGCTTTTGCTCTCTAAGAGACTTGGCAGCTTATTATCACTGAAGAGAGTGTATATCTTTTTGATTCCAGCAATCAGACTGCATGGAGAAAAGCAAATCTTGCTTGTAAAATTGCAATTGACAATTTAGAAAAAGCAGAACTTCTTCAAGGAGGTGACATGAGGCAGAGGTAATAATTCCTTTTATCATCCTTTTATGTATGGTTCTTATTTGTACTGTTTTAGTGGTTTAGATCAGAAGTAGTGAGCTTACAGGGGCCACAAGGCCCTAAACTAGATTAAAATGGAATTGGAAAGTGTTAACAAAAAACACAATACAACACATATAGTTACTTTGTGATTTTCTAAATCAGTATGCTGCCTGCAGGGATCTGTTTCTCTTTGAGTGTAACACCACCAGTTTAGAGACCTGTAAACCATTGTTACTCAAGAGAGAGACACAGCATGTAATCAGGGCAAATGTGCTCCTTGCTAAACACAAAGTTTAGATAAGACATAATCACTGTCTTGGAGCTTTTAGGTCTCAAACCCTACCTTTAGGAATCCATTTTCTCTTGTCAGTGACACATTTCATCCTTCCTTTTACTTTTTAGAAAAACTACTAAGGAGTCCCTGGCCCAGACTTCCAGCAGCATCACAGAAAGCTTGATGGGTATCAGCAGAATGATGTCCCAGCAGGTTCGCCAGAGTGAGGAAGCCATGCAGATTTTAGGTAAGACCAGAACCAGGATTAGAAGACTTCTTCCTTCTTTAAACCCTTACCTTCTATCTCAGAATCATTACTGTGTATTGCTTCTAAGGCAGAAGAGCAGTAAGGGCGAGGCAATGGAGGTTAAGTGACTTGCTCAGGGTCACACAGCTGGGAAGTGTCTGAGGTTTCAGGTTTGGCTCTATCCACTGAGCCACATAGCTTCTCTCAGAGGCTCTTAAGTACATTTTCATCTAACTTCTAATGATGCCTGTGGTTGATAAAATTAAAAAGTGATTTTTATAACATTTTCATATTTGAGGTATTTTTAAAATATTGAAAGAAGTGATAATATAGGTATAAGTATATAGATATAGGTATAAGCTACTAACTAGACTGTTGGGCCTTCTGCTTTGAATTTCCTTAGGAAATTCTTTTTAAGTAAGAAAATCAGAAACTCTGGGGGGGTGGTATTAAAGACCACTTAGTTGATTTTTAACTCAGATTGGCAACACATTTTTATTCCCAGGAAAATTATAAAAGGGAATTCTTTTCATTCTTTTAAATTCTATTTTTTCCCAGTTCTTCATTTGAATAGGAAGACTTAGTTTTTCCTCAGAATCGTTCTGAGATTATAAATTCCATACCAGACAACGTATCACTCAGTGTGAATACTATATTGAATACTATAATAGAGCACTATAGAAAGATGCAAAGTGAACAAAAGACACGAGCCTTTGCCTTTGAGTAGTTTATGACCTCATGGGGAAGATGGAACAAACAAATGGAAGTACATTGATCAAAACCACATACATTTCTGGGTCAGCTGGGTAGCTCAGTGGATTGACAGCCAGACCCAGAGATGGGAGGCTCTGGGTTCAAATCTTGCCTCAGATACTTCCCAGCTGTGTGACCCTGGGCAGGTCACTCCCATTGCCTAGAGCTCTTACCACTCTTGTGCCTTGGAACCAATACATAGTATTGATTCCAAGATGGAAGGTAAGGGTTAAAGAAAACACAAACACATATATTTCTACTCAGAACAATGTGTAAAAACTAATGGATTTTTGGAGTGAATGGATTACCTGTAGTCAACACTTAGCCTTGGAAGAGCTTTGAAGGAGCTTTTTTTTCTTTTCTTTTTTTTAAACCTTAACCTTCTGTCTCAGAAGCAATTCTAAGACAGAAAAGCACCAAGGGCTTGGCAATCTGGGTTAAGTGACTTGCCCAGGATTATATAGCTAGGAAGTGTCTAAGGCCAAATTTGAACCCAGGTTCTCTTGACTCTGGGTATTCTATCTACTGAGCTACCTAAATGTCCCTGAAGTAGCTTTTTTAAAAGGAACACTGATACAGTTCTTGTTCTCCCTCCCTCTACCCCCTAACAGGCCTAATTATATTTTTCTGTCAATAATAATTTCCTACTTTATAGTAGGTTTCCTTGAAATGATACTATAAGGGATGGGGAAGGAGTATTCTTTCATCCATGTCCTTTTCGGAATGTAGAGTTTGGTGATCTCTGTTCTCTCTGTCTTATATATTTAGGAATAATTCTGATAAACTCAAGATTGCAAAAATGTTAGGACTAGATACTCATATTGATGGTTTCAAACTCAAACTCAAATAATGACTAATGGAGATGGTGGTGGCAGTAAAAAAGACCACCTCCTCAAAAACTGCCATCATGGGAGAGAAACAACATGGGCTCATCTATCCTCATACTCTCATTAAAAAAAAAATCCTTACTTATCTTCTGTCTTAGAATCAATTCTGTGTATTGGTTCCAAGGCAGAAGAGTGATATGGGCTGGGCCATGGGGGTTAAGTCTTGCCCAGGGTCACATGACTAGGAAGTATCTGCATCCAGATTTGAACCCAGGAGCTTCCGTCTCTAGGCCTGACTCTCAATTCACTGAGCCACCCAGCTTCCCCCATCCTCATACTCTTGTATGAAGTACATTTATTTAGTTACAAATAGAAAAATGAGATAGCATAGATGCAGATCCCTTTTAGGGCACAGACTCTGTCACAGGCTGTTCCACCTGTGTAACCCGCATAAGCAGAGGTATTGGCATTCCAAACAGTTATGTACAATTCATTCCAATCCTGGAAAGGAAATCAAATCATTTTCTGCTGCTGCAAAGTCTAGTAATTCCTTGAATCTTGACCTCCAGTAGGAGTTGAAATGTTAACTATCGTTAACAGTTCATTTAAAGCAAAAGCTGCCAATGAGCTTTTGGATACTACCTACCTAGATTGAGACCAACAAGAGAAAGGCAGGTACCAGGTTATATGGTCTCACTCCTGGCTCTGCAGGTGCTCAAATGCATTGCTGCTCTCAGCAGCCTATTTGACAGAAACAGGGCCTCGGTTCATTTTCAGGATGTCCACTGAGCATAGCCTTCTGCTTTTGTTTCAGCAAATTCTTCTCGAACTATCCTGGATGCAAATGAAGAATTTAAGTCTATGTCAGGAACTATCCAGTTGGGACGAAAGCTCATCACAAAATACAACCGTAGAGAACTGACAGACAAGCTGCTTATTTTTCTTGCTCTTGCTCTCTTTCTGGCTACTGTACTTTATATTCTAAAAAAGAGGCTTTTTCCATTTTTGTAAGATTTATAAGACTATCTTTTCTTTTGACAACCAGTTATGAATCCTCTGTTCCTCTGAGTTCAGCCAGTGCTGCCAGCTCAAACTAAAGTATGTCAGGTTTATTTATTCAAATTGTTCAGTTTCTTAAATGGAAATGCCCTGGGGTTTGCCAGCATTCTTTTGTAAGAGGTAGGGAGAAGATTTGAAGGAAAGCATTTGTTTGGGAAGCTTACAAAGACATTGAAATTCTGAAATCCCCAGGCCCAGCATTTGTTCTGCCTAAACAGTTTATGATCTGAGGCTGCCTTTGTGTATCTGATGGACATCTCTCATTTCTTCTCTCCCTTTCTCTCTTCCTCCTTTTCACCCACCTAGAATGCCTTGAGTTCTAGATTGAAGAGAACTAAAAGGAAAGACAATGGGAGGGGAGGAAAGATCATAAATTTTTATCCATTATTAACAAATCTGATCGTTATGAGAACAAAATGCAATCTGAGTTTATAACATGTCACCATGAGACTATATACACTATATATCTTTATGCTGAAATACTTCTAAGTTAGCTTCTTGAACTTTTAGAAAGATTCCTTAAAGTTGCTGTGATAAGTGGCATACCAAACTAGGCTAGGCAGTCAGAATACAGAACAGATTAATAGTCTGATCTCCTCTATCAGCTCATCATCTGAAAGGGCCAAAGCTAAGTATGACCAAAAAGAGCAAGATGGGGCTAGGCAGACACCATATATTAAAGTCCTTCCTGGTCCTGAGTTCCATAAAGAGCCAGTGGAGTAAGAGCTGGGTGAGAACAGGCCTGAAGGTGACAAAATCTTGTTCTACAGATTTGGCTGGCCTTTTATTCCCCAGCTTTCTCAATACCAGTCTTCCCGACTATTTATAGCCTCAGAAGGCTGAGGAGTGAGGCTGAATGGAGCCTGCACACAATCCCCCCATTCCATGGCGACCATCTCTAGGGTTGCCTGGCACCTGTAGCATCTCAAATTAAAAATAGCCGAGGGGGCTCAGGAGCAGGCGAGACCAAGGCAGCCACAGCATTGTTTAAGTCTGTGAAGTAAATCAAACACAACACAATTTTGGCACTGGTAGTTAGAAGGCATGGTTTGAAGAAGCTATGGGGAAGTGTGATGTGTCTGGAATCCTGGACTGAAACTGGGAAATGGTGTCTAAGTGTAAATCATTAGACCTAGTCATCAAACCATATATAGTTTCTATGGCAAAATTTGTAAAATCATTATTGGTAACATTTTCTTCTGGCTCCATAAGCCATACAGCATCTAATATAAGGGTTCCTATGTTGCAATTATTCTAATGAGAGAGAGCTATAATCTAGAGAATATATACATACACACAGGCAGATGCTGCTAACATATGAACTCTCCCTCCCCCCGCCCCCCCCCCCCCCTCTCTCTCTCTCTCTCTCTCTCTCTCTCTCTCTCTCTCTCTCTCTGTCTGTCTCTGTCTCTGTCTCTGTCTCTGTCTCTGTCTCTCCCTCTCCCCAGAAGAACAGAGGATGCCAAAGTGGTTATCAGAAGGAAAAAATTGTCCTTTTTAGATCTTACAAAAATGAAGAAACCTGTAATGTGTAAACCTGCCTGATAGGTTATTTATATATATGTACACATTTATGTATGTATAGATTTGGACATATCTTTTATATTTTAACTAGACACCAAATTACAGACATAATTGGTTTGTACATATTAGTAATTAAAATTTTTTGAATAATATATACTTAATCCTCCATAGTATGTATTTATATATATATTTGTGTATAGAATATATAATATATTTTCAGATATAGCCCCACTAAAATTTTTTTGTATCATCTTGACATGGATTGATCTGGGCCATGCCAGGGGAACACAAGTTTTCCTACCTAACCAAGACTTTGAGTATGGGTCCAGCCTCAATAAATTGAAAGACCCATTACTAGGAGGTTGACCAAGAGATAGTAAATTTTCCTTCTAGCCACAGCAACTCCTTAAAATCTTTTGCTGAGACATGGAGGGATTGTGATGCATGTGTATTGCTGAAGAACCTCCTCTGCCCAATACTGAAGAAGTCAAAGATTCTTTGGAAAACTCACTTAAGCTTTTTGAGCCTGTTTCTTCATCTGCAAAATGAGAATGATTACATTTCTGCTTCCTACCTCACTACTGGATAGCTAGGAGAAATGAGCATTACCTTCAAACCCTAAGAGAGCAGTGATTCTTAAAGCTATATATGTACATGTTTGTATGTTTGGGTTTTGTTTTTCTTGTTTTAAAAGTGGTTGAGGGTACTCCAAGAGTTACTCCCACCAGTATTATGAAGGACTCCAGATCATAACCTTCTTGCCTTAAAGATCTTTTATTTTTAAAAAAATGAAAAAGGTGAGATGGGAAGAAAATGAGTGCTTTTAAATGAAATGGATGATATACTTAATCTATACATATAATATACACATGTAATTTTAAGCTTAGAATTGAAGTATAGATGGAAAATTCTCAGTCTGACTCCTGTCATAAATATAGAAGAAAGACTTCAAATAAGGATTTTGTATTCTTAAAAGTTTTCTTTCCTATTTAGCTGTTGTTAATATCCTAGAAATCTTTACATTTTACATTTCCTATTCTTATTTTTAATTTGTAAATAAGATGATATTTAGCTTTTTTGGGGACCATAATCAAATCCAATTTTTATTAAATGTCACTGATGTCATCATAACTTATACTTTGCAATCAGATTGAGTCAGAATACCAAATTTAAAATGTTTCCCGATTCCAGAGAGTGCTAACCCGATTCCATACAAATCCAGTAGAGGGCAGTGTTTCACCCTCACTTACCCTGTAAAGTGAGTTGTATTAAGACTTGAGAACTAGAAAGGTATTTAGGGATCAACCATACCAACCTCTTCATTTTACAGAATATATTGAATAAAGATTAATATTTGATGGAATATATTATTGTGCTTTAAGATATGATGAATACAGAGAATCATGAAAAGACTTCTATGAACTGATGCGAAGTACAGTAAGCAGAGTAAGAAAACAATACACAATGATAATCACAAGAAAATTAAATATGTTGCAAAATACAGATGACAAGCTTGGCTCCAAAGAAGATATAGAAGATGACAATTTCTCCCACTCTTTCAATGAGGGAGGAAGGTTGCAAATGTGGAATATTGTATATAATGTCAGATTTTTTTCAATTTATTGATCAATTTTGCTGAATATTTCTCCTATTTTTTAAGGAATTCTTTGTTATAAGGGATAGCTCTCTGGGAGTGGGGATCAGGAGGGATATAAGGGGAAATTTAAGTAATAAAAACAAAAGATATCAATTAAAAATTCTATGCGCTGTACCTAAGGCTAGACATGAGAAAATAGATTGTTTATCAAAGAAATGCTTGATATCTAATGTGACAAAAGTATGTTTTTATGAAGATGTCAAGAATATTTCAACTACTTGTTTACTCAGTACCAAATTGTATCAAATAATTTACTACTAAAGGATGTGTGGCATACTAAAGGCATAAAAATATCGTGAGCATTCAACTTTATATATATATTTTGTGAATGTATACAGCTCTGGTTATTTTCATTCTTGGGATTAGATGTCTTTAAAATGATTTTGCTTTTGATAATTGGATCATGTAACGAAATCACAGAATTTAGTAAGTGGTCATAGAATTAAATGTCTGGAAGGTGTATCTCAGGGTTTTGTACTACATTTTTCTGTTGCCAGGACTACTAACCACCTGTGTAATCTAGGGCAAATCACTTAACCTCTTGGAGCCTCAGTTTTCTCATTTATGAAATGTGGAGACTGAATTAGATAATCTGAAATCTCTTCCAGCCTTATGATCCTAAATCATCCAGGATGATTAAGTATCAAGGGTATTTTCAAGTCTCTAGAAAAGAGGTTTTCTAATATTCAGGAAGCCATTCTTTTCATTTTTATCTTAATTGGGAGCCTATTAGATGTTAAGGCAATGTGTGAGGCACATACAAAAATAAATACTGAGTTTCTACCCTTGAGTCTTAATTATTTTGTTGTGGAGATGAACTATAAGACAGATGAACCCAATCTTTATTTTTATGTAGGGTAAAATTTCACTCAATTTGGTCACAAGTTCCTTAACTTTTGCCTTTTCCAACTTGGCAATATGGGCCACTGATTGGAATATTGCCACCCCAGTGATGACGGATCTCATATCTTTTGTTGTAATTGGTTTCGATGGCCTCTACCAGCTGATCCAGGGCTCCCCTATTTTCCAGGTTAACCTGCATCATGATGAAAACACAGTAAAAGTTCCCAGTTGAGAGGGGTTACCTCTGGCTAGGCAAGTTAGAGGGAAGTTTTGCCAAGGAGGTAGAATTTGAATAAATGGAAAAGAATATTTCATGTGAGCTGTATAAATATATGTCGAGAGGCTTTAGGAAAGTCTGCTTTCAACCTTAGCTTTCCCACCATTTTGGGAAGATGTTATGATGTGGAAGAAAACCCTAAATTAGGAATCAAGATTCAGAACCCAAGCTTGCCTCTTTCTCCCTCTTTGACCTTGTGTGAGTTAATTTTTCTTAGCCTTGATTTTCTCATCTTTATAATGAATAGATTGGACTAGACAACTCTTGAGCTCTGCAGTCAAATATCACATCTTGGTGTTATGGTCAAAGTCTGCCCCATCTTCAACAAAATGGAAACCTTAACCCTGCTTTCATCTAGCTCACAAGGATGTTTTAAAGATAATTGGTTTCCATGCAAGATATGTTGATTCCTGATACCCAAATGAGAAGGCTCTTTAGAGAAAAGTTCCCTTTGAGATTAGTAAAAGAGTTATTTTCCTGATTCCCAGTGTCTTAGGAGATGCAGATAGTTGTATCTTCACACTAGACCCTGCATGGGTTTTACACCAAACTGCTGATCCTGGGTTTCCTCCCTTAATGTAAGGGCAGGGTAAAAATAGCTGAGTGCTAATCTAAGAGATACTGGGAGCAGAAGCCCCAGCAGTGCTGTAAGAATGATGGAGTGCAAACTGTCTTCTGTTCGGACTCTCAGTGGGTTATCTCTGGGTTGCCCTTTTAGCTCAGAATGAAAATGTATCATACCTAACAAGCGTTTTTTTTTTTTAATCTATGAAGTATTGGCATATTCAACAACTTTTTAAGAATCCATTCATTCTAAAACTACTGAAATGATAACCTGATCTCTTGGTGGAACTAAATCATTGTGATCCCTCTTTTCTGGTTTGTACCTTGTGGTTGTGGGTTGGAAAATTCTTTCACCCTAACCTCCGTCCTTCTGAATAGAGAAGAGAGAAAAAGAGCACAAAGCAGAGAAGGAAGTAGACAGCATAATGGAGAGAGGGCCAAGCCTGGAGTCAGGAAGACCTGAATTCAAATTTGACCTCAAACACTTACTAGCTGTGTGACCCTGGGCAAGTAATTTAACATTTGCCTCAGTTCCTCCATGAATTTGGAGAAGGAAATGGCAAACCAATATCTTTGCCAAGAAAGTCCCAAAATGGTGTCATGGGACAGCTAGATGGCTTGGTAGAAAGAGCCAGTCCTGGAATCAGAAGAACCCAGGTTCAAATTTGATCTCAGATACTTCCTAGCTGTGTGACCCTGGGCATGTCACTTAACTCCAGTAGCTTAGCCCTTAAACAGCTCTTCTGCCTTGGAACCAATACTTAGTATCAATCTTAAGACAGAAGGACAGGGTTTAAAAAGTGATATAATAATTCAGATCATAGAGCTGGAAAGCACCCTAGAGATCAATTAGTCCAATCCCTTTATTTTACAGAGGAGAAAACAGAGACCCACACACTAGTTGTGATTTGCACACCTAGTTAGCAGAGGTAAAAGTCGTACCCGGGGCCAGGTCTCTTTCCAACAAACTGTAATGATTCCCTTCTGCACTATAGAAGCCACTATCTGTTTCCTAGGCTTTGGAAAATAAACACGTGTTCCCCTTAAACATATGTTTGCCTTTGTGAGCTTGGTAATGACCATTACTAAGAATCGGGGTGGCTCTATTAATTTAGATGGGGATGTACTGTATTTTTAAGGGCAGCCAGCAGTGCAGCAAATAGATTGCCAGGCCTGAGTCAGGAAGATGTAAATTCAAATTTGATTTCAAACACAAGATGTGTGACCTCGGACAAGTCACTTAACTCTGCTTCAGTTTCCTCACCTGTAAAATAAGCTAGAAAAGGAAGTGACAAACCACTCCAGCATCTCTGCCAAGAAAACCCCAAAGGAGATCCAAAGAATCAAACGCAGCTGAAAATGAACAAATTAAACTTGAGCTCAGGGTCAGGATTTCACAGTTCTGGGCATAGGCAGATAGAGAATTGCCCCGGGGGTCACTAAGAAATGAAGAGGCTTGTCCATGGGCAAACGGCTCTCCTGGTTCAGAGGCAAGATTTAAGCTGGGTCTTCCTGACTATGTGGCCATCCTCTTCCCACGGCTGCCTCTCCTCTAGAGACTTCTCTGTTTGGTTGTAACAGTGCTTCAGTGAATCAAAATTAGTGGTAGAGGAAGAGAAGTTGGGGGGGAAGCAAAGATAGGGTTCATCGAGTCCCTCTGGAAGCCTGAGGCCAGGAAACAGTGGTGTGCTGGTCAGTGTTTTAACTGCCCTCTCTTGGGGGCGGGGGATGGACAAGATACCCTTTTAAGTTTAATGGGCATTATTAACATTTTCTCCACTTTTAAAGTCTAGAGTTTGGACAGCCAATATTATTTATCATAAACCAAGCCCTGATTGGTTGCATTTGCTGATTTCAGTGGCATAAATGTAACTGAAAATGGAAAAGTTAGCTCTCAGGAGCCATCCTCACTGGAGCTAGCCTTGGTGTCTTGTGAGTCCAAGGACTGGGCAAGTAGCAGGTTTCAGGAATACCTTATGAAAGCTGTATTACTGTCCCTACTGAAGAGAAATGGGAAAACCATGGCAGGTGCCAGAGCACATGGTCAATTCAAAGAAGCCGGATCACAAGTTTCTGTGCCCTTCTGCAATTTATTTATTTATTTGCTTATTTAGCCATCTATGTATTTACTTATTTATTTATCTATTTATTTATTTATCTATCTAGTTATTTATTTGCTTATTTACTTGTTTATTTATCTATTTGCTTATCTATCTATCTATTTATTTATTATTTTTTAAACTCTTACCTTCCATCTTAGAATCAATACTGTGTACTGGTTCTAAGTCAGAAGAATGGTCAGGGCTAGGCAATGGGGGTTAAGTGACGTGCCCAGGGTCACACAGCTAGGAAGTGCCTGATTTGAACCCAGGATCTCCCGTCTCTGGGCCTGGCTCTCTATCCCCTGAGCCACCCAGTTGCCCCACCACATGGGACTTTATGGTGAATGTCCCTATTTTAAAAATTGTAAATAATCGATATTTTTATATGTGATCTTTGGTTTATTCCAGTGGTTTTTGTGGATGATTAGTTTTACATTTTAAACATTTTAAATAGGGGAAAAGTGTGACTGTAAATAAATGGAAAAGAGTTTTTAAATATTGGAGAAAAGGAGAGGCATCCATTAAGTTGTCCTCTTGGTCTCACAACTAACACAAGTGGCATTGGGAGCACATGGAAAATTCCTAAAATGGGCTTGTAAAATATATTTACTTCTGTCACATGCCAAAAGGACTGTCCAGGCAATGTCAGTCAACAAGTATTTATTGAGCCCTATGATAGCATTGTCCAGAGAGGGGAGGATAAGGCCAGCGGTCCGGCCTGGCTGAAGGGGGCCGCTAGATGAGACACCCGGAGTCGGGAATTTGCCGGCCATGAAACTGTGCAGGATGTGCAGGCATGCTTGTCTGCGGCTCTGCCAGGCTCTTCATCAAGAGGGAAGGGCAGATAGGCCTGTCATTTGGGATCTGGGCTTCTCCGCCCCAGGAGACTCGTCATCTGAAACTGGCTGTTGAGGATCCTGTCAGAGACTTGAGTGAATAGCGGCGGCATCCCCCGCCAAGCACGGGCACAGCGTGCGGTTTAGGGGAGAGAGGGGAGGAAGGCTACCAAGACGGGATAGATTTTATTCGTCTGGGGACCCGCTTCCTTCCATCCTGCCTCGTCCCAAGTGCGGGTGGGGGGCAGAGAACAGAAACATGATTGCACATTCCGCAATAGGAGGGGGAGATTTTACCCCGAGGACATTAAATCCGATGCCTAAGCACGATTTGGCTCGCTTACGCCTGTATCAAAATGTCTAGTCTCTTGTTTTATGCTCCCATGCCAACATATTTTAAAATGTAGTTTTTGTTTGCATGATCTTTCATTTTTTTACATCAAATCCCCTCCCCCTCCCCCATATTCCCAGGGCCCCGGGTAGGACGGAAGCCCTGCGTGCCAAGGGCTTCCAGGGTTCCAGCGAAGGTAAGAACAAGGGCAAAATGAACGGTGTCTACAAAGACGAGGCAAAGTCCCGGACAGACTGAGTCGGGAAAAGACCACGGTCACAAGAGGTGAGGCCCATCTGTAAAACGGGGATTATAATAGAATCGACCTCTGCGTGGGTGTGAGGCTCCACAAAGAAAACCTTTGTATTGGTAACAAGTAATGGTAGCCATCGTCACCCTCATTCCGTTTGAGGAAAGCAGTGGAGAAGATGGATTTGGAGATGAGCCAGGGACCTTGGCAACAGTCCTCGCGAGAAGGCACGAGAGAATTTCAGGTTGATTGCAGGGGGAGCAGGGGACGACCTGGACTGTGGAAGCAGTAAGTGGGTTGTGGGATGAAGGAGACAGAAGAGCCCAATACAATTAAAGTTTATGAGCCCGGGAGGCTGGAGACAGTGGTGCAGAAATAGACATGTTTTGGGGAGGAGAAGCATTTTTTTTTTAAAACCCTTCCCTTCCCTTGTGGAGTCAATGCTGTGTATTGGCTCCAAGGCAGAAGAGTGGTAAGGGCTAGGCAATGGGGGTCAAATGACTTGCCCAGGGTCACTCAGCTAGGGAGTGTCCGAGGCCAGATTTGAACCTAGGAGAACCTGTCTCTAGGTCTGACTCTATCCACTGAGCTACCTTGACACTCCTGTCCCTCTGTTTTTTAAGAAATGTTTTAGTAACTACACCTAAATATAATGGATTTCCTTTGCAAACCTCTATTTTCTTTTATGCATTTAAAAGTATTATTCTTTATGGAAATAGGTTTTGAGTAATAGTATATGGATAACCCAGTGGAATTGCACATCAAGAACATGGATCATGTCCTAGTCCTAGTGACTACCACGATTGTCTTTGTGCATTATCATCTATTGATGTACCCTCATGTGGCTTTGGAGTCCAAAGGCTGAGGAGCACAGTTTGTGGCACATGGGGCCTGGGACGCCAGTTGTTACGGGAGGTGTGGTTGTGGCCTGGTGTCGGTGTTCACGCACAGCGGCAAGACGTCGGTGGTGGCGGCATGGTTAATGTGGGTTCGCCAGCTGCTTCTGTCAGAGGCAGCGAGTTCTAGTTGCTTTGGTGTCATGCCAGCCCACTTCAAGTTTGACTTTAGCTGATCCTTGAATCTTCTCTTTGGCCGGCCTTGTTTCCTGAGTCCAGCTGACAGTTCGCCATAGAATATCTGTCTTGGTATTCGCTGTGGGTCCATGCGGATGATGTGTCCAGACCATCGTAGCTGGGTTCTGAGGTCCATGACTTCGATGCTGGTGGAGTTGGCTCTGTCGAGGACTTCCTGGTTGGTGATTCGGTCCTGCCATCGGATCCTCATGATTGACCGGAGGGAGCGTTGGTGGAATTGCTCCAGCTGTTTCATGTGCTTCCGGTACAGTGTCCATGTCTCGCAACTGTACAGGAGTGAGCTGAGGACCACTGCGTTATACACTTTGAGCTTCGTCGCAGTGCTTACACCGCTGTGTTGGAGGACTTTGGAGCGCAGCCGCCCAAGTGCCTGGCTGGCCTTTTGGATCCTGGCATTAGTCTCATGGTCTAGGGACCGTCGTTGGCGATGGTGCTGCCCAGGTACTTGAAAGTGTAGACGTTAGAAAGCTTCGTGCCATTGATTGTAATGCACAGCTGGTTAGTTGGCCTCCCTGGTGCAGGTTGGAACAGCACCTCTGTTTTGCTGAGGATGATAGTCAGGCCAAACAGTTTTGTTGTGGTGGAGAACCTGTCCACAGTGGTTTGGAGATGATTTTCTTGGTGGGCCATGAGAGCACAGTCATCTGCAAAGAGAGCTTCCAGGATGAGTCTCTCTGTTGTCTTTGTTTTTGCAGTCAGGCGGCAAAGGTCGAATAGTGAGTCATCCAGTCGGTATTTGATGTAGACACCCAGGTCTAGATCCATCACAGCATGTCGTAATACTTGGGTGAAAAATAGGTTGAATAGTACTGGAGCGAGGACACAGCCTTGTTTTACACCACTGGAGATGTTGAAGCGATCAGAAGTCTCTCCACCAGATAGGACTTCCCCTGTCATGTCGACATGAAAGAGCTGGATCAGTTTGACGAATTTTGCTGGGCAACCGAGCTTGCTGAGGATCACCCACAATGCGTCCCTGTTCACTGTGTCAAACGCCTTTGTCAGGTCTATGAAGACAACGTAGAGACTCAGGTTCTGCTCAAGGCATTTTTCCTGCATTTGCCTCATGTAAAAATTAAATTAAAAATTAAAATAAATATTTGGATTGATGTATAGGCTTCACCAGACTGTCAGAGAGGGCAGAGAAGGTTAAGAACCTCTACTCTAGTTTATCAATGACTTTCCTAAACTGTGGCACCTTGAACTCACTCAACAGATCTTTTTCTTTTTTTTAGCGTTCATCTTAGAATCAATATTCCAAGGCAGAAGAGTGGTAAGGGCTAGGCAATGGGGGTCAAGTGACTTGCCCAGGGTCACACAGCTAGGAAGTGTCTGAGGTCAGATTTGAACCCAGGACCTCTGGTCTCTAGGCCTGACTCAATCCACTGAGTCACCCAGCTGCCTCCTCAACAAACATTTATTAAGCACCTCCTAGGTGTCTAGCATTGTCCCAGGACACTAAACATAATGGGGGGTGAAGTGACTCACCCAGGGTCACAAGGTTAGAAAGTGTCTGAGGCCATAAAGATATTCTTTATGAGGTCTGAATACAGTGGGACTGCTACTCCTTCCTCCCAGAAACCCAATTCAGTCCCCACTGGCAAAGAGCGTCTTTGGCTGCCATAGCACACTGTTGATTCATATTGAATTTGTAGTCCACTAAATGACCCTCCATCTTGTTCCTACAACTGCTCTCTAACCATCTTTCTGCCCTCTTATACTTGTGAATTCAATTATTTAAAAAATCCAATTACAAGACCTTGTATTTCTCATGATGGAACTTCTTCCTGTTTGATTCAGTCCTGTGTTCTGGTGTGAAAACCTCTTTTTTAAATTCTTACAGCGTCTCTCTATGTTAGCTCTGCCTCCCAACTCTGCCATGTAGAAACTGGGTGAGCATACGAGCTCTGCCATCATCCAAGGCACTGATGACAAGGTAAAATATAGGACAGCTGGGTAGTTCAGTGGATTGAGAACCAGGCCTAAAAATGGGAGGTTCTGGGTTCAAATCCAGCCTCAGACACTTCCCAGCTGTGTGACCCTGGGCAAGTCACTTAGCCTCCATTGCCTAACCCTTACCAATCTTCTCCCTTGGAACCAATACACAGTTTTGACTGTAAGATGGAAGGTAAGGGTTTTTATAAGAATTTAAAAAAAGAAAAGGTAAGATAAAGAGCGTAGGGCTTGATACACCTCTCTCTGCTGCATACATTCCACTTGTGGGCTTTGAACAACTGAGGACTAATCTCTAAGTCCTCTCATCCTACCAGTTCTGAATCCATGCCATTGCATCACCCAAGTAAGCCCTCTCTACAAGAATGACATGAGCTACATTGGCACAAGCTAAGGAAACAATAGATGCAGTATTCTCATCAAATACTTTATTAATCCTATAAAAAAGAAAATAAAGTTAATATTGGCATGACCTGCTTTTTTAAACCCTTAACTGTCTGTTGGAAGAACAGCAAGGACTAGGCAAATTGGGGTTAAATGACTTGTCTGGGGCCATACAATTAGGAAATGTCTGAGGCTGGATTTGAACCCAGGTCCTCTGACTCCAGACCCGGCACTCTATCCACTGTGTTACCTAGCTGCTTGGCATGACATCTTCTTGATGAAATCATACAAGCTCTTAAGAATTACATTGTCCAAGTGTTCTAAATCTCTGATAATCAGAGAGATGCAAATCAAAACAACTCTGAAGTATCACCTCACACCTAGCAGATTGGCTAACATGATAGCAAAGGAAAGTAATGAATGCTGGAGGGGATGTGGCAAAGTAGGGACACTAATTCATTGCTGGTGGAGTTGTGAATTGATCCAACCATTCTGGAGGGCAATTTGGAACTATGCCCAAGGGGCGATAAAAGACTGTCTGTCCTTTGATCCAGCCATAGCATTGCTGGGTTTGTACCCCAAAGAGATCATAAGGAAAAAGACTTGTACAAGAATATTCGTAGCTGCGCTCTTTGTGGTGGCCAAAAATTGGAAAATGAGGGGATGCCCTTTAATTGGGGAATGGCTGAATAAATTGTGGTATATGTTGGTGATGGAATACTATTGTGCTAAAAGGAATAATAAAGTGGAGGAATTCCATGGAGACTGGAACAACCTCCAGGAAGTGATGCAGAGCGAGAGGAGCAGAACCAGGAGAACATTGTACACAGAGACTGATACATTGTGGTACAATCGAACGTAATGGACTTCTCCATGAGTGGCAATGCAGCGATCCTGAACAACTCGGAGGGATCTATGAGAAAGAGCACTACCCACATTCAGAGGAAAAACTGGGAGTAGAAACACCAAAGACAAACAACTGCTCGATTACATGGGTCGAGCGGATATGATGGGGGATGTAGACTCTAAATGAATATCCCAGTGTAAACAGCAACAACATGGAAATGGGTTTGGATCAATGACACATGTGATACCCAGTGGAATTGTACGCTGGATAGGAGGGGTGGGGGGAGGGGAGGGAGGGGAAGAATATGATTCATGTAACCAAGGAATAATGTTCTAAATTGACTAAATTAATTAATTTTAAAAAATTACATTTTCCTTTCTGAATGTTTCCCGGTTTTATAGTGGCAAAGAACTGAATACTAAGTGGATTAGCTCATCAATTGGGGTATGGCTAGACAAACTAAGTATATAAATGTAATGGAATGCTATTGTGTCTTAAGAACTGCCAAACCCACATTCAGAAAAATCTAGGAAGACTTGTATGAACAGAATGAAGTGAGCAGAGTGAGAACAATTTAAACAGTGACAACAAAATTGTAAAAACAATTTTGGAAGACTTAAAGAACTGGATTAATGCAATGACCAATCATGATTACAAAGGACTCATGATGATTTAAGCTAGGTGGGGATAAGAGGGGGCAGCTGGGTGGCTCAGTGGATTGAGAGCCAGACCTAGAGACTGGAGCCCTAGGTTCAAATCTGGCCTCAGACACTTCCTAGCTGTATGACCCTGGGCAAGTCACTTAACCCCCATTGCCTAGCTCTTCTCACTCTTCTGCCTTAGAACCAATACACAATAGTAATTCTAAGACAGATGACTTAAAAAATAAGGTATATACTTTGTGACAAGGACAATATAAGAATTTATTTTAGTTGCCTATATGTCTTTGTTATAAGGATTTTTTTTTTCCTTTTTATCAAAGGGTAGAAGAGAAAATAAATAGTTGTCCATTGAAAAGTAAATAAATGAAAAAAAAATAGATGTTCACCAACCATTTCTTTAATGATATATTTTAAATTTTCTCAGGAATCAAAATTGAGCTCATTGAAATATACTTTGCAAACTCCATGGTTGTACAGTTTCTCTTAAAGGCTTGGAGCAGGAGTAGAGATTCATTCTACTTTTGTTTTTCATTCTACTTTTAGACAGTTGTTAGGAAATGAATCCTTGTAGTGATCAGACAAACAATCAAGGAGTATTTAAGCACTTATTATGTGCCAGACACTGTACTAGATGCTGAAGATATAAATATACAAAACGAGAACATCGCTACTCTTAAGAGGAGTAGATTGCATCAGAGGAGACAACAAATGTATAGGTAAATTAAATCTATTTCGGCAAACTCTGAATTCTCATTCCCAATTCTGTGCTCTGGGAGAAAGCAAACAAATCACTCTTCTCTATGACAGCCCTTTAATATGTGAAGACAGCTATGATGATGCTCTTAAGTTTTCTATTCTCCAATCTAGACACTCTTGTTACCCTGTCTGGCATGGGAAGCCCTTCATATGGATGTCCTGCAATTGGGGAGTGGCTGAACAAATGGTGGTATATGATGATGGTGGAATACTATTGTGTGGTAAGTAATGATGAACAGGATGGTTTCAGAAAGAGCTGGAAAGACACGCATGAACTGATGCAGAGTGAAATAAGCAGAACCCGGAGAACATTGTACACAGTAACAGCAATATTGTGGAATGATCAACTGTGAAAGACTCAGCTCCTCTCAGCAATGCAATGATCCAGGACACTTCTGAGGGACTCATGACTAAGGATGCTCTCCAGCTCCACAGAAAGAACTGTGGGAGGAGGAATGCAGATGGAAGCCCATGCTTTTTCACTTGTTTATTTGGGCATATGCTTTGAGGTTTGGTTTTACCTCTCCTCCCATATGGGAAGTTCAGGGATGGGATCTGGAAGGTCTTCTCTGGCATCTTGGGGTATTAGTGATCTCAGAATCTCTGCTCTAGGAGAGCCTCATCTGAGCATGGTGGTATCCCACTGCCTCTCCTAGGGCTTCCACGCTCTCACCCTTGGACTCCCTGACTACTCCAAGACGTTCTCTGGGCATCCCTCCACTCTTGCTGCCTCCGGACACAAAGTCACAAAGGCTTCATGTGCTGGTCTCTGGTCACAGTGACACTTGATTCACCAGAGAGGCTCCTTTTCCTGTTGCTTTTAGGCTTCTGGCTGGCTCTGCAGTTCTGGGGTGGAAGCTTTTACTTACTGTCATTTTCCCTTGACTACTGAGAACTTTGGGGCAGCACAGTACATCCATAGGGTGCTGGGTCTAGAATAAAAAAGATCTGAGTCCAGATCTAGCCTCAGATACTTACAGTGTGGCTCTGGGCACATCATGTAAGTGCTATTTGCCTCAGTTTCCAAATCTGAAAAATGAGGATAATAACAGCATCTACCTCTTAGGGTTATTGTGAAGGCTGAATGAGATCATTGTAAGCACCATATGCATGTTTGCCATTATTAATTATTATTATTATGCTGGGGTAGGTGAGGGCAGCCTGTCTCTGTTCTGGAAGTCATCTTGGCAGGAAACCATCCTCTTTCTTTTTCTTCTCCCCACTGCTGTCTCTAGTCACATGTGGGATCCCAGAATAGCAGTCCAGGTTCAAAGTACCTTGTGGTTCTATGTCTGCTCAGAATCATAGCTCAAGGGCCCCCACAGATATGTTTTCTTTTTTTCTGGTCGACCACAGGGTCCAGTTAGTTCAAAGACACTTAATGAAGTAGTGTAGCAATAAAATCTGAAAGAGGGCATTCCCTTCACAACCCAGGGACATTCTCTTAAGCACGCATCATCCGTGGTCAGAATATGTATCAAGATAATGAGAGAAACACACCTAGGAATCCATGTGGCCGGGGTACCCATGAGGGGGACAGCTTATTTTTTTAGTCATAGAATTAATACTGTGTGTTGGTTCTAAGGCAGAAAAGCAATAAGGGCTAGGTAACAGGGGTTAAGTGAGTTACCCAAGGTCACACAGCTAGCAAGTGTCTGAGGCCAAATTTGAACCCAGGACCTCACATTTCTAGGCCTTATCAACCCACTGAGCGACCTTGCTGTCCCTGGCAGTTTATACATTATAAAATACAAACATTACAGAATACTTCATGAATGAATTTTTTTAATACCTCATCTCACTTGGTCTTTATGAAACATAATTTAAAAAACAAACACTTCTTCACTTTGCTTTGTGAAAATGCCTCTTGGAAGCATTTTGAATACTGGCTGGATGATTAGAGCTAATAAGGTTGAACAAGCCAAAAGCTTGGTATGGGTAATAGGACGAAGCAAGCAAGCAAAGAGCTAAGCCCCAGCCACATGCTTTGGAGCTCCCCAGAGGAGATTTCCCCCCAGACAAAGAGCCTCTTCCGCAATGCTTTGGGCGTCAGTTTGCCTTTGTCCATCTCTGGAATGCCTGCTGGTCCCAGATGAAGGGGAGGGAGGAAGACAAGACTGAAGATACCTTCAGTGGGTTAGAAAAGAATCTTTTATAGGAAGGTAGACTTTTAGCCTCATATTTACATATTTCTTTCAGCCATGCTGCTCATGTTACACAGGGTAACACTACCTTCAAATACATTTGCTCAGAAATAGCAGGAGTTACAGTAAACTAACCTTGGAATAAATGTGTTTATGTAATTCCAGGTACTACAAGGAATGTGGGTTAAGGCTAGCCAGTGAAACTGAATCATTAAAGAGCTTTTCTAAATTAGAACCTGGGAAGGAAAAAATAAAACATAATAGGAATGAACTTTTGAATGATGAATCTCATTTTTTGCCCCATAGACCATAACCTCTGCAAAAGAACTTGCCTTGGATTCAACCCCCAAAAAATCCAACTGCCCTTCAAGTAGCCCTCTTATGTCCTTACTTGTTTTAGCTAACAGAATACATAACATTAATATAGCACTTCAAAATTTGCAAAGCACTTTACAAATATGATCTTATTTGATCCTCACAATAGCCCTGGGAGGCAGTGCTACAATGATCTCCATTTTGTAGTTGAGGAAGTTGAGATAGGCAGAGGTTAAGTGTCTTACTCAGGGTAGTGCAGCTAGTAAGTGTCTATAGCTGGATTTAAACTTAAGTCTTCAGGACTCTATTTTCTTTGTCACCTACCTAAAAGTGGAGAATTGGAAGGACCTCAGAGGCTGTCTAGTCTAATACCTACCAGAAAATAATCCTCTCTACAATTTCCTCTACAAATGGGCATACACAGCTATTGCTTGATATTCTCTAGTGCAATGATGGTAAACCTTTTAGAGTGGTGGGTGATGTGAGAAATGTACTCAGGTGAAGGAGAGGGGAGCAGCTTGGCCCCAAGTCCCTCTGGCTTTCTAGTAACAAACTCTGACAAACTCTGTGCTGGGGCAACAGCATGTATGCCCACAGAGAGGGCTCTGAGTGCCCTCTCTGGCACATGTGCCATAGGTTCACCACCATGGCTTTAGTACAACTGAACCATGGGTTTGCTAGAACTAGCCAGAAGAGAATTGTTAAATTTTTAGTGGGAGCATTTATGTCCCCTAAGTCAACAAATGCTACACATATGGGGTAGATTTATTGCTTTTTTGATTGTCCAGTCTTAAGAGAAGTGACAGAGGAAATGTTAATTATGAAGATTAAATTCAAAAGTGTGTCCTGCTTTTTTTTGGGGGGGGGGGCTGGTTGTTAAACATTTTCCAGCACACCTGCCATATGACTCTAATTAATTGTCAGCAGTTAAAAAATTTCTGTCCATCAAGCTTAAATCTTTCTCTCTCACTTTTATCCATTATTCCTATTTCTGTCCTTTGGAATCAAGCAGAACAGGTCTAATCCATTGTCCTCATGCTAGCTCTTTAAATACACAAAGATGAAAATCATATATTTATCCCATCCCCATAAAGTCTTTTCATTTCCAGGTTAAGCATTCCCGATTTCTTCAACTAATTCTTGTCTTGAGACCTTTTATCTGCTTGCCCTCTTCTGGACACTCCTCAAATAGTACACGTGCTTAAAACTGAGCAACCAGAAATGAATATAATAAAGAATAAAGGAAAAGACCCTTCTTCTATGGATGTGGGAGGGTTAAGGATGGGACAACTTTTCTTTTAGGTAATCAGTAAATTATAAAATGGATTGTCCCCTCCTGAGAAGATCTATCCTCCTGAGCCTCAACCAATCATCAAGAGACAAGCCCCTGAAAAACACAAAAATGCCTCACTGAGGATCTGCATCTGAAACAAGAAGAAACTTGGGTTTGGCTTTCTCAGACCTATATATGGGAGCCAGATTGTTCTGGATCCCAATTCTTTGATGGAAGACAAGTGGCTTCTGATTTCAGATCTTTATTTGCCTTTTGTTTGATCATTCATTGGCAATTGGCAGAAAGGGCAGGAAATGGGGTCTTTGAGGGAGAGGGGCAAGAGCATGCTAGCCAGGTTTTCCTCTAGGTATCAACATGAAATCTTTGTCCCTCACAAAGAACATTGTCCACAGAATGAGTTTCCTGTCTCAAGAAACCACAGCAGAACTCCCTTTTTGGCTTCCAAAGACAGCTCTTTAAACTGAAAAGACAAACTACAGCTGTTCCTACACACAAGTTCTGAATTATTCATTTGTGCATGAATGGCACTTAATCACAATAAGCATCCAAGTTCTATACTTAAGGGCATACAATCCTTCCCACTTTGAAGCTACAGCTGAGGCATTTGTTAAGCTTCCTAATAGAAGAAATATCTGGAACAAGAGAGGCTTGGAGCAGAGTAATTAGCACGGGACAAAGGAAACAGCTAATACGCTTCAAACCCGAATCTCTGGGTTTGTCCATCGATTCGCTCACTCAACAGGCATTTAGGCTCATAGGCCTTAGAGCTGGGAAGAAGTTGGTAAATCCTCTAGCCCAAATCCCCTCATTTTACAGATGTGGAAACTGAAGCTTAGAAGGAAGAGCAGTGACTTTCCCAAGGCCACCTAGTAAATAACAGGATAGGGATTGGAACCCAACCCCTCTGACTTCAGATCCAGTATCCAGTATTCAATATTTCAGCTCATTAAAACGCCTTTCATTTATTAAAAATGCCTCCTGTGTACAAAGTACTCCACTTGACTCAGAGGGATTGCTTTGTGGAGTAAGTTGAAGTCTGAACTGGGTCTTAAAGGAGAGCTGAGTTGTGGTAATTTTAGCTAAGGAGATGAATAGCAGAAAGTAGAGAGTGAGGACTGCTGGGAGCTCTAGAATTCTTGGAGCAGCAGGAGAGGGTAATTTTATGGCATTGATGAGAGAGGAAGAGGCATGGAGGGAACCGTCCCATTTTAAAAAAGAAAAGGGAAAGATGCAGTATTTATTAATTACCTACTATTAATGACTGGTGCCATGCTAAGCACTTTACAAATATTATCTCATTTGATCTTCACAACAATCTGGTGAAGAAGGGATTAATATGATGGTTCCCATTTTGCATTTGAGGAAACTGTGGCAGACAGGTTAAGTGACAGGGTCATATAGCCAGGAAGTGTCTGAGGCCAGATTTCAACTCAAGTCTTTCTAACTCCAGGTCTGGTGCTCTATTTACTACACTATCAAGCCACAATCCAAATAAATTCCCAAGCTTTAAAATTTTGCATAATTCATCAAGTTATAGAAATTTTACGTACCAGCAGAGTAGCAAGGGTAACAGGGGTCCAGCCAACAAGCCCCTGAGCATGCACAGAGTACATGCTCAGTGGTGCAATCCCCCACATGGAAGAGGAAGGATGGCAGGCAATGGAAATACCTTGGAAAGATCCCAGAGTATGTGTCGACATTCAGTAATAAGTTCAAGTCTGCTTACCACTTGATGCTTGGCTAACATTGCAAAATCAGAACTGGGGGAAACTAAATTGACTTCGGCCTCTCTTCTCTTGGTTTGACATCATCTCTTTCTTGTTTGATGGCATCTACTGAGAGACAGTGCAGTTAGGGAAAAGATATTGGTCCCTCTTTAAATAAGGCTGACGTGGTCCCATTGGTCAGTTCTTTGTCTCTTCATTTGTTCTTTTATTATGAGTGAAGGAAGTTGGGGGCTATGACTCTGTTTCAAGAAAGTGGAGCATCTGGGAGTCAAATCCATGCCAAGTTTTGTGATATCCTAAGAACAAAAGACCCAGAATTGCAGTATTTGGATATGAAGTTAGGGGCACCATTACTATACAGAAACTGTGCTATTTGAACCCAGTCTCCCCAGAGACTGAGGTGGCATAGGGGAGAGTTGTTTCTAAAGTATTGGCAGGAAATGTTTGTACTTCTGTTCTGACTCTATCTTCCAAGTATCTGTTTGTAAAAGCTAGTTGATATTGATTGTTAAATGGAATTGGGGTGAGTCAATGGTGGCTAAGAGATAGGGGTGGCTTGGAGGAGAGGAAAATATACTTGGAATGGGGGGTTCAACTAATGTCATTAGAGAATAACCATACAAACCCCTTCAGGGGTATTCTTAGACCTCTGAGAGGAAAATATAGTAGTCTGACTATGAGATAGTAGGATAAAGACTATTCTTTATAAATAAATTAGTTTAAAAAATTAAATTAAATAAAATTAAAATAGATGAGGTTTGGCTGGGAACTATTTCCAAAATTGAGGAAGTCCTAAACTCAAGATTATTCCTATGGCTAACTCCCAAAGCTAGGGATGTCCATTTTTATGTTTGCTAGTTTCTTTTTTTAAATTTTAAATTAAAAAAAATTTTTTACTGCTGTGGGGTGGGCCAGCCTCCCACAGGGGATAGGGTCTTGGAGGTGGGATGGTGTCGGCGAAATGATGGATGGAACACAGCTTTCACATTCAACCCACAGCACAGGTTTCACAGGATAAACTGTTCTACCTTGGTTGAAGCCTGGCTTTATTTTATACCCTCATGATCACACATCTACTTGGCACACAGTTTCATTCTCAACATACATGTTTCCATGGAACCTAACAACAGACAGGAAGCCTAGGAAGATAGTCAATGAAACATTGTTACTAAGTGCAGGATCAGAGGGTAGAATCAATATAACCCAGATATAGGCTAGGGAATTCAGAGCACAGATTTGCCAGAAGTTTTATGCCTAGGAAAGAGGGTCCTATCTAAATGGGTATATAAGAATTCTTAGGTTTAATTTTGTAAGTGGGCTCTCCTGCTAATATCCTAGGAGGACAGAGTGGGACATCTGTATTAACCCTGCAAGCATGTTGCTCTCATCTATTTTTCCTGGGGCCATGTAAGAATAATAATCATAGCAATTCCAATAATAAGGGGATGTTAATAATGAAAGTCACTTGGGGGTGTTTCAGTGGGTGTTTCCATCCTTCCTGGGGGCTCTTTGCAGTCCCTGGTTTCCACGTGGACTGTGTCAAACAGTGTGGTCTTTAATGGCTCCTGGCATTTTACCAATTAATAATAACAAATTTCCACACAAGTTTTCCTACTTATCTCCCTCCCTTCTCGTCCCTATCCTGGTGCTGGCAGGTGATTCAGTCTGAGTTACTATACATGCATTATCATGCAAAACATATTTCCATATTGTTTATTTTTGTAAGTGGGCAATCTTATAGAACCAAAATGCCAAAGCATAAACCCAAATGAACAAATGAAAAACCGTAGGTTTTGATCTGCATTCTTACTCTAACAGTTCTTTCTCTGGAGGTGGATATCATTCTTTGTCAAAAGCCCCTCAGAATTGTCCTGGATCATCGTATTGCCAATAATAGCTAAGTTTATCACATTTGATCATTCTGCAATATTACTGTTACTGAATGTCTTTGCAGGTTTGCTAGTTTCTGATCTATGCTCAGAAAAACAAACATCAGACAGAGTAAAGTAGCCAGGGCTGGAAGCTCCAGGAACTTCCCTCTTAGGCTCTTAGCAAGCACAAGCACTTGCTAAGTGCTTCTGCAAGGCACCATTTTCTGCTTCTATTGATCTAGGAAGGGTGGAAGGAAGACTGGGTTGGAAAGGAAGAAATTTCCTTTCTCTGTCTCCTCCCTTCTTGCCTTGCTGTGGTCTCTAAAAGCAAAGAAGAGGAAATGTGGGGGAGAAAAGGATAAAACCAAAGGGGAAAGAAAGGGACTCATAGGTCACTGAGGGTTGGCATCTCCCAATAAGAACTATCTTCTGAGCCTCAGTTTACCATTTATCAAGAGACAACCCCCTACAAAACAATCAACAGAGAATGTTGTAAAGTCACAAAGAATAACTATGGCTCCAAAGAAAAGAAATTAAAAGATACCTTCAATCCATTCCTCTGCAGTGACAGGAGGTCCACAGATTGGTACATTGTACATGTTTTCAGACTTTTTTCAATGTTTTGGTCAGTTTAGCAGATTTCCCCTCCTCTTCTTTTTCTTTGTTTTCCTTTAAATAGATTATTTGTTCTGTGGAATGTCTATTTGAGAGGGGGGATGGGAGGGGATCTTGGAAGAAAGTGCGTTGATGGGGGAAAAAAAAAACCTTAATAAAATTTTGCTTATTTTTCTATCTTTACAAAGAGAACATCTCATCCCTGTGGACCAATCAGAGGTTTCCTCTCCACAAGGGTCTAGGCTACATGTCTGTTTCCATGGGAGGTGGGCCTTTCAACATAGGTCTACTCCCTGTCATCTCACTGAGTTAACTGATAGGGTTGTTCAGTCATTTTAATAAGTCATATACTATTCTTTGTGACCCTATTTGGGATTTTCTGGGCAAAGATACTGGAGGGGTTGGCTATGTCCTCCTCTAGGTAATTTGACAGACAAGAAAACTGAGGCCACCAGGGTTAAGTGACTTGCCCAGAGTCACACAGCTAGTAAGTGTCTGAGACCAGATTTGAACTGAAGAAGATGAGTCTTGCTGACTTTAGGCCTAGTGCTCTATCAGCTGTGCCACCTTGCTACCCCCTAAGTGGCAGGGGGAACTCATCAAACTGATCTGAGTCTCTCTTGATCAACTCCTACTATAAGGAGACTACATTTTTGGCAGTCATTTGGTAGCTTACTCAAAGGACACTGTTCTGATCTCTACTGTGCTGCTATCTGAATGATGGGCAAGTTACTTCCACTTTGGGGGCTTCCGCTTCTTCCTCTCTACAATGAGGGAGTTGGATGAAATGATCTTTAAGGTCTCATCCTGCTCTGATATTTAATAATTCTGTTATTACTTTTTAAAATAAGAATTTTTAATTACACGCTATATCTGTTAGATTTTCTTCAGTGGCATGAAGTCTTGTCAGAGGCAACACTTGATAAAAACACTACAGTTTTAAATCCAACTCTCTCCTCTTCTGAAATGGTGCCCTCAATTACCCTTGGTCCAGCTATATTCCTTTCTTTTTTTAAAGTTTATTTATTTATTTAATTAATTTAGAATATTTTCCCATGGTTACATGATTCTTGTTCTTTCCCTCCCCTCCTCCTACTCCCTTCTCGTAGCCAATGAGCAATTCCACTGGGTTTTACATGTGTCATTGATCAAGACCTATTTCCATATTATTGATATTTGCACTAGAGTGATCATTTAGAGTCTACATCCCCAACCATATCCCCATCGACCCATGTCATCAAGCAGTTGTTTTTCTTCTGTTTCTACTCCCACAGTTCTTCCTCTGAATATGGATAGCGTTCATCCTCATAAGTTCCTCAGAATTGTCCTGGATCATTGCATTGCTGCTAGTAGAGAAGTCCATTACATTCAATTGTACCACAGTGTATCAGTCTCTGTGTACAATGTTCTCCTGGTTCTGCTCCTCTCACTCTGCATCACTTCCTGGAGGTTGTTGCAGTTCATATGGAACTCCTCCACTTTAGTATTCCTTTTTGCACAATAATATTCCATCACCAACATATACCACAATTTGTTCAGCCATTCCCCAATTGATGGGCATCCCCTCATTTTCCAATTTTTGGCCACCACAAAGAGCGCAGCTATGAATATTCTTGTACAAGTCTTTTTGTCCATTATCTCTTTGGGGTACAAACCCAGCAGTGCTATGGCTGGATCAAAGGGCAGACAGTCTTTTATCACCCTTTGGGCATAGTTCCAAATTGCCCTCCAGAATGGTTGGATCAGTTCACAACTCCACCAGCAATGAATTAATGTCCCCACTTTGCCACATCCCCTCCAGCATTCATTACTTTCCTTTGCTGTCATGTTAGCCAATCTGCTAGGCGTGAGGTGATACCTCAGAGTTGTTTTGATTTGCATCTCTCTGATTATAAGAGATGTAGAACACTTTTTCATGTGCTTATTAATAGTTTTGATTTCTTTGGCTGAAAACTGCCTATTCATGTCCCTTGTCCATTTATCAATTGGAGAATGGCTTGATTTTTTTGTACAATTGATTTAGCTCTTTGTAAATTTGAGTAATTAGTTTTTTTTCAGAGGTTTTTGTAATGAAGATTGTTTCCCATCTATCATTACTTTTTGTGGACAAAGAAAACCTAGTCTAACTCACTAAAAAATGACTAAAGATAATTTCTATAAGCAAAGAGACAGAATTAGAAAGAGCAACCCCTGAGACCTGACTGATCTTTACTCCCCATGTAGCCTTGGGGTTCTCAGGACTTCAGTTTATGCATTTCTACCAAGATCAAAGATAAATTACTTTGTTGGGCATTTAAAGTCCTTCCTGATCCAGCTCCACTTTACATTTCTAGATTAATTTTATGTTAAATCAATTGACTCCATGGTCCAGCCAAATGGGTCCATTTGCTGTTTCTGTCACACGAAATTCCATTTCCTGCCTCCATGCTTCTGCCCACCTTATTCTCCCATGCCTAGTAAACTCTTCTTTTTCTTTGTCCCTTATAATTCCTAGCTCTATTTATGGCTCAATTTAAGAGCCACTTAAAAAAAATCCTCTCAATTGTTAGTACTCCAACCCTTCCTCATCGCTTTGCATCGATTTTGTACAGATTTATATTCACTTATCTGTGTAGAATGCATGCTACTTGAGGCTAGGGAAAGTTTTTGTTATAATTGGCATAAAGACATTGAGATTCTATAAATGAGAATGATAATACTTAGATAAATGATAATAATACTTATAATACCTCCTACTATAGTAATTGTGAGAAATGTCCTTTGAAAACCTTTAAATTCTGTAGAAATGGAAGTTATTATGAATAGGGGTAGGTGATTTGCCTGGGGTGACACAGCTAGTAAGTGTCTTGAGGCTGGACTTGAACCCAGATCTTCCTGTTTCCAGGCTCAGGGCAGTATCTGTGTGCTACCCAGCTGTCTTTGTTAAAAATTATTCCATCATGCTTGCTTTGGCAGCACATTTACTAAAAATGGAATGATACAGAGAAATTAGCCTAACTCCTGCACAAGGTTGACACACAATTCATGAAGTGCCCCATATATATATTTAAACCCTTGTCTTCTGTCTTAGAATCAATATTATGTATTGAAGAGCAGTAAGGACTAGTCAATTAGCATTAAGTGACTTGCCCAGGGTCACATAGTTAGGAAATGTGTGAGGTCACATTTGAACCCAGAACTGCCTGTTTTCAGGCTTGACTCTACTTGACTCTATCTACTTAGCCATCTGGCTGCCCCCCTATGTTCCGTATTTTTTAAAAAATTATTAATTCTTTCATGGTGACAATACATGGGTATTTAGTGCTCTAGGCTAGAAAACTCTTTGTGCTTTTATAAATCAGAATTAACATTTGTGTTAAATATATGTTATTGTTCCTACTAGAAATTGTAACTTTTTATGGTGGTTCTATGGGATCCAAAGTCATCAGTTCTGCTCCGATTTCTGATGCTATTTATTTTTTCTCATAACATATAACATAAAGTGCAAAGGATTGAGTTTTGGGAAGTGAGGCCCAATCTTTGCCTTTGAGACAAAGCGGGTCAGAGATGTTGTCTGGCAGGCGCTGTTTCTGAATCTCTGCATTCGGATTTGTCGCCAGCTTCAGCCCCAAAGGAGACTAGCACTTGGCTATTGTGAGCTTTGCCTAGTGATAAAGTCTCCTGTGTCCCTGTCTCTCCATGATAAGCACCCAGCGGACACACTGAGAGAAGGGGCTTTGCCAATATCAGCCCACACCCAGTCCTAGAGATAGGACAGTATATATAGACCGACATGAAAGCTTTCAACATGGTTGGGTTTCCCCCCCTTCAACAAAGTGATGTGAAAATATCACATAAAGGGATGCTTTTTAACCTGACCTTCCCCAGGCATATCTCTTTCTCCATGAGCCTTTCATTTCACACAGACTGAAAAGGAGCGAGGGACTGAGGCAGGCAGAGGATGATAATGGAAAGACTGCATATACCTGATAACTTTATCAGGTATACAGTTGTGGTCTGAACTCATTGGGATTTGTGCTTAAACTTTGTGGAGGGATAACCCAGAGAAGAAAAAAAAATGGGATTTGGAGACAGAAGGTCTAGCTTCTCTTCTCTTCCCTCCTTTTATCCTTCCCTCCCTCCCTCCCTCCCTCCCTCCCTCTCTCCTCCTTCCTTCCTTCCTTCCTTCCTTCCTTCCTTCCTTCCTTCCTTCCTTCCTTCCTTCCTTCCTTCCTTCCTTCCTTCCTTCCTTCCTTCCTTCCTTCCTTCCTTCCTTCCTTCCTTCCTTCCTTCCTTCCTTCCTTCCTTCCTTCCTTCCTTCCTTCCTTCCTTCCTTCCTTCCTTCCTTTCCTCTTTGAAATTCTCTTTTCCCAGTTTCCTTTCTAGGTTTCTCCTAGCATTCTTCTACTCATCTGACCACCCTTTCTCTATCTTTTTAGCTAGATCTTCATTCAGGTCATGCCCACTAACTGATGATACTCTCTAAGGCTCTATCCTGGGGCTGCCTTCTATTTTTCCTTTATATTATCTCTCTTGGGGATCTCGTGAACTTTCACAGGTTATTATCATTTCTATGCAGATGATTTCTAAGTCCACATAACCAATCCTAACTTTTCTTCTAAATTCCAATCTTGAATCACCCATATATTTCTTAGACATCTCAAAATGGATATCTTAAAGTCATCTTAAATTCAACATGTCTAGAACAAAATTCATTATGTTTTTCCCAAATCCTCCCCCCTCCCTTCTGCTCTCTCTCCCTCCCTCCTTCCCTCCCTTCCTCTCTCTCTCTCTCTCTCTCTCTCTCTCTCTCTCTCTCTCTCTCTCTCTCTCTCTCTCTCTCTATATATATATATATATATATATATATATATATATATATATATATATATATGGACAAGGGCTAGATAAATGGAGTTAAGTGACTTGCCCAGGATCACAGAGCTGGGAGTGTCTGAGGCAAGATTTGAACCCAGGTCCTTTCCACTCTCGACCTGATGGTCTATCCACTGAGCCACCTAGCTGCCCCTCTTTCCTATTACTTTCTTTCTTTTCTTTTTTAAACCTTTACCTTCCATCTTAGAATCAATAGTGTGTATTGGTTCTAAGGCAGAAGAGCAGTAAGGGTTAGGCAATGGGAGTTAAGTGACTTGCCCAGGGTCACACAGCTAGGAAGTGTCTGAGACTAGATTTGAACTCATGATCTCCCATCTCTAGGTCTAGCTTTCAATCCACTGAGCCACCTCAATGCCTCTTTCCCTTTGACTTTCAATGACAGCACAATCCTCCCAGTCATTCTCTACTTTTCTTACACTCAGTCTATTGTTAAACTCTGTTGATCCTCCTGTCACATCTCTCTTATCTGTCCTCTTCTCTCTTCTGACACTGCCAGCTTCTGGTACAAGCCTTCTTCACCCCATGCCTGGAATATTGCAATGGCCTTTTGGGTGGTCTCCTCAGGTTTGTCTTAATTCCAATCCATTCTCTCCTCAGTGGCCAGTGATTTTCCTGTGTAGAAGCCTGACGTGCCACCACCACTCCCAACTCAGTAAACCCCAGTGGTCTTGTTTGCCCCTTCACAACTTGACCTTTTCCTATGTTTCTAATCTTACTCTTTACTCTCTTTCATTCATTCTACAATCTAACAACACTACTAACCTTCCGATTATTCCTCTCGATGTGCATAGTGGACATTTAATGAAATCTGGTTAATTGACTAAGGCTCTGGGAAATGATGGATTCTCTGGGAGAGAAAAGCAGCTAAAGCTGAAACTGGGTGTGTGAGAGCCTGTCTCCCCAAAAGAGAAGATGCTTAGGAAGTCAGCTTGGTGGTTCAGTGGATTGAGAACCAGGCCTAGAGATGGGAGGTCCTGGGTTCAAATCCGAACTCAGACACTTCCTGGCTGTGTGACCTTGGGCAAGTCACTTGACCCCTATTGCCTACCCCTTACCACTCTTCTGCATTGGAACCAATACACAGATTTTAAGAGAGTAGTTTAGGATTTAAAAAAGAGAGCGAGTGTGCAGATGCTTGGGCCTTTGGTTTCTAAATTTAAAAAGTGATGGCCAAGCCCACCCTTCCTTCTTCTGATGAGTCAAAGCCAAGATGTATCTATATAGGAAAGGTCAGGAATGCTTTCAGGTAGGCGGACAAATAATAGAATTGTGGCATTGATGGAAGGAATTAATAAAGGTTATGCTTTGGAGTTGAGCCATTTTTTATGGAACATGGTGGCATAATGGAAAGAGCCCTGGGTTTCAAGTAAGCAAATAGTCTTGTATTCAAATCTTGATTCTGCCACTTCCTGCCCTGTGTGACCTGAGGCAAGTTGCCTCACTTTCCTGAGGTGACCAGAGGAAATCATTCTAAGGTCTTAAGGGAGGTTAAAGTCTAGTGAATTTTACTTTTTAACTCTTGCTGTTGGACTTTGTTGGGAATATATAGAAATGCTGATAATTTATGTGGGTTTATTTTGTATCCTGCAATTTTACTAACATTATTAATTATTTTACCCAGTTTTTTAGTTGATTCTCTAAGTATATCGTCATAGTGATAGTTTACTTTCCTCATTGCCTACTTTAATTCCATCAATTTCTTTTTCTTTTCTTTTTGCTAAACCTGACATGTCTAATCCAATATTAAACAATTGTGGTGATAGTGGGCATCCTTGGTTCACCCTGATCTTACTGGGAAGGCTTCTAACTTACCCCCATTGTAGATGATCCTTGCTGATGGTTTTAGGTAGATACTCCTTATAATTTTTTTTGAAATTTTTATTTAATTAGTCAATTTCAAACATTATTCCTTGGTTACAAGAATCATATTCTTTCCCTCCCTCCCCTCCTCCCACCCTTCCCATAGCCAATGCGAATTCCACTGGGTATTACATGTGTCCTTGATCAGAACCTATTTCCATGGCGTTGATGTTTGCACTAACTCCTTATCATTTTAAGGAATGAACCATTTATTCCTATACTTTCTAGTGTTTTCAATAGGAAAAGGAGTTTTATTTTGTCAAAAGCTATTTCTGCATCTCTGGAGATAATCATGTGATTTCTGTTAGTTTGGTTACTGATAAGGTCAATTATGTGGATGGTTTTCTTCATATGAAACCAGCCCTGCATTCCTGGTATAAATCCCACCTGATCATAGTGGATAATCCTCGTGATATATTGCTGTAGTCTAGTGGATTTTAAAGAAAAACGTACTGTTGTCTCATTGCATTCTTTTCCAAATATTTCTTCTCCCCTCTCCAATGAGTCATCATCCTTTGTAACAATCAAAGTCAGAGAATCAGACAAAAGCAGAAAAATAGAGACAGACAGATAGAGACACACAGAGAGCTAGAAAGAAAGACAGAGAGACTATGGCTGACACTGCCTAGTTCAAGGTCAGAAGCCAAAGAGATAAAAAGTTAATTGGTATGACTAAGTTTAACCTGGTGCCTTGTTGGGAGCAGCATTTGTTCTTGGGTTCTTGTTCTGAGTGTTAATTGAAAATGACAAAATGGATAAGAGCGCTTTCACGCTGCAGATAGCTCAGAGTGGTTGCTTCCCTTTGAGAGCTGCTCTCTTTCTGACTTTGCAAGCTTATTGCACGTGTTCTCCCTTGGGATCGTGCTGTCCATCAGAGGCAGCAAGCAAAGGAGCCCATGGTAGGGTAGAGTCTAGCATGATGTTGCCTATTATTCAGAGACTAGGTCTTATGTCCAAGATCTCAAGACTATCTTCTTTGCTATATTGGTTCTTTCCGGTCACGCAGATCACATCCCATTCATATCTTTTAATTTTGTCTGATTGTTATCTGTGTTCTATAAGACAGACTCTAGCCCATGTGCTGGAGATCTTCCTTTTGGAGTTTACCTTTTATGGTTACCAGGGTAATCACTGGTTATCTTGGACTCTCCCTACATTACAAGGCCACCTCTTCTTTTTCCTGACATAAACGTATCCTTCTCATCCCAATGCCACATCTGAGCAGTTGAGTACTTCCTACACCTCTTCTTGCAAAAATGGTCATCTTTGGAAATGTGCTATAGCTCTTGGGGGCAGAGTTGGTAGGTAGCCACAGTGATGCCAAAAAAGAAGAAAAGAAAGATAAGAATATTGATGAAACAATTTTTAAAATACACAGAAGGGAAGAAAGATAAGTGGGGTGCATTTAAAAAAAATACCCAGGGGCAGCTGAGTAGCTCAGTGGATTGAGAGCCAGGCCTAGAAATGGGAGGTCCTAGGTTCAAATATGACCTCAGACACTTCCTAGCTGTGTGACCCTGGGCAAGTCACTTAACCTCCATTGCCTACCCTTACCACTCTTTTGCCTTGGAACCAATACACAGTATTGATTCCAAGATGGAAGGCAAGGGTTAAAAAAAAAAGTAGTAGGTGCTCAACAAATGCTTCTTGGATGGCTGCAAAAAATGCTTGTGATATCAATGGCAGCAACATGATGCAGTGCTTGGAGGGTTGAGCTTTTGGTCATAGTGTAAAAATGGAGATTTGAACACTAGACTTCAATCCCCAGACGTCCTTGGTACTTCCCAGAATTCCCTATAATCTCACCTGAGATTCCCACCTGGGCAAGATCAGAATTTGTATTTAAACCGGCTGTGACGTCTACTTCCCTCTCTTCTTCTGCTTCTAAGCACACTGTCTCTCTACCTGGCAGGCAAGATGTAGTGAGTAGGTTGTGAATGGGCTAATGTGCCCTAGGCGCATGCTTTTCTTATTTTGTATTTTCTTATTTCCTTGATTTCTAATAATCTTAATAAACATCATAAAAATATAATACTTTTAGTAGAGAAATTAATTTAATCTTTACAATAGGACCCATGTCTGAATCCAGACTGTGATGCTTAGTGCCTTTATGACCTTTCTGGGCCTTGTCTGGCAAAGGAGCTGGAGAAGGCAATGGCAAACCACTCCAGTATCTCTGCCAAGAAAACTCCAAATGCAGTCACAAAGAATCAGATATGACTGAAAATGACCGAACAACATGGGTCAGGCACTGCATTATTACTTAATCTTCCTGGGTCCTAATTTCCTTATCTATAAAATGAAGGATTGTAATTAGCTGTCCTTTCCAGCCCTAGATCTGTGATCGTGGGACTTGGAGTTTCTACTGGAAGGTCTCTCACTTCTTCCCCAGTATCTGCAATGTTTTCCTCCACTCCTGTGCTGGAGCTGCTAGTTATTCCCAGCCTTCAGTAGGAAGACACACTGCTGAGGATATTCAGTTTTCTTGAGCAGCCAGCTGGTTGTGGGGACTTTGATAGGACAATGATGGGAGCAGGAGGGCTGGGAATGGTCTCTGAGGGGATCTTGGAGTCGAAAATACCTGACTTCTTAATGCACTCTTCAGAGGATGATATCCTTCAAAAGGTAGAGGACACAATCTGGAAAACTTCTGTTTTAAAGCTTGGGAACATGAAAAGGGCCACATTGGAATAAGTGGGAGCTAATTGCTTGGGCAGGCCCACAAGGCACAGCACCTGTGGCCCAACCTCTGCTTGACTCCTGTCGTTTTTTGCCAGGGCCACAAGCCCTGCTGGCTTCTGCATGAAAGGGCCGAACACAGAACGAATTCCAACATCTTGATTTCAGCCACAGATTGGAACAGCTGCATGGAATAGGCTGGTTTGCTCCTCCAGTGAAATCCCGACCATCTGGATCTGGGGGAAATGATTAGCTTTTGGGAAAAAAAAATGCTATACTTATACCAGGTTCTTTGGCTTTGAAGATAATTCCTGAAGGACCAAAGAGTTAATTCCTGAAGGACCAAAGAGTTAATTTCCTTGAGGGGAAACACTTTTAGGTTTTAAAAGCCAGGGTGGAGGGAAAGGGCTACTATCTCTAGCCTTCTTTATAAACATTATTAAGGATGGACCTGGTTTCATTTTGAACAGGTTGTTCCTGTCCCTGAGCTTTATAAAAGCTTAGCATGGAGGAAAATGCCAAGTTAAACAGATGTCAGAACATTTTATTTTTTTATCAATATAAATAAAGTTAATCGAGGTCAGGGTGCTGGGAGCAAGTCTCCCATATGCAAAGAATAGGATGTCAAAGGCTCTGGGAGGGACCTCATTTTCTAGAGGAGAGAACCGAGCCCCAGAAGGGGGAACTGACTTGCTCATATAATAAATTAATGACTGATTTGGGACTGGAATACATCTCCTGATTCCTGGGCCAGTCCTCTTTTCACTGGCTCATGTGAAAACAGAACTCAGAAAAGTAGTGGCTCAAGAATGAAATGGAGTGATAGAGATTGAGTTGAGTGAGGGGAGAAGAATTGGAGCCAATAGAAGAACTAGAGAAACAAAGGAGCAGAAATCCCAAAGATGAACAAAGACATGAATCGAACATTTTAGATTTTAGTTGATATCACTATTATAGTTTGCAAGAAAATGGAGGCTTGACTTGCCACCATCCTAATACAGGATTTCAATCTCTCTCTCCACTCACTGTGTATACATTCCCATCACCACTTCTCTGGGCAATTACAAACCTCTTCTGATGTATCTTTCTGACTCTTCTCTCCCCACCTTCCAACATGTTCTTCCTGCACTGAAAGATATTATTACATGTAGACTTGGACATAGACTCTGTTTTTTTAAAAAAAATATTTAAAATATTTTTCAAGGCTAAATGATTCATGACCTGCCCCCCCTCCCCCATGCTCCCTCCTTCCCCTTTCCAAAGCTGACAAGTAGTTCCACTGGGTTATCCATGTATCATTGTTTAAAACCTATTTCCATGTCATTCATATTTTCAATAGAGTGATCTTTAACATCAAAACCCCAATCATATCCCCATCAAACACATGATATGTTTTTCTTCTGTGTTTCTGCTCCCACAGTTCTTCCTCTGGGTTTGTGGACAGTGTTCTTTCTCATTAGTACCTCTGGATTGTCCTAGATCATTGCATTGCTGTAAGTAGAGAAGTCCATTACATTCGATTGTGCCACAGTGTATCAGTCTCTGTATACAATGTTTTCCTGGTTCTGTTCCTTTTGCTCTGCATCAGTACCTGGAGTTCTTTCCAGTTCACATAGAAATCCAGTTCATCATTCCTTTCAGCACAATACATATACTCTATTAAAAACAAAAGCATTCCTAGCTGTGTGACCCTGAGCAAGTCACTTAGCCTCCATTATCCAACCCTTACCATTCTTCTGCCTTAGAACCAGTACACAGTATTGATTCTAAGATGAAAGGTAAGGGTTAAAAAAAAGCATCAAAATAAATTTCAGGGACTCTGTATCTACCACTCAGTGAATGCTGATCTTTCATCCTGGTATTTCAGGTCCTCCATAACCTAGATCTGGGCAGCAAGGTGGCATAGACAATGTACTGGGAGTGGGATCAGACAAGATTCATCTTCCTGAGTTCAAATCCAGTCTCAGATACTTACTAGTTGTGTGGCTCTGGGTGAGTCACTTAATGCTGTTTGCCTTGGTTTCCTCGTCTGTAAAATGATCTGGAGAAGGAAATGCCAAATTACTCCAGTATCTTTGCCAAGAAAACTCCCCAAAGGGTCATAATGATATGACTGAAAATGACTCAACAACAACAATAATCTGGGGCCAACTTAATTTTCCTGTATTAGTTCACCCCTCTGCATGACTTCCAGCCAAACTCAACTATTTTTTCTTTATTGAAACACAACTGACTTCTTTACACCTTCAAGACTTTGCTTGTGTTGTTCCCTATTCCTAAAATGTCCTCTGCACCTCTTCCTGCTAAATTCCTGACCAGCCATTGAAAACCCAGGAAATGCCACCTCTTCTGGAAAGTCTTACTTAGTTCAACCCAGGGATATTGTGAGGATCAAATGAGATAATGGATGTAAAGCACTTTGCAAATCTTAAATCAACTCTACAAAGCCCAGTTATTGTTATTAACCTTCAGTCATTCAGTCTCTAGCCTGGTGATGACTTCATTCCTTGAGCCTCCTGCTGCACTGATGCTGAGCTCAAGAAATGTCTATAGAACTCTACAGGGGTGTGCTGGTGAACACCTAATGACTTCTGGGAGGGGTAGGCATACGTTTGAAAATGTAATCTGCATTATCAACACTTTTTTACATTTAAACAATCAACAAAACAACTGGAGCAATGGCAAGTTTCTGGCAAGTAAAAGCTCACACTGAAAATGTAGTAATCAGCTCCCAAGGTGAGGTTCAAGAACTGACTTCAGAATACCCAGGTTCCACTTCACCAATTCTGCTCAGTAATGACTTTCTCTAGACTCAGATAAATAGATGTGGAGTACAGGAAACACAGGTAGGAAAATGAGAGAGAGAGAGAGAAAGAGAGAGAGAGACAGACAGACAGACAGACAGACAGACAGACAGACAGAGACAGAGAGACAGAGAGACAGAGACAGAGACAGAGAAACAGAGAGACAGACAGAGACAGAGACAGAGACAGAGAGAGACAGAGACAGAGACACAGAGACAGAGACAGAGAGAAACTGAGACAGAGACAAAGAGAGAGAGACTTAGAGCCTGAGGTAGAAACAGAGACTGAGGGCAGAGACAGAGAGACTGAGAGACAGAGGTAGGGGCAGAGTCAGAGGGCAGAGAGACATAGACAAACTGAGAGACAGAGTTAGAAGCAGAGATAGGGCAGAGAGTGAGAGACAGAGGTAGAGACAGAGACCCAGACAGACAAAAAGAGAGAAGATATTTATTAAGACCTTACTAGGGAGGAGCTGGGTTGCTCAGTGGATTGAGAGCCAGGCCCAGGGAGGGGAGGTCCTGGGTTCAAATCTAGTCTTGGAAACTTCCCAGCTATGTGACTCTGGGCAAGTCACTTAACCCCCACTGCTTAGCCCTTACTGCTCTTCTGTCTTGGAACCAATACACAGTATTGATTCCAAGATGGAAGGTAAGGATTTAAAAAAAAAAGACTTTATTGTGTTCCAGGCATTAAGCTAATCCTAAGATCATAATAGTTATCTGTTAGTGTCTTATACCCTCTACTGGACTATAAACTATAAGAGTAGATAGAGACTGTGGCTTATTTAAATCTTAGGTCTCCTATTAAACTGGAGACAAACTGGAGGGATAGAAAAGAAAAACTTGTTAATTAAAAAATAGAATACCATTGAAAACAAGTAAGTGTTCTTTCTGTCTCTTCTAGTTCAGAGTAGGGTGTCATGTACACAGTAGGCTCATAATAAGTGAATCTACTCTTTGAATGAATGAGCAGGTAAGAAAATGACTGTATTTCTCCATGCCTTTATTTGAACACCATAGATGATAAGTGCTTAAGTTGCAGTCTCTGTTAGAGACTCAATATATCCTCAGGAAATGTACACAACATGCAACTAGCATTATTTAGTTTATTTCTGCTAATCACATGACTGTAGTGAGAAATCTACACATTGACACAGGCACCCTGGACTTATGAATCAATAGGACCTGGGCTGGGTAGAATGGGGCAGCCAGGTGGTTCAGTGGATAGAGCACCAGGCCTGGCATTGGGAAGACCTGGGTTCAAATGGGCAAGTCATTTAATTCCATTTGCCTAGCCCTTGCCCTTCTGTCTTAGAGTTGTTACTAAGACAGAAAGTAAGGGTTGTTTGTTTGTTTTTTTAAATATGACCAGAGTCCCAACTTTCCTAATTATTAGCTATATAATCACATCCAAGTGACTTGCTCTCTCTGACCCTCAGTTTCTCATCTATAAAATGGGAATAATAAAACTTGAACTGTTTACATCAAAGAGGTAGTTGTGAGGAGAGTGATTTGTAAACCACAGGCATAGACACTAGACCTGAGACTTCATTGCTATAGAGATTTCCCAAATGACGAAACTACCCCTACCGATGCAGATATCCATCTTCTCTGAAATTTTTTTTATATTCTTAGAGAATTGTCTGAGGGCATTGAGCGGTTAAGTGACAACTCCCATGTGGTCAGTATCTGTTGGAGGTAGGACTTGAACCCAATCCTTCTTGACACTGATGTATGTATACCCCTGCTGCCTCTCCCCCTACCACTCTGCCACCCTGCAGACACTTTAAAATATTGCATATATGGGAACTGTTATCAGAGTAGGTAGAATCCAAGTGCAATAATGGCAACTGGCTGGAAGAGGAGGGATTGAACGAATGGACCAGAAGGTATCTTTGTATCTTTCTTAGATTCCCAGAGTAGCTGAACCTTGTACATAGAAGATTTAAGTGAAGAGAGGAATTCTGTATAATGGAAAAGAAAGAACTCTCTTTGCACATGGTGCTAAAAGAGAGGGAAATCCAAAAGAAGGTCCATTTTACTGGAATGAAAGGTTTGATCTGGACTATGGACAAACTCAAGTGTTTGAGCCAATTGGAAGAGAATTGTAAGCAGTGGATCAGAAGTGACATTGTGAATCTTAGGGAGGTCATGTGGCCAAAGTAAGGAGATGGAAAATGGCTTTAGCTGTATTATGTGAATATTTTGATAGAGGTGTAATATGGAGGTGGAGGTTCCATTCAAGAAGTTACAGAAACCCTTGGGTGAGATAACTAAAGCAAGAATATTTGAGTGCAGGGTAGTTAGGCTGATACTGAGGTCTGGGGAAGCAACTGTGATTCTTGGTGAAGAGGAGGAAGAAAGGGAGAGACAGAAACAAACAGAGAGAAAGAGAGAGAGAGAAGAGAAAGAGAGAGAGAGAGAGAGAGAGAGAGAGAGAGAGAGAGAGAGAGAGAGAGAGAGAGAGAGAGAGAGAGAAGAGAGAGAGAGAGAGAGAGAGAGAGAGAGAGAGAGAGAGAGAGAGAGAGAGAGAGAGAGAGAGAGAGAGTCCACAATAGAGGGACAGAGACAGCATGTAGGGGCCAGCTAGGTTCTTCTGTGGATTGAAAGCCAGGCCTAGAGATGGGAGGTTCTGAGTTCAGATCTGGTTCTGACATTTCCTAGTTGTGTGACCCTAGGCAAGTTACTAGCTTTTACCAACCTTCTACTTTGGAAACAATACACAGTATTAATTCTAAGATGGAAGGTCAGGGTTTAAAAACCAAATGACACTTGCTATGTGCCATGAAGAGTAAGATAAGACTAAAATGTTTGAAGAAGTACAACATGTGTCAGAAGCTAAGTTTTGGCAGATAAAAATACAAGTATCATAGTTGGAGATGATACAAGTACTCAAGACAGCATCTGTTCTCAAAGAGCTTACTAAAATTCTCCTGGGAGAAGACAATACATAAAGGGGAACTGAAAAAATTTGGTGGTAGTATCCCCATTGGGGCATGGCAATAAAGTTCCCTCTGTGGAGGATGGCTGGTCTGGTCCCTTCCTCGAAATAGAAGTTTGATAAGAATTTGCCAATAGAGAAGGAGCTAGGTGGCACAGTGGATAGAGCTCCACTCTTGGAGTCAGGAGGATATGGATTCAAATTTGACCTCAGATACTTTCTAGCTGTGTCACCTTCGGTGAGTCACTTAACCCTGTTTGCCTAGCTCTCACTCTTCTGTCTTAGAATTGTTGCTAAAACAGAAAGTAAGAGTTTAAAAAAAAACAAATATCAGTTGGAGAAAAGTATTCTTCAGGAGTGGAGGAAGTAAGGAAGCTGAGGCATGACAGTGGTCTGAAGAATAGAGGCGGGCAAGGCACAGCCTGTCAGCACCTCAGGCATCTCTCTAAATCTGTAAGTATCTGCACTGGTGAGAAGAATTCCCTATGCCAGTAGGTACATACTGACTAAATCAGCAGTCTTCCCATTGCCACCAAAAAACTGATATAGAAGAAAGAGCCTTGGACTGGAGCCAGAAGAGCCAGGTTCAGATTTTGTGTGACCTAGTGCCTTGGATTGGACCTGGGTTTAAATTCAGGCTCTGGCACTTATTTGGTCCATGACCTGAGACAATTCACTTCAGTTCCCTAGCATTGTTTCCTCATCTGTAAAATGAGGGAGTCTGACAAGATGCTCTCTAAGGTCCTTTCCAGCTCTAAAGCTAAAGTCCTCCGCTGGTCTCTAAGGCCTCTTAGAGACTGCTCTTCTTCTTCATAGACAGTTTTTGCTATTTAATCCACACAATACCTCTCTATCATGCATATATGGGGACACCATGGAAAAACCCACTGTGAAGAAATTAGAGGCCAGACAAACACTTTACTCTAGATTTAAAACTCTGGCTGGATTTTTTTTTACTTTAATTAATTAATTTAGAATATTTGTCCATGTTTCCATGATTCATTTTCTTTCCTTCTCTTTCCTCCCCCCCTCCCAGAGCCAACAAATAATTCCACTGGGTTCTACAAATGCTGTCACTTGATACCCATTTTCATATTATTCATTTTTGCTATAGAGTGATCTTTTAAAGCCTAAACCCCAAATCATATACCCATATACACAAATGATCAGTGATGTTATGTTTTTCTTTTGCACAGTGTATCAGTCTCTGTGTACAATGTTTTCCTGGTTCTGCTCCTTTCACTCTGCATCAATTCCTGGAGGTTGTTCCAGTCTCCATGGAATTCCTCCACTTCATTATTTCTTTGAGCACAATAGTATTCCATCACCAACATATACCACAATTTGTTCAGCCATTCCCCAATTGAAGGGCATCCCCTCATTTTCCAATTTTTTTTGCCACCACAAAGAGTGTGGCTACAAATATTTTGGTACGTCTTTTTCCTTATTATTTCTTTGGGGTATAAACCCAGCAGTGCTATGGCTGGATCAAAGGACAGACGGTCTTTTAGCACCCTTTGGGCATAATTCCAAATGTCACCTCTCAGGTCGGGGCTGGAGGGAGCTCCATTGGCTGGGCTGAATTTCCAGTGGACTCCAGACTATGTAATCTGGTTCCTGCCTGCCAAAAGTCATCCATCATCTCCTGCTCTGACCTTGGAGCACTGCCTGTTCCAGGCAAGGCTGGCAATTAGCATGTAGGGTAATGAAGACAGGCAAGTATCTAAGGGGCTTTTCATTAGCAGATCAAAGGCTAGAGAGGAGTGCTGGACACATAGTGGGCACAACTGATACCCAGACTTGTCTTGAAATAGAACCATGAGTGTGTGTTCACACTTTTAAAAAAGTGTTCACAGCAATAGTATATGGAATAATCTTCATTCCTCCCCTGAAATGTAATGATCATCATGGGCAGAGGCTCAGCTGGGTTACTGATTCTCATATAAGTTAAAAGGTTTTGAGGGGCTTTAGCAAAAAGCAATTTGGAAAATGTGCCTTGTTTAGACCAGTCATGGGTTTGTCTTCACTGTCCTTTCTGCTTCTCAACTCTGCAAAGATCATTGACTTTAAGCAAAGAAGGGACCTTTGAAATGACTTAATCTACCTCTCTGCCCCATTTTGTGGATGATAAAACTGAGGTTCAGAGTAATGACTTGCCCAGAGAACATAGACCAGGCATTCAGACCTAGGCTCTCTGCTTCCAGATCTAATGTTCCTCCTTCTCTACCATACTGTCCTGATCTCTCAGTCAGCTGATATCCCCAGACACTCAACATTTCCTTCTGGAATATTCTGTTATTGGGTATTAATATCTTTTTTTCAAGAAATTTTCCTTATATGAACCCTACATTTGCCTCTTTACTCCTAGTTCTGCTTCCTGGGACTAAAGTGAATAAGGCAAATTCTTCTGTGGACAGCCTTTGAAATCTGTCTTCATGTACACCCTGCTTTGTTCCCTCCCCCATTTCCTCCCTCACCTCCAGTTTTCCTCACAGAGTCATACAGACATGTAAGAGATCTGTCATCAGGAATGGGATCCTGAAAAGCACAGAAGGGGTTTCAGCCAGGATTTTTGCCCACAAAGTTTGACTCCTAGGCACAAGCCCCTAGCCCCACTTTGAGCTTGGTGACCGTAGCTTTTCAGTTATTATATCAGTTATTATAAAATAACTGAGATATTAGGGTAAGTATGATACAATTATAGCCGACAACTAGGTGGATAGAATACTGGGCCTGAAGTAAGAAAGACCTGAGTTCAAATATGACCTCAGACATATCCTAACTGTGTGACCCTGGGTGAGCCACTTAACTTCTGATGGTCTGACAAAAGGACCCATTGAATTCACCGGAAAAGGAAATGGCAAATCACTCCAGTATCCTTGCCAAGAAAACTTCATGGAAAGTTATGGCCATGAAAAGTCAAACTCTACTCCAAAACTATCACAGATGATACAAGGTCCCTTTGCATAGAGTGTCATGGCAACTAAACACAAAAGGAAATATGTAAAGAAATAGAAAGAAGAGACTATCTGATCCCCAAATCCCAGAATTTCAAGGGTGGATGATAGCTCAGTGACCACCTTGTCTGATCTATGGTGAGAAAAGCATCCCCTTTACCAGGTATCCTATGCATGCCTTTGCTCAAGTTCTTCAGTGAGGGGGAAATGACTGTCTCTAGGTTCAGTCCATGACATCATCATCATCATCATCATCATCATCATCATCATCATTTTAGTATGATTATGCCAGCATTTACATAGCATTTTAAGGCTTGCAAAACACTTTCTCTATGCTATCTCTTGGTTCTCACAACAACCCTGTAAGAAGATAGGTGCTATTATTATCATCACCATTTTACAGATCAAGAAACTGTGACTGGGAAGCTGCTGGGTGTCTTAGTGGATTGAGAGCCAGCCCTAGAGATGGGAGGTCCTAGGTCTTCCAGATTTGAATCTGGCCTCAGACACTTCCTAGCTGTGTGACCGTGGGCAAGTCCCTTAACCCCCATTGCCTAATATTGATTCTAAGATAGAAGGTAAGAGTTTTTAAAAAAAAGGAAAGAAAAGAAAAAAAGAAACTGAGATTGAAATGGGTTAAGTGATTTGTCCAAAGTCATGCAACTAGTCAGTGTATGAGCTAGAATTTGAACTTGGATCTTTTGGGGACCAACTCCAACAATGTATTTATTCACTGGACTTCCTTGTTAGGAAAATTTTCCATATATGAAGCTTAAATTGGCCTCTTTGTAAGTCCTACCAATTACCTTTAGTTCTGCCCTTTAGGGACAAGCAAAACAAAACTCATCTCTTTTCTACTGAGTCCCAGAAATGTCAGAGACAGATATCATGTCTCCTTTCCACCCTACACCTCCCCCTTCCCTCATATCTATGACTTTTTTTCTTTGGAATAAACATGCACAATTCTTGCTATCCCCTCCATGCTGCAAGGTCTCAAGTCTTTCACTATTCTGCTTACCCTCCTCAGGGTGTTCTCCACCCTATTAATGGATGCTCCCTTCAAAAATAGGCTTCACACAATTGTCCAGATGTCATCTGACTAGATCAGAGTGCAGGGAAATGATGGCTTCTTTAGTACTGGACATTGTGGCTCTTAATAAAGCCTCTCAATGGCATTAGCTCTCAGAGGAAGCTAGATGGTTTAGTGGATAGAGAACCAGGACTAGAACCAGGATTGTTCTGGGTTCAAGTCTAGCATCACTTTCTAGCTGCATTATCCTGGGCAAGTCACCAAGAGTCACCAGTTAACTCTAACTACCTAGCCCTTACTTCTCTTCTGCCTTGGGACCAATACTTAATATCAATTCTAAGACAGAAGGTAAAGGTTTAAAAAACACACACACAGACATAGTAGGTTCTGAACAATGATACATGTATAATCCAGTGGAATTGCTTGTCAGCTCTGGGAGGGGAGAGGGAAGTGGGGTGGGAATCATGAATCATGTAACCATGGAAAAATATTCTAAATAAAACACACACACACACACACACACACACACACACACACACACACTAGCTTTCCAGGCCATTAAATCACATTGTTGATTTATACTGAACTTCCAGGTCAAAGGTCACAAAAACCTCTCAATCATTCATATGAACTGATCTCTAGTTATGCCTTCCCTTTTGTATGCTTGGGGAGATGATTTTTTAAACTCAAATGTGAGACTTTACATTTATTCCTATTAAATTTCATTTTCTTAGATATCTACAATGTTTTATTATGTGTGTATTTCTCTGTGTGTGTGCATGTGTGTGTGTGTGTGTGTGTGTATGTGTGTGTGTGTGTAGTGTCTTGGCTCTATTATCTAGTGTGTTAGCTATCTTTTCCAGCTTTGTGACTGGAACATTATGTGGCATCGAAGACCCCTGAGGGGGCACAGAGTTATTGAATCTAGGCACACCAAACATTGTCATTTCATCTCTATTACACTCCCCAAAATATGGATTATGATTCAATAGAGCAGACATTTGTAGACCAAATTGACCTGTGATGGTAAACCTATGGTGTGTGTGCCAAAGATGGCATGCATAGACCTCTCTGTGGGCACACATGCTGTGGGTCTCCAGTGTTAGTTACTAGAAAGGCAGAGGGACTAGGTGGAGCTGTTTCCTTCTCTTTCTCCCGATGTCTCCCTACCCCTTTGCCCAGCAGTCCAATAGAAGCTCCTAGTCCCTCCCCTGATCAGAGCATTTGGGCTGATCCCCTCTCTTTCTCCCTCTCCTGTCTGGGGTAAGGGATTGGGGTTGGCACTTGTCTGGGTTGGGAAGAGTATGGCACTCAGTCTCTAAAAGGTTTGCTATCACTGGAATAGATAATAATATAATCCACATGAAAATATGTGGAAATGCTGTTGTGGGGATTAAATGCACATTTGTTCAAAAGCATTACTCCATCTATTAATTGTCTTTTGTCCTCATGAAGTTTCCCACACAACAAAATAAAATTACAACTACTATGAAGTGAAAAGAAATGAATTAATGTTAGAACAGAGTTCTCCCCTGTGCAAGGGGCTACAAGGGAAAATTCAGGTATTGGCCCTTGCACATAATGTGAGATACAGTTCTCTATGTGTAATGGGGTAATGGAGGCTCTTGAAGCTGTGCTTTGTCCAAGTAGATATGTTGTAAAGTTTTGCTGAACTGCCTTTCACCCCTTTCTCTTTTTTTGGATGCTTTTTCAAAAGACAATAGAGCAAAAAAACAAGTGGTTTGCTGAGGAGGAGAAGAAAGGATATGTTTAAAAATAAAGGTGACATGAAAAGAGAGCCAAAGGAATGCTCATGCTTGAAAAGTTTGGAACCCTCTGGGCTAACATTTATTTCCATGCAAGATAAAAGAACACAGGCTTGTAAGCTTTGTGTTCTTGGCCAGTCACTTACTTTTCTGATTTTTGTCTCCACATTTTGTAAAATAGTGACAACACAGACATTATCCCAAAAGGTTGTGAGAGAATGTGTTTTGCCATGAGTTATTATATATGTGTATATATACATATGTGCATATATGTAATATATTTATATATATATATATATATAATATATAGGTTGGAAATGCCGAGAAAAATGGATGTGAGGGTTAGAGACTTGGAAGCATATTTTCTTCAATGGGCAGGGAGCATGGCCAAAATCTTGGGTTAATGGGGATTGGCTGCTTTCTCTAGTACTTGGCATTACCCAGGAAGCCTATTTGTACCAACCCTTAAGTGGTGCTGGACCTCTTTCACTTTCTTAGGATCACAGGATTCAATGTTGGAAGAGTTCAGTTTCTTCATTTTATGGATAAGGAAACTGAGTCTGTGTCCCTTCTTTTTTCCTTTCACTTTCCCTCAAATCTGTTATAATACCTGAAATATTTTACCCTTTGCTCCCTCTTTTTTTTTAAGTTCAATTTCTGAAGCTTTTCAAGGAAAGGGAGATTGAAATGATTGAGAAAAAAATAATAAATTAACATTCTTGGCAGTCAGTCCCTTGTGGGATAAAATTTCTGATTCTCAGACTACAGCCAGACCATAATCCAACAGGGATTTGCTTCAGGGGAGGCAAAGCAAAAGCACTGATTTAAGGGGCTCTTTCTCCCTGTGGGACTGCCAACCAGACTTTGTGTGGCCAGTTTGACTGGGAGAATCATTTGCTTGATATGGGGGGCTTATTAAAGATCCTAGCACCTGCGGAAGTAGTAAAAATAAAATGAATCACCTCTGCCCAAAATCCTAGTGTTGTTTTTAAAAACAAATAAATGAAGAAGCAGTATAATGTGGTGGAACCGTCCTTAGAGTCTTAAAGACCTGGTTTAAATTGTGCATCTTGTACCTACTCTGTGACTGCGGCACTTAATAGAAGAATTGTCTCCATCCTTGGAGGGAGGGAGTATCTTCAGCCAAAGCTTCCCATAGCAATGAAATCACAGATCTGTAGTAACAAAAAGCAGAAAAGAGTCAGAGAATAAAATAACATGAAATATTAGAACTGTACCTTGGAGACTATACAGTCTAATCTTAAAACAAACAAGCAAACAAACAAAAAAAACCCCTTACCTTCCGTCTTAGAATCATACTAAGTATTTGTTCCAAAGCAGAAAAACAGAAAGGGCTAGGCAATTGGGGTTGAGTGACTTGCCAGGGGTCATAGAGCTAGGAATTGTCTGAGGCCAAATTTGAACCCAGGACCTTCCAACGTTTAGGTCTGGCCATCGATAGAGCCATCGAACTCTATCAACCTAACTGCCCTTCTAATCTAATTTTTCACATTCAAAATAACAACGAATAAATGACAAGATCAGAACTTGAACCAAAGTCTCCAGCCTCCAAATCTAAGAACCTAAAACAACTTCCTTTTCTTCTCCTTTCTTCAAATAAAATCCCCAAAGAAAATCTGACTGGAGACGAATCACAACGATTGAGTCATGTATTCAGCCCAGAGAAGGACTAGTACTATTCCGACCAGCAAATTCTAGTACAAGAGGATTCTGGGGGAGAGAGGGTCTACCAGAATAAGTGCCTTCAGAGACAGAAGAATTAGCATCTCCAAATATTTCTCATCTTATTTTTCATCTTAATCAATTCTCATCCTAAGGCACACTACTACTTTGAGAGGGGGATGGGAAGCAGAGAGCTGTCGGACTCCTCCCTAAACACATTCTCCTCTAGATTCAGAGGCCACCTAGGAACTCCCAAGTGGAATAAGTCACAGAGAGGTAAGAAAGAAACCTTGAACACTATCTGGTTCAACTCTCTCATCGGTAATATTTCCCTATTTTGTAATAGAGAAATCGAGGTTCTAGACTTGTCCAAGGTCACCAAGGCAGTAAATAGCAGCCACAGATTCCAAACCAGTTCTAATTCTAAATCCAGCCTCCCTCTATTTCTCCGCCTCTCTTTTCTCTCTTTGTAGCAAGCTGCTTCCGCATAACGAGAACTCTGGCCCTGAGCGAGTGTGACCTCGATGCTACTCGAACCCTAAACCCTATGTCTGTCTGATGGCTCTCCATTCCCTGCAGCCTCAGAGTCATTTTCAAAGGTTTATGCGAAAGAAGTTAGTTGAGCTAAAAAAAAAAAAGCCCGTTCACTCTAGTTCCATTCTTCCCTGTGGCGAAACCCGGTGGCTTAGCCCCGAGCGCCGCTTTCCCGGCCGCCCACTCCGGGGGTTGTTGGGGAGCTGGGACCAGTAGAAAGTAGAGGCAAAGGGCTGCTACTAGCGAAGGAGGCATAGTGGTCTGGGCAGCACCCTCCAGCCCGCTTACACTCCAGTCCTCCCTGATATCCGTCAAGCCTCCGGGGCCTGGGGCTGGACCGAGGCGGGACTTCGGCTGTCTGCCGGCCGAGAACGCTGGCCTTGGTACGAAGCAGGTCTTGTGGAGACCTAGTGGGCTCTCCGCGGCGGACACTACAGTCTCCAAGCCTGACACCTTCCTCTAACTGGATTCTATCTCGGCAAATGGGCTTCCCAGAATGACCTGGGACTTTAAACAAAAATCTCTTTTATTTAAATGCTGGCTGACTGCCGGTCTATTTTCTGTCTATCTGTCTGGGTCCTTGCCCTGAATTTGTGTGCTTACCCAAAGTGCTCTGGGAAAAACATGCCGCGTGTGTGTGCGGCTAATATCAGGTATTGGACAATATGTTTTATTTCTGGCAACGCTCTAAGGCTGGAAGTTTCAGACCAGTTGCCGGCGACCAGAACTACATTGCCAAATTGATATACATTTGTGTACACACATGTGCACAGACAATATCTATACACCTGGACTTGTACCTAAGTATGCACATGAATACATTCACATGCACATGTAGCTATCATGCTTGTACATTCTGCATGTGTTGCGGCACATATAAATACACATATATGATGTCTGGACCAATGCTCTCACCAATGTAGGAATCTTTCTAGGGAAGTACTGCCTTTTCCCAACACGGGTTGGGAAATGGTTTGTGATTTATAGCCTTAGATTGAGTGTTGCCAGAAAAAAAGTTTTATTTTCCTCTAACAAGTGTTTCCCCTTTCCTCTAAATCCTTTATGACCTTAAATCTTAATCCATTTATCCGCTTGCAATTTACTGTAGTTTATAGTGTAAAATCTGGATCTAATCTAATTTTCTGATATACTGCTATCCACTTTCCCCCAGTAGTTTAAAATTTTTTAATAATCATTCATTTCCCCCAGTGTTTTTCAGTATCTGTTAAACTCAACACTAACCCACTGTCCACATTATGCTTTTCATTCCCACCACCACCACCTTCCCCGATTTCTAGTACCAAGTGAAAGCGCTTTGGAAAGAGTAAGCTAGCTCTTCTCATGATTCATTTTGTTACGAGCCAAACACTACTCTCTGGATCTCTAAAATGAAGGCCTCGGACTAAATCTCTGAGACAGACGACTTCCAAATATTAACTCCAAGGATTCTAAATCTAAAGCGCTCTGAGAACGTAAGCCGACGTTCGGGGCTAGCGTAAAAGTACGCAACTGTGCTGTTCAGTTGGTCGGTTGACTACTAAGTGAATCCTCGAGCATCAGAGGGAGCTGAGAACCGGATCACTATAGAATTCGTCCTCCAACGTCGAGCCTCCTACTGGCAAGGCGATTTGGATCACCGATGTCCCTGAAAGTGTCCAAGGGCAGAGGCCAGTGAGGCCATTATTCGCTTTTAGATTGGAAGCGCTACTAGGGCTGCAGGCTAGCTTGGGATGGGGAGAGAGACAAAAGACAGAGAGACAGAAAAAGAGGGAAACAGAGGCAGAAGTTGATAGAGACAGAGACAGACTGATACGGAGACTGACAAACACCGACAAAGACTGAGAGAAACAGACTCAGGGATTGACAGCGACACAGAGGCAGATTGATACCGAGATTGACAAAGACGCCCAGACAGACTGAGAGACAGAGACAGCAGAGAATTAGAGACTGAGTCACACGCAGAGCGAGATACCGAGTCAGAAAAACAAGATTCAGAGAGTAAAATGCTTGATGTAATCCCTGAAATTCTCAGAAAGCGGATTGCTCACGGAGTGTATGTAGACCCGGTGTAACCTAGCCCAGGCTTGCAGCAGAAGTAAGAGGTTTGAGGGAAGTACTTCTCACTCTTTCTCATTGGGGAGGAATAGCGTATTAATTCCCTTCTTGACCTCCAGGAACCGTGGACATTGGTCTAAGATTGAGTCAGATTCTGGACGGAGCTTGGCCATTGACTCTCAGAGTAGGGGACACACTTTTTGCAAAGCTTTCAAACCGGGAGTTTAGGGCTTCCCCGGAAACTAAGGCCGGTGCTATTCCGGTGATAAGCCGGTGGTGCAGTGCCCAGGCTCCCGTGTCCTTTCTTTCCTCACCTGCCTGGTCTCGGTTTAGGGAGCTGGCGGCTCTCTGGCCATGTCCCAGAGTCCTCGCCGTCCAGTCTCCTCCTCTGTTTACTGATGGTCCAGATAGCTGAGGCAGAGGAGCGCGACCGCTCGCAGGCTAGTCCAAAGATCTGCCTTATCGCCGGCAGAGGCACCGGGAGGATGTTTTGACTGCTCTGAATTAAACTGTTTGTTGTTTCTCGCCCCAGTAATTGACAGTTGATAGAGGAGTTTCTGAGGAGCGGAGGACTACCGGTCTTCCGGAGCCGAGCTCTTTCTCTATTCTCCCCCACCCCACTCTCTGCTTTCTTGGTTGCGCTCACGAGAATCCCTTGGACCCGCTACCCTGCAATGAATCAGCTTTACCAGGGGCGCGGCTCCATTAACTGCGAGATTTATTAAAATCCACGCAGTGTGTGAGATTCCAACCTCCCGGCTTAGCAAGACACAGAGTAACCCTAAACCTTCTTTAAAGACAAAACAAACTAAAAACGGAACTTTTCACCAAGCCTTCGAGGGTGGGTGGATGGAGTGTTAGGTCTTAATTGCCTTCGTGGATATTTCCAGAGCCTCAATTTCTCTAAGTAGCGTAATGACATGATGCACTGTGTGGATGGAGAGTGCAGGCCTTATATAGTTAGAAGGACTGAATTCCAATTTCAACTGCGACTTTTGCGAGAAAGTTGTACGACTTGGGGCAAGTCACTTAATTGTCTCAATCCTCCTCTGGTGTGTGTGTGTGTGTGTGTGTGTAAAATGCTCTACAAAACCGAACAGGTTGTATAAATGAAAGCTTTTATTGTACAGGAAGTCCATGGCCTCAGTTTCTCTGCCATTAAAATGAGACCGTTGAACTAGAAGATGTCTCTCAAGAAGACCCCTCTAGGATTAAATTCAATGGTCTTGGTGCTTAGACATTGTGCAGCCGTTCAGGGTTTGGAGTCAAAGAGTGGATCTTCAAGATCCAGGCGTGACCAGGAGCAAAGTAGAAAGATGAATTTAGAAAGCTGATTCTGGCTACAAAACTGAATTTTGAGGTAGATAGCCAAGTGTTTTGGGGACGAATTGAGTCACCTCTGAGTCAATTCGACAAATCTTTATTCATTGCCTAACTCAGCAGGAGTTCTTTGTGGTCGAGCCATGCTTTTAAGCAATTTGAGGGCCGCAATTGTTGGCATGCTTGTCTTTGTATCCTCCTATCTGGCATTTAGCCAGAACCCTAGAAATGCTTGTCCATTGATTGATTTCTTAAAACAGATCGAACAGTCACATGAAGATTAAGGTTGATCTATTGACTACAGCTAGACAAAAATGTGTATTTGTAAATGCTAATGACTATGTGGGATGGAGAGTAACAGTTTTAGTATTTAAAGAAGTCCCTAGAGCTGAGGAGGAGAGGATGAGAAGAAAGTAGAGGTAGAGACAGCTTTGGTGGCAGAAAGATCCTTGGATTTGTTAAGACAAAACAAAATAAAACTTGGGTTCCAGTCTGTTTCTGCTAGGCACTCCTTATACTCCCTAATTCTTAGTTTCTTTTCTAGGATTCCTCTGTAAAATGACATTTCCCCCCTTGTTTATTCTTGTAAAAAATGAAACTGTATTGGTAGAAAGCCACAATTAGCACTGGTCAGTCCAAGGTCTCTCCTGTTTGGAGTCTTTAAAGACACAAGTTAGAGTATCAGGACTGTAATCCTAAAGAGCTTTGGAGGTCCCAGCTCCAAAGAGGATAGTCACGACCTTGGAAGAGTTGGGCTCAGGAACGAAACTAGAGAAAAGGGGAAGGGAGGCAATTCCCTGCTTGTTCCATCAAAATTCTACCCATCTTAGAAATGGCCATCTCTTGTTCTTTGTTACAAGGGATGACTCACTGGATTGGGAGGAGAGAAAAGGATATGTCGACCCCGGGGGAAATGGTGTGAAACAAAAGTTATCAATAAAAATAAGGGGGAGCAAATAGAATCCCCGTGAGATCACAGTGATCTCGAGCCTGGATTGCTCGCTGATCAGGCAGCCTGGTCTTAAGAGCAGGCATCAGGAAGAATCCGGGGAGACTGATAGAGCCAAGTGAGGGAGATTAGTTGAGAAATAAAAGTTGGTGAAGAAGCTACAGGATGTTGGGATTGAGTCGGGGTGAACAATGGTGTAGTGAAAACAACTCCAGAGATAGAGCTAGAAAAACGCATTAGAATTTCAGCTGACACTAGTTGTGTGACCTTGGGCAAGCTATCACTACCACTCTGGGTCTCAGCCTTTCTCTTTTATAAGATAATACTTGCACCACCTACCTCATTGGCTTGTCGTGACTCATACAGCTACAATGAAAAATATATTAAGAGTTTTAAAAACTGGAGTTATGTCATTACTGTAACTTGTTAGATAGAGGACTAAGAGTTACTGTGCTGCTGCTGATATCCGCAATTACCCATTTCTACTGAAGGAGGCCGCTGGGAGCTGAAAAAAGCAGATACCGGAGGGTTAATTCACTCTCTTTAATGACAGGTCGGGGTAGGGTGGTTGGGATCTCCTTTCTTACAACAATGAGAAAACACTTAAATAGGGTCCGCAGCCTAACCAGCAAGGATGAGCTCAGATCTCCAACGCAGCAGACCTCGGAGTTCAGAAGTTCTAGGCAGCCACTCTGATTGGAGAAGGGTAGAGGGCAATGAAGAGTGGGGGTGATGGTGAACTAGCAAGGGCCAAATTTCCTGGGGACAAGTTTGGGGTATATGTGCCACCTGGTATTCAACAGAGTGACTCTGAGCTTAGAATACTAAGAATTACCCCCTCCCACCGCCCCACCCCCAATGCCTGCATCTGGCTCCCTAAAAACCGGCTGGTTTTTTGATGGGAGCAGGAGGTCTGGCTCCCTTTGATTTTACTGATTGTGGTTGGAGGGGAAAGGACCCATAGACCCCAGGATCGATGTCTGTAGGCTGGGGTGGGAGGTTACTGGCCATGGAATATGATTTTTCTCAATGATGGTGTTGGTGGCCAGATGCCCTGGCCCCTGAGAGTTGAGTGAGCCTTGGGGGAGCTCGGAGGCAAGAGTTGAAAGGGTTTCAGGGGCTGCAGATGGATTTGGGGGAAGGGAACGGGTTCAATGCCTCTGTGATGGGTGGTTCTGGCTGCTGTGTGCTCTGCCAGCAGGCAGAGGGTTTTTACTATCTCCATCGCAGGACCCAAATACCAGAACACTTGGTAACTTACAGGAACAACATCATTCACACAGCCACTCTGGGGCACATGCTTTGAGAGTCCCAGCTTGCTAATGTAGAGGGACGGTAGGATTTTCCTGAGACCTCTTTTCCTTTCCCGTCCCTCCTGGTCCTCTTTTCTCCAGCAGTCCAGGTTAGTTGCTGCTCCCCAAGTTAGAGAGAGAGAGGCTTCCCATCCCTCTCTCTCCAGATGCCCAAAGCCTCCCTACCTTTCCAGTCAGATGGGTAATGGGGGAGGGATGGAGAGGAGAGGGGAGACCGGGGTTGAGAGAGCTGGGAAACCCACCTTAGACCTCCTTCCCTCCCTTTAACCACTCCTGGTAAGCTGGAGACCGATCTTCCTACCAGGCCCGTATCCCATGCAAAGTGGAGACCCCTGCATTGCTCTGCGGAATTGGCGTTTGCACTGCATTCAAGTCCCCGACACTGAAGTTCACGAAGTTGTTGGCCGCTGCAGATGGTTGCACGGCCTGCACTGAAGGATAACCGCAGTTGTAGTTTGGGTTGCACGCTGGGCCACTGTAGTTGGCATAGGCCGGGTAGGCATTGTAGCTGTATGGGTTGATGCTGACATTGTAGGGGGAGCTGTAGGGAGAAGAGTCCCCCAGGCAGGGCTTCCCATCTCTCACCAGAACTGGCACGGCTATCCTCCTGGGCGGGGGGAGGCCCACCATCTCCAGAGTCTGGTCCTGTCTCTGTCTTTTACATTTGTACCTTCTGTTCTGGAACCAGATTTTGACCTGCGTGGAGGTGAGCTTCAGCACGCTGGCCAAGTGGTCTCTTTCTGGAGCTGACAAATATTTCTGCTGTTTGAACCTTCTCTCCAGTTCATATACCTGGGCCTGAGAGAACAGAACCCGGGGTTTCCGCCTTTTCCTCTGCCTTGGGCGATCGGGGTCTTCTAAGTCCTTTTTCTCCAGCTCCAGGTTCTTCTGCAGGGAACAAAGATCTGCAAGAGACAAAAAGGGAAAGGCTCAATCAGGAGCAGTGGAAAAGAGGGTTAGATGGTGCAAGTAAGTGGTGACTAGAGAAGAAGTTCAAAAAGACTTTGCCTTTTTCTTTTAAATTGACTGATAGGGAGGGCTCTGATTAGAGGAAAGTTTGTTTAGTTTTCATTTGTTTTGTTTTTAAATGGTTAGCTCTCCGTAAGAGAAGCCTTGCTTATATCTGGGAGGAGAACCCAAACTGGAAACTAATCCAGTCTATGGATAGACAACTGTGGGCAGGAGACAGAGCGAACAGTATAACTCAGTACTTTAATGCTAGGAAAGATTTTAGTATCTTTTTAGAGCTGGGAAAAACCTCCCACTCCTTCAGTTTTATAGTGGACGAAATTGAGTTCACAAAATCAGAAAGCAACTTGTCTAGGTAAACCAAGTTAATTAATGGCGGAACGAAAATTCAAGCCTAGGTCTTCAGCCAAGTCTTGTGCTCTTTCCACTGTACAGTCCATTGGAGTACAAAACAAAGCAAAAAAACAAAAAAGGAAGGAAGAAAAAGAAGGAAAAGAAAAAATTGGTCCTTTGAAGAACCTTTTTATTGCTAAAGAGTCAGAGAATTGGAGTTTGAATCCTGGCTCTATCATTTTCTGAGATTTTGGTGAGAGAATCCCCTTCTCCAAGACTCTTGTGTCCTCAACCTTTTTTTTTTTTTAATGTTGGTTGGATAAGATGACTTCTGAGGTCTTTTTGCAGCTCTCTATCATCCTGTGAGCCCAAGAAATAGGTAGATTTTTGAATGTAACAAGTTAAGAAAGTAAGTGGTCTGTACATTTATCTTTTAGCAGATACTAAGAGATGTGAAACTCCAGCCCTTTGAAAAGGAGTTGCTGACCATCTTCTTGCAGTTGGATTTGATCTCAAATTTGCTCTTACTCAGATCAGTCTTGCTGACCATTTAGTTTTCTAGTCTCTGTGCCTCCTTGGCTGGGGACAAAATTAATAGCCCACTTACAAACTGGGTCAGATGATTGCAAACTGAAGTCTTTGTCTAACGAAAACTGCTGTCCTCGGGATGGGTTATTTGCTCCCAATCTATGGGTCTGTGTATCTTTACGCACCTTTACTGTGGGGAAATCAAGGCTAGGGAATGCTTTCTGGAGCTAGCAAGCTCACATTTGTTCTGAAGTTTTGACTACTTTCCTCAGAATAATCCTGTAATGGTAGGTAATGCATATATTGTTATCCCCATTTTATGGATGAGAAAACTGGATGAGAGGGGATTTGGATTGCTGACAGTCTCATAGGTAAATTAGTGGCACCACTTGCGGTGATTCATGGCTATTGACTCCAAAGTCAATTCACTTTCTCCTACATCACGCTGAGGATGCAAAGCCTTCTGCCTCAGTTCTGTGAACCCGCTCTTTACGAAGAAACGAAGGATCTGGCTAGGGTATTTTGAGTTTTTCAGTCTCAGGAGGCAAGAAGCTGGAGGGTAGCATTGCCTACCCTACGTGGAAGATCTCTGGGCCTTGGGAGTTAGATTTGGTCAGGATGAGAGGGTGGCCACTTGGCTATCGGCAGCACTAAGAGTTGAGTGCTGCCAGGCTCAACACCAGCCACATTTTGTGTTCCTTTATCAGTATTCCTCTTGGTACTGTGGACCAACCGAACCAGGGCAAAGGTTTTTGCCTCTTTTTCTCAATCTACACTTTAGGAAAGGACAAAGGACTTTCCCAAAACATGGCAATTTAAACCTTGCAGTATAAAGGGCCTCCAGAGGTCACAGGGGGCTACTTGAGAATGGATACTTTTAAAAAACAATTTTTTAACAATTTTCCCCTGGCCCTTTTTTCCAACACTGCTTATCATCACTGCTATTCTTCCTCTGAACCAGAATACTAGATCTCATATAGGCCTCAATTCATTGGGAAATTTACCAACTTTATCTGATTTCATTCCTAAAACACAGCTCTGATGGAAGGAATACAAGTAACATTATCCCCGTTTTACTGCTAAGAAAACTGTGGCTTGCCCAAGGTCACATGGCCAGTAGATACTAGAACAGAGACTAGAACCCGGAATCTGTGACCTCAGATTCAGCGGTTGTGCTTCTTCCCTCCCTCTCCCCCCCCATCAAACTACACTAAGGAGTACCGCCCTACCTTGGGGAGATGATGCTTAGGGAGAGAAATTCCTTTGGATAAAACGTTTTATCTTATTTAGTATATATCATATGATCACAGCATCCACAAAGCTGTTTGCATTGTGCAACATGAGTTGGAAGGAAAACGAGGGTCCTCTTGGGTCTTATTTCTTTCCTCATTTAGAAGATTTTAAGAAAATGGATGCAAGGGCATAAAAGATGTGTGAGTGAACACTGATGATAAACGTAGGACCGAGAATTGCTCCAGGTTGATTAAATTTTCGTCCTCCTCTTCCCCGAGTTCCCCCACGTTCTCCGATAATCAGAGTAAAACCCAGCGTCTCTCCCAGGTCACAGGGAAACCTAGAGTCTTCCCTGGAGCCCCCAATTTCCGTCTTTCGTTCTTTTTTTTTTTATCTCTTCCTCGCTGATTTTGGTTTTCTCCTGGCCTGGTTTTGCAAACCTTGGGGTTTCGAATTAAAATGGACCCCAAACCTCGGAAAGGAGAGAGCGTTTCTCTTCCTCCCTTCCCCTGGCAACTTGAAAGACAATAGATCATCTCTCTGTCCTCGGTCCCCCCCACTTCCCTCCCGGATTCTACTTGGGACGCTTCTCCCCGGCGCTGGCTCAGTGGCAGAAATGCCCGGTAGCAGTGAAGCCCGGGCGGGCTCGGGCGGCCCCAGCCTGACCTGGGGGCGGGGGCTATATGTCCGCACACCAGGCAGTGCACTATTTACCTTTCTTGTCGGCTTTGGGCTCCTTGGCCGGCTCCATGTGCGCGTAGCTCTTTCCGTAGAAGGCAGCTGGGAAGGTCGGGCAGTGTTTGGCCGGGCCCAGCCCGTCGGCCAGAGCCAGCTCCTGGAGGCCTGCCGTCTCGGGGCCGCCGTAAGCCTCTTGCTTGAAGGCGGCCAGCATGCAGGACGCAGGGGGCAGGCTGGCCTCTAGGCGCGCGGGCAGCTCCATGGCCGCCAGGCTCCGGCGCCTCCGCTCCTCCTCCTCTTGTTGCTGCTCCTGTCGCTGCTCCAGCTCCAGGTTGAGGATGTCCTTGACGGAGAACGGGGTGCTGGTGCCCGCAGGGCTGGCGAACATGGTGGGCGGCGCCCCACGGGCTCAGAGGGCCGCGTGGCCGCAGCCCGCCCACAGGAGAGGCGCCCCTAGCCCTGCCCCAGGAGCCCACATCATTTCAGCCTTAGCCTTGACTTCAGATGGGCAGGGGGGGAGCAGGTAGGACAGACCATAAGGGAAAAGAAGGAGGGACTAGACCACTTTTTGGGTGACTTTAGCAGGCCATTGGTCAATCAGCCAGTGATGACATGACAGATGAGGAGTTTCTTGTCACCTAATATAGTAATACGGCTCCAAAAACATCCCAACTTTTTTAAAGGGGCCGCATCCCCTTTCTTTTCCCTCCCCCTGAAATGTAATCCAGAGCCGGATTCCTCAAGGTGAAAAAAAATCAAACTCAAGGGAACCTCCTGCTCTGAACAAGCAACTCACGGGGTGGTTCTGTTTTAGAAACTATCCGAGTACCATTTGCGCTCAAAATAGCGAAGCAGAGTTGGGGTGGGGGCTGGTAGTGCGTAGGTGTGGGGCACGTTGCTTTCAATGAGCCCCTTGACTTTGAAGTAAAAATTGTCAGGGGGAAAGAAAGAGAAGAGAGGGACGTCACCGACTTAATGAACATCAGAGCTGGAAAAGACTGTAGAAAGTCGTGTAGTTTACAGAATATCACCTCCCACATTTTAAAGAAGAGAAACCCAAAGGCCCAGAGTCACACACAGAATAAATAGTACTCAAGACTGGAACTGAAGCCTTTTGATTTTCAACCAGTGTTCTTTCTACTACACCAGGGGCAAAAATATTTCCTTTTAATTCTTTCTCTTGCTCTTGTTGAACTAGACAGGGAATCCAGTCACCATTCTTGAATCCTCTTGTGTCACTGCTCCTTATACACCCGAGTTACGGAGTAGTGAGTCAAGAAACAAGAGTACCAGAATAAGTAAAATAGAAACAGAAGTCAGATCTAGCCTCTTGGGTTGTAGTGGTCAGTGTTTGGAGTTGACCATTGAGGGCAACTAGCCTACTTATGAGGGCAGTCCAGTGACTTTGTGAACTTCAACTAATCTGCCCTGCCTTTCATTTACACTCTATTGTGGGATCTTTTTTCCTGCTAAGGATGACCAAGAAACCTGGAATGGGACCATCCTGTTCCAGAAAAAAAAGCTAAGAGACTAATATTGGTCAAGCAGGATGCAGGTGGATTAACAGAGAATAGGTCTTTACTGAACTGTAAGGGAAGAAGGGAAGGGAAGGGAAGAAGAAAGGAAGAGAGGAAATGAAAGACTCCCTATTGCCTGACTCAAGGCTTCTTGGTAAGCTGTTTATACCTTGGAGAAATAGGGGAACTCAGCCTCAGCATCTGCTGCTGTGAAGGAGAAAATGTGAGCTCATTCAAGTGATTGTATATAGTATAGGGTCTCTTGGCTGAAAATCAGTTGAAACCTACAAGCACTAATTGAGTGTCAACTATGCTAGGATTCTTTCTTAGGTTAGAGGTTTTGGTACCTGTGCTCTGGGAGTTGGAGATGGAGGATAGGACTCTCCAGGCAGCAGCAGTGCTTCTCCTCCCAAACCCCCCTCCCCATCACACAAACGAAGCAGAGGAAGAAAGGAATCTAGGTGGCCTTGTTTTGTGGCATTCTACAGGTGGCTGGGGGAAAGAGGAGTGCCACGTAGAGGGAAGCAGCAGCCAGCACATCCTTTTGAGTGCCAGGCAAGTTTTCCCCTTTCTCATTTAGTCCTCAGCCTCACAGGACCACTTAATACTAACTTTGAAAAGATCTTTTTTTACCCCAATGTCTTCATAAATGTGGGGTGGGGTGGGGTTTCTGGTGTGGAAACTTCCTTCACAGATGCTGTCTCTGAAGCATCGACTCCCGAAGAGTTTTCTTTAGATACTGAAAGGTTAGTCGACCTGCCTAATGTCACACAGACCTTATGGATCAGAGGCAGGTCTTGGATTCAGGTCAGCTCTATTCACTGCACCACTGAAAGGAGTCTTTCAGTTGATTAAATAATAACAATGACATAGTAACACAGATTTCTAAAGGTTTTGCAAAAGTTTCCTCTGGCTACTCCATGAGGTAAGAGGATATTCTCTAGTAGATCGCTGGAAGCTTCAAAAAAAAACACAACAGTTTTTTAAAAGTGGAAAACATTGAAATTTATGCCAGTTGTCAATGGTGGTCCTAAAGGACCCATTAAGAATCAACCAGCAGCTCTAATCTTGCCTCAGATGGACCTTGTAAATGAAGATATAGGAAATGGGAAGGAAACATTGGACTTGGTAACCTGGAGTCTACTCCCTGTGTGACCTTATGCAGGTCATTCCTCCTTTCTGAGTCTGGATTTCTCCATTCTAAGCAAAAGAAAGCTGGACTAAGTGATCTCTAAGAGCTTTTACTGTTCACGCAGTCTGTGGGAATCTCTGATTGAAGACTTCCTGTTCTCAGACCCTCAGATAAACTTGAGCTTGGGGGAAGAAAGTTCCTATCCTTTTCCTGCTATTACAGTTCCCCCAAAGAAACCAAAATCCTTTCAGGCTTAGTAAAGATGTTCTCCAAGACCACAACTATGGTCATGTTGGGCCAAGGTAGCAATTTTTGGAGTTAATTCCCCTGGTAGATGTGGAAAACTGGCTTGAGATGAGTTTTTCTCCCAGTGTTGTGTTTAGGAAGTCCTTTCTTTAGGACTTTTTTAGCCCTAAATTGAAAGGCAAATAGCATTCTACCCATTTTGCAGACTAGGCAACTGAAACTCACAAAAGAGAAATGGTCCCGTCAAGATCACCCCACTAGAAAGGATCTTTAAAATTGTCATTCAAAACTTATTGGTAGAGCTGAAACACCTGTGCAGAGGATAGGAAGATCGGTTTTGTAGACAAAGCAGTTAGGTGTGAATTTCAGCTCTTCTATTTACAAGATCTTAAACTTTGTTCAGACAGTTAATTTTCTGGGTCTCAAAAATTAGGAAAATGTATTAAATTGTTTCTAAATTATAGATCATAAGTATAAATAAATCCAAATCATAGCTCTAAATCCTTTGAAACCATGTCTTCTGACTTCTAAGCATCTTATGTTCTTTCCTGCAGCCTGCCTAGAGCTTCTCGTCTTGTCTTTCCCCAATGGATCTTTGTTCTTTTAACCCTGCTTGAAGCTTATAGGCAGTTGAAATCCCTTCTGCAAGAACTCACTATCACATAGGACAGACAGTTGGAGAGATCCATTTTAAAAAAGGAAAAAAAAAACAATAAACTTTCTCTGCCTCCTTCTGTTGCCCCCGGTTTGATTCTACCCTCACTTCTCTCTTGCTTTTCAAGTGTGGCCTGATGGCCGGGTTCAGTCCTAGCCTCCCTATAATTTACACCTATCTAATTATCTACATTTCTAAAGAATGATTTTTGCTCTTTATCCCTGTTCCCCATCGATCTCCAAGTCAGTGTGTGGAGATACATGCATTGCAAACCCTGGACTGCCTTCAGCTGTGTTAACCCCTTAAGGCCTACCTTACCCTGAACTTCCTGACCTTTGTGGAGAGTGTTTTGGGGGAGAGAGGGAGGAGGGAAGTGTGTACGTCTCCGAGGCGCTGATTTCTGGCAGAAGAGCGATATCTAATTCAATTAAAACTCTTGCGGAAAAGGGCTGCGGAGCTGGGGTCCTTGGGATCGTTTGTGAAATGACTCGAACTCTTCGGCCAGGGCTAGCGATGACAGTTTGAAAGATTAGCGGACGCAGACGCCTGAAATATTACCATTTAATGGGGGACAGACAGCGTGGCAGCCAAAGCTCGCGCATCCTGGATCCTGTGTTTCGGAATGATTCTTCTAGGGAAAGGTTTCTCTTCCTCCCTGGAGGCCAACTCCATCGGGATTGAAAGCCCTTTAAGCTAGGATGCTTTCTCTTGGTTTGTTTAGAGTTTGCAGTTCTTTTTCCTGTAAAGAAAAAGAAAAAGAAATAACAACAAAATTCTTCCCAATGTCTCTTAAAAAAGCAACCAACTCCTTGAGATCTCAGAAAACCAAGACTTCTTTAACCTTGCCACAGCAGGTAGAGGACTGGCATTCTCTCCTCACGGAGGGGGAAGGGACAAGCTTTTACCAATCACGTGGACTCTTCATCCAGTAGAAGCATAAATTCGGTGTACAGAAATGTCATGCACAGCTTTCATCTCTTCCTACAAAGGCAGACCACAGCAGAAAAGCCAGACAAAATTCTCTAATTTATTCCCACAGAGTTATAGCACTCTAAAAGGCTTAACGCTGGAAAAGGCCTTAGAACAGAGAACGTTAAAGTCCAAAATACAGAATGTTAGAGCTGAAAGGGATTTTAGAACATAGAACATTAAAACCAAGGACGAAGAATATTAGAATGGAAAATAACGGTAACATGAATACCATAACAACGAATGCTAGAACTGGAAGGCACTTAAGAACATAGATTGTTAAAACAGAACCAAGAAGATTAGGACTGAAAGGAAAATTAGAACTCTTAATATAATACGGAACAGTAGAACTGGAAGTGACCTTATAACATTGCTTAATTCAAAAACTCATTTGAGGAAACTGAGGCTGGGTAATGTCATGTGGAGGAGGCTATTTAATTTTCTGAGAAGACAGATTTATTTAGTACGTCGTTACCGCTAAATGGAACTTTCTGGAGGGGCTAGAATATCCTGCGTAGGTCAAACAAATAGCAAATAGCTTCGCTATGAACCACGGTAAGGACAGCCCTCTAAATGTAACCCTCCCCCCTCTCCCCTTTTCTCCAAGAAAGATAACTTTTTCAAATTAGATTTATCAGCATCACGCCGATAGACGTTCCTGGTTGTCTTTTGAATTGTCCAGGCTCGAGTTGGATTCCAGAGTGCCAAATTTAAGAAAGGCTCGGACGTGTTTTCCTAAGAGAGCTTTGCACTTATAAAATATTATTAATTGAAGACCGGCAGAGGTCCCGGCGGCTCTGGGCTCCTCCGCTCCTCCTTTCCCGCAATCAATATGGCCCTAGTTGCTCAAGGTATATATGATTAATTGAAAGATAAGCAGGAACTATCATTTGGAATGTCATTAATGCTCTCGGGAGACATTCATTGGAGACAGACCACGTTATCCTCCGTTTTATCTTCAACAATGCATCACTTTCAGTACTGTATTTTAGAAACAAATGGGAGTTTTGTCTGCAGCGTTTGCTTGGTGTTTATATTTTTGGAAGAATCACAACTCGTGGGAGTCCCGGGCTGGGCCCCCTGATAAATGAACATTAGCACTTTTTAGAACTACTGTATCAACAGAGGGGCTGCAATGCAGCAATAATTGGTGAAAAAGCAAACAGTCGGCAAAGAGCGTGGCTCTGCACTTTGTCCAACTGATTGATGAAGGAAGGATCCGCTGACGCGGCCTCTGGGGCTTTCCAGGTCGGGGGCCTGGACGCCCCCTTCGCCCTGCGTTTTCCTCGCCTGCCAAATGAGTGCAGGGAGGAAAGAGAGGTCCGCGAGTGGGACAGACGCGGGGCCTTCCTTCTCAGCGTAACAGAAACGGTATTCCTTGGCATTCGACGACCGGGCATGGGGTGGGGATATGGACTCCCAGGAAAAGAAGTTAGGAAGTCAAGAGCAGCCCCGTGGCAGCACTTTGGCTCGCTTTGACCTTCGTCTTTCTGCCTATTCCTGAGAAGAACCTGGAACCCTCAGCCCACATCAGGGTCAGGTTCCTAGAGCCTCTCCATCATCCCCAGGAGCCTCGAAATGTGCCCAAGGTCGTTTGCTGTATTCCAGAGCTGAAAAGAGGGACCCTAACTTCAAAGGGCCTGGGTTAGGGAACTGGGCGAGGATTGACTCTGCAGAAGCAAATGCGGGAGTAGTCATTGAATTCAGGGTGTCCAAGGAAGGACGATTACCAGAGTTTCGGGAATCCTTGAGTAGTATTAGTACAGAGGCCTTTGCTGGGTAAATGACCTCTGTGGGACCGAGAGGGGTGGGAGAGAGAGACATAAAGTAGAGATCTAGACAGAAATAGAAATACAGAGAACAAAGAAGAGAAAAAGTTGGGGATTGGGGAGGAGGTTTTGTGGTTGGGGAGGCCCGTAAAAAAGTCCCAACACCTCAGGAGTCTTCTAGTTTGAGACCAGCTCTCACTTTCTGAGCCCCCCACAGAGCATGAGACTATCACTTGCTAGCAGGGCAACCCTGATTCACTTCTCTGGGAGATAGTTTCCTCTTCTGTAAATTGAGGGGCATTAAAGCCGCACCAGATTCCTCTGGGTTTTGTTGTCAGGGATCATAAGGCATCATATATGCAAAATGCTTTGTAAACACTAACGGGCATTAGGCCAATTCTTGCTTTCCTGCTTCATTTCCTTCTAATTATTATTAATATTTTTGGCTTCAAGTCTGATTTTTTGAGGGACCCATAGATTGAAGACCTTTGTTTCCTCAAATTAACCTCTTTCCTTCTTCCTCAAAGTACAGGAAATGGAAAAAGCAGCCCCAGCTGCTAGCAAACTGCTGTTATCTGCCCAAGGGCTCTGTTTATGCACAAGGGGGGGGGGGCTAGGGCTGTGGGCTGGCCTTTAATGAGTACCTTGCACTTAAGGTGCAGTACCCAATTAGGGGCTATTGTTTTTCAGAAACCAGAGATTAGCTTTTCCTGCAGTAAACCTCCGACAATTTCCCGATGTTGGGGTTAGCCCCTGGACTATATTGGGAGGAAAGCTGGAGAAGTGGGCCTGGGAAGCTTTGAGTAGATCTATCAAGACTTTGTTAAGAACCTCCTCCCCCTCTCCTTAAAAGGTTTTAGAGACTAGAGCAGCCTTCCTTCAGTATTTAACTTACAGAGATTGTCAAGAAGTCCCGAGGTGTAGAGGATGGAGGCCTGCCTAAGGGGAAAGGAGGGTTTATAAGGTACCCCATCTTGGTGAAGAAATACTGGCAGTTAGGGGTCTGGAGTTGGGAGAAAGTTAAGAACAAGGTAGTGTAACCCCTCCATTTTGCAGATGAGGAAATTTAGGGCCAGAGATGTTAAGGGAAAACTCCAGAGAGTGAGTAGAGTAAAGGCAGGGTTAGGAACCAGTTTTAACTAGGGAGGAGGGCTACTCTCCTGATCCTTTGTAATCTGTCTTCTAAAGGAGCATCAGGAAAATCTAGGTTTTAGTGCTGAGTCTTCCTCGATCAATTCACTGACCAAGAAGCGCTTATTATGCACCTACTGTGTTTGAGAATATAAATACAAGAATGAGACAGTTGCTGCCCTGGAGAAATTTAATTCTACTCCTCTTCTCTGCTCCCCCTCCCCCATTTTACTCATTCTTTTTCATTTCCTAGTATGCTACTAGTAGATGTAGTAGTACTACTACTGCTACTACTATAACAATAGTCATAGTAGCAGCAGCAATCATTTTGTTGGCATTTATAAACTATTTTAATGTTTAAAAACTATAACTTTGGGGAAGTCATTTCTCCCCTCATGTTCCAGCTTTCTTAACTGTAAGAAAAGGGGATTTAACTAAAGGAATTCCAAGGTACTTTCTAGCTTTGGAAATTTTTGACTATGATGCTTATAAGCCCATGCAGTCTTAGGTGAGTAATTTCACCTAAACTTCCATTTTCTTATCTGTAAAATAGGAACAACAATACTTGCACTTTCAGTATCATATAGGATTTTAATCAGTTTTATTAATGGATTTTGATTTTGCTTCCTAGGTTTCCCTCTTCCACCTCCATGGCTTTTCCCTTATAGTAAAGGGGAAAAACAGTAAAGCAAAATCAACTAGCACTTCTACTTCCTTTGAAGTAGGCAATATTCCATATCTATGGTTTTCCATCTATCTAAGGAAAGATGAGAGGTAGACTTTCTCACCGTTCTGAAGGAGAAAGCTTGGTCAATATAATTACACAGTATTCTACTCCATTTTGTCATCCTTTTCAGTTCATTATAAACATAATTTTCCTAGGGATGCTTATGCATGCTGCATCATAGGATCCTTTTGAAGAACCAGATAGTAAAAATGGAAGTGGGTAGAGTCTTGGGCCTGGAGTCAAGAAGACTTGAAATTATTTATTTATTTTTAAGTTTTTAAAGGTTTAATTAATTAAATTAATTTATTTAGAATATTTTTTCCATGGTTACATGAATCGTGTTCTTTCCCTCCCTTCTCCCCTCCCATAGTCAAAGAGCAATTCCACTGGGTTTTATATGTGTCCTTGATCGAAACCTATTTCTATATATTTGCCCTAGGGTGATCATTTAGAGTCTATACCCCCAGTTGTATCCCCATCAAACCATGTGATCAAGCAAATGTTTTTCTTCTGTGTTTCCATTCCCACAGTTCTTTGTCTGGATGTGGATATCGAAGAAGACCTGAATTTAACCTTGACCTCAAATGCTTACTAGTGTGAGACTCTGGGCAAGTCACTTAACCTCTCTTTGCCTCAGTTTCCTCAGCTGTAAAAGGGGTATAATAATAACATCTATCATGCAGGGTTGTTGTATCAAATGAGATAATATATGTAAAGCTCACAGTAAGTACCATATATACTAACTATATTATTAACCAGCTTTTTAAAATTCAAAGATTCTAGAAATATGTTACTTTTACTTAATTTTGTTATTTATTGTTCTTTTGTGTCAAAGAACACTAGCCTTTGCTCTGTGAGGAGCACCACTGGCGATTTCTAGGCACACATCTATCTATACCATCTCTCCCTCCTCTTCTCTTATGTTCTCTGTTCCTTCTCCTACCCAAATTGGATCGTGGGCTTTTCAAAGTGGCCTGGACATAGATAGGCACTGGAGGTCAGGTCTGGAAGCCTTGAGGGCAGCTTATGATCCAAGTATTATCCAAACTAAATGGGATATTCTAATTCCAAGAAGAGTTATTATTCTTAGGGAACATATGTACATTGCTTTGGAGTGAGAATATATTTTTTTCTCCAGGGTGTGGAGGAATGGCTGGAAGGAAGAGTACCATACTGTCCCAACCCAAGGAACTACATTCAAATTCTGGGAGAATTTTTACTTGGAAAAGAATCCAGAAGTTGGAGGATAAGGGGTTTCCTGCACTGTGACATACCCTACAAGTCAAATCATTTTTCCTCACTGTTTCTCACTTTGTACAAGTATAAAATGAAAAGGATATCCTGGATGATCTCTGAGACTTCCTTCCAGTTCTAAATTCTTTGGACTCGCTTCTCCTTGTCCCTTGTTTCTAACTGAAAACGTGAAAAGGTCCAAAAGAGAGGAAGGGGGCAACAACTCTGATTTCTTCCTACCAGTTTCAGAACCCTGGATGAGCACCAGCGATTTCTGTTTCTGTCTCAGGGCTCATATTCACTATTTTATACTCTAGGCTTAAAGGACTACATGTGTCTCTGAGTTTAGGATAGTGTGAGGGGATGTGCTTGGAGTCTGGGGCAGGGCTTGTGCTTTCAATAATGCTAGAGATAGATCTGGAACAACCCTGAGGGACTGAGGAAATGAAGGGATGCCCTCATCCCAACTTTTTCTCCACCTCAGATCTCACCTTGATTTCATGGCTCCCTAGTGTGGTTCCTTTAGGAAGCTGTCCTACCCCAAGGATCCTGGAAACTCTTTGAGGAAAGGGGTCAGTTTCTTTTCTACCCATTGTATCTTTCTCCCAGCCTAATCCAGGGTTCTATACACAGCAATGCTTGTTGAATGAAGGAATAAATACGGCTGGATAGCAATTCTCCTCTCAGTCTTTTTGGTTTTCTAGTTGTTTTTTTTTTAATCCTTTAAAAATATTCTCTAAGACATTAATATTGGCGACAGCCTTGTGCATTTGCTGTATAATGCTGGGTGTTATAGTCATCTGCATTTTATTTCCCCCCCTTCTACATTAGAGGATGGTCCTGTGGTTTATTTGAGCTTTGTATTTCTCCAAGTATCCAGCATTGTGCTTAAGAGAAGGCATTTCATCCCCAGAATCTGTCTCTTTGTCTAAGCTGTTTCCACACACGCCCCATTTTCCCATCTTCAGTTAGCTTCTCTCAAGCACAGTTCAGGTGTTTCAGCAACAAGAAGCCTTTCGTGATTCTCCCAATTAGTCCTCTTCCCCCCAACCCATATTGACATATCTGTGTATCCGTGAAACTCCTAATAGGACATAGACATTGGATGAAAGAAGGGACTATTTTTTTGGGCAGGGGGTCTTTGAATCTTTAGAGGTTTAGAATGAATTATTTTTTTTCCGTTTTTCAGTTAAAGTGTTTGTTGAGTGAATGAACAAATGAACCATGCAATTGCTGAGCTCCACTTGAATACAAAGATTCAGAATCTGATTTCTAAGTGGTGTGCTTTTAGTCAAACGTGGACAATGTGATTCAATGAACAGAGCACGGGATACTTGAAATCAGAAAGACCTGGGTTGGAATACGTTCTGACACTAAATGTATGACCACGGGCCAATCATTTCACCATTGAGCCTCAGTTTACTCGTCTGTAAAATGAGCATAATAACTATAGTACAAACCTCATCTGATTTGATCCGAATTTCCTTCATTTGTAAATCTCAGCTGACTCAAGAAAGGAAACGCATGTGAAGTGTTTTACACATGTTAAAGCATTATATAAATGTTAAGTCACAGAACATTAGACCTAAGAGGGCTCTTAGACCTCATTTCGTAGGATGGGAAATGAATTGCCCAAGAATTCCGTGTCATTGGCAAGATTCGAATTTATGTCTTCTCTTTACAGCTCAGAGGAGAGCTGTTTTTACTTCCGGGAGCTGCCTCCAGGAATAATTAGCGCCAAATAGAGTACTTTATGATTTACAAAGTGCTTTATGCTTATTTTAATCCTCACAAACAGCCCGCTGAAATTGGTCGTTAAGGGATTATTAATCCCCATTTGAGAAGTGACATCACTTGCTAATTAGCTTGTTAATGGCAAGAGCCCCAGTTCGAGCCAGGGACGCTAATACCAAATCCTATTATTTTTGCTACCACTCGGCAGAAAGAGGAGATTTTGTACGGACCCCGCGCTCAGCCCGTTTCCTTATTTCTTTCTCCCTCATCCCCAGAGCCGAGGGAGAAGCGTCGAGACTTCCTCAGTGCATTCAGGTGTGCTCGCCAGGTCAAAGGCGTCCTCTCCTCCAATTCTTCCAGTCCTTCCTCGTCTTCGTCCAAGCTTCCAGCATCCACCTGCGGGTAGTGGAGACAGCTCTGTTCTTGACACAGAGACAAGGACCCAGGCTTTCTGACGCCGTGGGATTAATTACGCGAACGTAATTCTACTTGTGACCTTCGCCTTCTCTGAACCGAATTTTCCTCACTTGTAAAATAAGGGTGATCTGTGGTTCGCAGGACTGCAGAGAGGAATCAACGAGATACTGGGTAGAAAGCATTCTGTAAACCTTAAAGCCTATATCACTTTAAGCTATTGCTATTCTTTCTGACTCAGAGGGTCAGCCCTATTCGCTAACTGGACAAAATTGCAGATCTAAATCGAGAAAGGGAATTTTCACACTGAGAATTCCCTACAGTGATGATATAGACCCGGGAGGGGGAAATATGTAGTAAATGCAGGCCACAATGTTATTATAATTATAAATATATAGTCAGATATTCACCTTTCTAAAGCTTTAAACTTCACGAAGATTTTTGGTACTTTCTTCATTTGTGATACACACATTTTTCTAGAAATCATTGCCTTGCCATCCTCACAGTATTGTTGTAAGGATTAAATGAAATAATGGATTTAAATAATATTAAAGACATATATTGCCTATAAATGTAAATTATTTTAAAATATGTTAGCATTTGAAAGGGAAAGGTGGTTCAGATTTATGATTTTATCAGTGTGGAAAGGCCCTCCAAAAAGCGGAAGATGGATAGCTCATTAGTAACTAATTTATCCTGTTAGAATTTTATTGGGAGTCACTGAGAAGTTTGAGGGTCACCCTACCAGTGCTTGTCAGAGGCAAGACTTTAAACCTAGGCCCTCTTGATTCTGAGGCCCATTTTCTATCCTCCCTTTCTCACTGCCTCTCACATGAGATATGACAATGGAAAGGCTAGGATAGCTTACACTATCACACTACATATTATAAATTACATATACTATAGTGTAGTTATGTAGTAAATACAGGTGGTCCACAAAGGCTTAGTGCCATTTTAAGCTCAGTAATAGGTTAAACCATTCTAGGACTTTTGAGACATCCCTTAGATATGAATATGCCACACATGTGTATATCATGTGGATATATTGATATATGTTCGTGCTTCAAAGGACCTCTGATTGTCACCATGTGCTTTCTCTTTGCCTCTGTAAGATCTCTGTAGATGGTTTCACAGCGACCTTTTTTCCTGGTGAGCCTCTTCACGTCTTAGCCAGCCTGGGCTGCCTCCCCCAGCCCTTCCACTTAAGTAGGACCTGCTAGACCTTGTGCTCCAATGGTGGAGCTCTCTGCACAAGAGGAAAGCCTTAGTGGAGTATTATAGGCTCTTTATTATTTTACTATGTACATTGAAGTGCATGCATTATGACGACCATTTCAAGGCCTCTTCTAGCTTTAAATCCCAGGATCCTAGATGTTATTATATAATAACCGCCACAATATCTTTCCCCACCAGTGCACTTCCTTATCCCGTGGCTGGGACTCCAATCAATGGCTCTGTCCCTGTTATAGCTAAGGCAGAGGGTGGCCAAGAAGTCTTTGGTTCCTTGATCTTGAAGTCGCTCTCCTTCACTTTTCTTCTAACTGAGGAAGAGCCTAACTCACCCCCCTCTTGCCCACCCTCCCCCCTTTTCCCAAAAGAATTCATTTGCACGTCGTGTTCTCTTCTTTTCTGACTTTGCTTTGGCGTCGTGGGGCACTTGTTGGAGGGAAAACAACTCCCCCATCCCCCCCCCCCAATCTTTAATAAGTGGAACTAACTTAAGGTCACAGGTCTGGACCAAGAAAAGGAGAACGATCTTCAATGAAAATGGAACCGAAAAGCAGAAAACCTGCTGGCGCTGAGAGTACCTTTTCCTGGAGGTCACGTCTGGAAAAATCAGGTAATCCTTTAGCTAGAACTGAAATGAATTCATAGGAGGGGTAGAAAGGGACCAAAAAAAAAAAAGTCTGAACAAACATAAATGCTAGCATGTATTTATTAATGTTGTTATTCTTTTCTACAACACATCCACTTAGCTGGGGTATATCGAGGGAGGGGACTTGGGAAGCGAGAGTCCTCTGCGACGTCCTGGCTGACCAGTTTACCCCCCCCCCCCAAGACATGAATGAATTTTCCAGCAGCCCGGCAGGTTTAGCTGGCTGCTTCCCCGGGCAGATAATTAGGCGGGAGTCTTGGGATTCGTCTCCGCTGTGCCTGCAGCGTGCTAGGAGCCTGGAATCCTTACTGCTTGGTTCTCTTCAGCTGAGCCCGTGGGGCTAGACCTCCCGCTAGTCCCTGGGGCACAGGAACAGCCCAGAAGGGACCTCAAACTGTTCAGGGCATTCTGGCTTGTTCGCACCTCTTTTCTTACTTTGTGTCTTCTAGGTCCCACTCTGGTTTCTCTCTGTTCGCTGGTTGTGGAAACCTTAGAGATGGGAAATTAGCGAAGGGAGAGAAATGGAATTATAACAAAACCAGAATCGACGAGACTACTAGCAACGCTCACGGAGAACCAGACAGAGGGAAGCAGGAGAATGGGGCGATATGCATCCTGTACCTTTTAACCAAACCAGAGACACACGCCAAGGAAGTCTGAACTCTGCCAGGCCGGGCACTAATTGTGCATGCGATACCGCGGGCGCGTGTAATAAAAGGACATTCTCTGAAGCAGCCCGGACTTCTGTCCACGTGGGTATCAATCTGCACTTTATCTGGTTTGGGGGCTTTCATTGGACGTCTCTCGCTTATAAGCGGTCTGGTATTTTTGTTCGTGGTCAGGCTCCTATCACTGCAGAGTAACATCTTTTGTCTTTCCACAAGAGGCTTTCTACAGAGAAAGATAAAGTAATCGATAGGCTCTCTGAAATAGCTCCCAGTTTCCTGTTGGGAGTGGGAGGTATCTGTGTGAGCGTCCCAAATCTGCTCTGGTATGTTACCTTATCTCTTGTCTTCCCTGTTGTCCCCAAACGTAGCCTGTCAAAAGAGACGCCACCCGCATTAGGACCCAGACTGGAGTCTTTCCGTTCTGGGTCACTCACAGAGCCTTTCCCCCCTCCACTCCCTCACCGCCTGCCCTCCCCCAGCCCAAGGGATTGCAAAAACTCAACGCTGCTGGGGCGCTGGACCTTGGGGAGATGGGGAGGAGGGGCGACGCGGGTGGCAGTAAAAATATGTCAAAGGAGTGAGCCTGAGAAGCAAGCAGCGGGGTGCCCGGGAAACTGCAGGAGACCTAAGTGGGCTCCTAGCCTAACCATGGTACCTTGGGTCGCTCCATCTTTCTCTCTGGTATTTGATTTGCTCACATGTAAAAGAAGGATGCTGAACTGAAGTTCTTAACCTTTTCTGTGTCCCAGACCTTGTGGGTAGTCTGGTGAAATCTGTGGACCTCCTCTCAGAACAATTTTTTAAATGTGCAAAATAAAATTATAGGATGACAAAGAATACCAGCGAGGCTGAAATACAATTAGAAAAATATTTTTTAAAATTCATTTGGGGGCCGCAGTTTAAAAACCCTTGCACTACATGTGATACCCAGTGGAATTGCGCGTGGGCTATGGGAGAGGTGGTGGGAGGTGGGGAGGGAAGAAAAGAAAATGATCTTTGTTTCCAATGAACAATGTTTGGAAATGACCAAATTAAAAAAAAACAAAACAAAAAAAACCTTGTACTAGATGATCCCTGGGTAGATAGATCCCCACTTCTGGCTCTCAAAGTAATTCCCTTTCTCTAGAAATCGATGATGTCTTACCAAATAGTTTCCTCAGAAAGGTGAGAAGTAGCCAAACTTGATTTGGAATTGGGTGTGTGTGTATATGTATAAATAACTGCATGTATATGTGTGAGGAAATGAAAGAGACAGAAACATAGAGATGCAGATAGAGACAGAGAGACAGATTGGAGGAAGAGATAAAATTATTGGGCAAAGAGATCGGAGAGATTTAGGGAAGTTGTTAGGGAGAAAGAAATTGGGAAAAGAGATAATGGAGAGAGGGAGAGAGAGATTAGGAAAAAAGAGATTAGAGAGAACAGATGAAGAGACAGAGAGGTGGGTGAAAATATTAATTGTGTGTCAGGCAGATTTGCTGCAAGGATTTTTCTTTCCTTTTTGACCACTACAAATCTTAGCACTTGTGACACTTCTGGTGATATTGCTTGATAAGTTTCAGAGGGATATCCGACTTATATCTTGCTGCGCCCTGAGGCAATTTTCTTTTCTGGTTAGGTGGGAGAGCTGAGACCTTAAAGCAGCCACTTCCAGAAGACACTAACTTGACGTTATTTCCTCCAACAGAGAAATCCCCTCTCCAGCACAAAATCCCAGAGTCAGGAACTTTAGAAATCAGCAAAACAATTGTTTACAGGAAGGAAGAGGTATTTGCCTAAATTTCGATTTCTAATCAGATTCAGGACTATTTAAGATGTCAGATTGAATTATCTTTCCACTATTCCATCCCCTTCCCCCTCTACCATGAATTTAAGGTATCACAACATGCCCAAATGATTTTTGTCATGAATTCTACTAGCAGATAATATTTAAAACTAGACCCAGGGCATGATAGGACAGAGAGTGGTCAGGGAGGTAGAGAGGGATCTTTCCCCAGAGTAGATGTCCTCATAGCCACTGGTATCTTTGTCATCTTCTTTGTCTAAGTTCTTAAGACAGGTTAGCCCAGAGAAAGGAGGTCAGGTTGTCTCTGCCTCTGCCTGTTTCTTTCCTCTATCTTTCTGTCTCTGCTTTTCTCTGTGTGTCTCTTTCTCATTTAATTCCCTCCTCTCCCCTGAAGCAACAGCATGGAGTGACTGGCCTAGTCTGGCCTTAAGTGCCTGGGAGCTGAACCTGCCAGTTCTAGAGTTCTTTGTGTCTAAATTATGGCACCATATTGTGAAAATCATACCCAGAAGAACAGTTGTAAGTGACCAGCCAGACTACCTTTGGAATCAGATGGCGCTAGGCTGGCAGATAGGCAGACAGACTGGGAGGTCCAGGCCTCAGGGTCTTATACTCCTGGATTAGAGCTCCTTCAGTTGAGTCCAGGCTAGGCTGTTTTTCCAAAAGCAATGACTGGTTTCCTCTAAAGAACAGGTGGGAACTTGGAGACATATGTTGATTCCTCCCCAAATTAAAAGTAATTAAAATTTAAATATATATTTATTTTAAACATTCTTTTAAAAAAATTGAGTTCTAAATTTTCTCCCATCACTTCCAGATGGTTAGCAATATATCTATTATATATGCAAAATCATGCAAAACATATTTCCATATTAGCCACATTGCAGAAAAGTACAGTGAAACATTAAAATTCAGTTTTCACTAAAGGCATATCAGTTCTCTCTCTGGAAGTGAAGAGCATTTTTTGATCATGAATCCTCTGGAACTGGCTTGCACCTTTGTAATGATCAGAGTACCTAAGTCTTCCACATTTGATCATCATTACAACATTGCTGTTAATGATTGCTGCACAATAATCTCCTGCTTCTTCTCACTTCACTTTGCATCAGTTCATATAGGTCTTGCCATGTTTTTCTGAAACCATCCCCTCATTTTTTTCTTTTTCTCTCTCTCATTATTTCTCTCTCTTTTTAAAAATTTATTTGGTCAATTTCAAACATTATTCCTTGGTTTCTCATTATTTCTTATAGCATAATAAATATTCCATCATAATGATATGCCACAATTTGGTCAGCCATTCCTCAATTTATGAACATCTCCTTGATTTCTAATTCTCTGTCACTACAAAAGAATTTTATTTTACTTAAAAAGAACACGAAGCTCAAGTAAAATTCTCATAACCAAAGTCCTTTAACTCCAAATCCAGTGTTCTATTTCAAATTTACAGAAGAGAGGAGGTAGACTCAGTGTGGTTAAAGTTAGTGGCCTGAGTTAGAATTAGGTGGCTAGAGATGGCACACCCAGATTGAAAATGAGATTTTTAAATTTCAAATGCTGTACTCCTTTTCTGAGAGAAAAAGTACTGACAACAGTTTCTCATCTGTTAAAAGGGTATAACAATGCTTCTACTTTCCCTTCTGGCCTTAGACACTTCTAGCTGTGTGACCCTGGATAAGTCAAGTCGCTTAACCCCCATTGCCTAGCCTTTTGCCTTGGAACCAACACATAGTATTAATTCTGAGACTAAACGTAAGGATTAAAAAAAATAAAACTTTCTGAATGTAGCTAGTTTATAATGACAATAGTAATCACTATAATAAGAGATGGCACTATGCCCAGTGCCCTATATAGTACATGGGCATTCCCTTATTTATAGCCCTGTAGTGACTCATTGTGGTAATGATGTGGTTTCCTAATTGAATCTGGATAAGAATGAAAGACTTCTTGAAGTAGCACAGAATTATTTCCTATGACCTCTTCTAGTCCTCATAAATGACCAATACTCTGATTGAAAAAGGACTGTCTTTGAATCTATAACAAAACAAATGCTGGAGCACCAAAAATGTTATTGAAAGACTTTATTTTTAATATACAGGGCAGATAGGTAGTGCAGTGATTAGAATTCTCGATCTGGAATCGAGGAAGCTCTGAGTTCAAATCTTGCCATATTTACTAGCTCTATGACTGTGGGCAAATTACATAACTTCTGTGTGCCTGTTGCCTTATCTGTAAAAATGGAAATAATTATAGTTCCTACCTCCCAGATTGTTGTGAGGGTCAAATGAAATATGCATAAGGTTTGCAAATCTTAAAGTGCCATACAAATGTCAGCTATTATTATTATCATCAAAAAGAGTAATTACCAAAAGAATTTTTAAAAAACCCAGGGATGAATCCCTTTTTGTTTGTTTTAAAACAGGAATAGTAATTCTTGTCTTAACAACAACAAAAAAAGGTTAGGTCAGACCATATTCTTTTATTTTCATCCCAGCTTTTATTTTATTTTTCATATTTATTTTATTTATTTTTGGTTACAATAATCACTTTATTTCCCTCACTCCCCTCCACCCATCCTTTCTGCAGCTGATGTGCAATTCCATTGGGTTTTACATGTGTCCTTGATCAGAATCTATTTCCATGTTGTTGTTTGCATTAGGATGTTCATTTAGAGTCTACATCCCCAACCACATCCCTTCGACCCATGTATTCAAATAGTTGTTTTTCTTCAGTGTTTCTACTCCCACAGTTTTTCCTCTGAATGTGGATAGTGGTTTTTTTTTTCCTATATCCCTCCGGGTTGTTCAGGATCACTGCACTGCCACTAATTGAGAAGTCCGTTACATTCGATTATACTACAGTGTATCAGTCTCTCTGTACAATGTTCTCCTGGTTCTGCTCCTTTCACTCTGCATCAATTCCTGGAGGTCATTCCAGTTCATACAGAAATCCTCCAGTTCATTATTCCTTTGAACACAATAGTATCCCATCACCAACATATACCACAATTTGTTCAGCCATTCCCAATTGGAGGGCATCCCCTCATTTTCCAATTTTTTGCCACCACAAAGAGTGCAGCTATGAATATTCTTGTACAAGTCTTTTTCCTTATTATCTCTTTGGGGGTACAAACCTAGCAGTGCTATGGCTGGATCAAAGGGCAGACAGTCTTTTAGCACCCTTTGTCATCCCAGCTTTTAAAAAGTCTTTACCTTTGGGGGCAGCTGGGTGGCTCAGTGGATTGAGAGCCAGGCCTGGAGATGGGAGGTCCTGGGTTCAAATATGACCTCAAGACACTTCCTAGCTGTGTGACCCTGGGCAAGTCACTTAACCCCCATTGCCTAGCCCTTACCACTCTTCTGCCTTGGAACCAATACACAGTATTGATTTTAAGACAGAATATAAGGGTTTTAAAAAAGTCTTTGCTTTCATTTTGAATAATTCTTTGAAAAATTTTTAATAATCCTCTAATTTTGAATAAAACATAGAAGACTGGTATACGTTTCACCTTCATCCCCTAGTCTTGCAAGCAAGAATTGGACAACCATAGCATGTTGGAGACAGAGAAGGCTTTAGAAATCTTCTAATCCAATCTCTTCTTTTTACAGATGAAGAAAGTGAGGTCCAGAGAGAATGACTTTCTCAAGGTTGCCCAGCTGGATAGTTCCAGAATCATTGTGTGGAGGTCTTCAAATCTCAAATCCCAAATCTCTTACTGTTTTGATAAAGCTACACATCCTTTCTTAATGAATGCATGGACTCAGGTCATTTGGACTTGTAGACCTGTGGGGAGAAGGAATTAAGCTATCCTTCCAAGAGCTGAGGGCATTGACCATTTACTTTTCTGTGTGGTTCATTAGTTGGGTCATTCAGAAATAGTGAGGACACAGCAGCAGCAGCAGGTACCTGAAAAGGAATATTGGAATCCCCAGGAAATTCTCATTCAAAGGAGAAATACTGTTCTCTCCTACTATCCCCTTAACCACCTCGCTCCTTTAATGTAGGTATGATGTCTGTACCAGCAGCTGTAGCCATCAGGATTAGACCAGGTTCAGGCCAAGTAGTCTAGCAAATATGCTTCTAGTGATTCTCTGACCATACTTTTTGACTTCTTAGGATAGTACAAAGGTCTTTGGATTTGGAGTCAGGAAGGACCTGGTCTAAAACTTATTTCTCTTAGTTTCTTTTTCTAGAAAGGAAAGGAAAGAGAAAGAAAGTAGAAGAGGAAGAGGAAGGGGAAAGGAAAGGAAAGCAGATAAAGAAAGGGAGAGGGAAGAAAAGGGAGGGGATGGATGGGAGAGGAGGGAGAGGAGGGAAGAAGAGGGGGGAAGGGAAGAATTTATATAGTGCTTATTATATGCCAAGCCCTAGGCTAAATAAATATATAAAAGTCTAAAGAAAAGACTCAGTACCAACCTCACATAATTGTGAACAAAGCTCTTTGTAAGCTCTAAGGTAATATATACATATGTATTAAATTTACTATTGTACCATCTCATAGTTCTATGCAGCTAATGAAGAGGGGGATAGACCTCCTTTGACAGGAATACCATTATTCAGAGGGTGCTGTACAAGATCATTTACAGACACATTGATAGCATAATCCTTGTTCTAAAGGAGTTTTAGTTCTAAGGTAGACAAAATGTATACAAGAGGAGGAAATATTATGGGTAAAGGAAATTTACCCTCCCCCTTTCTGGGGTGTTGCAGGTGATGTCACCTACTGTGAACTACTTGCATACCTGGCGTAAGCCTGAATTTGACCCAGAGTTGAAGATACTGTGAAGGAAATCATTGAGTGGACTGGGTCACAAGGAAAGAATGGCAGCCTGAAAAAGGCAGCAAATAGAGTCAAGAAATCACGAGATGGGGGAAGGGTGATGTCCCCTGCCCTGCCTTCTGGAATGACTCCCTGGGTAGCCCAGGCAAAATAGAAAGCCACCATTGAATTCTGAGATGTGATTTGTGAGAGTTAGTGGGCGGAGAAAACGCTTGATAAATTGAGGCAATAGTGGATTTCATTCCCCTCTCTTCCATGTTTTTTGCTGGCTGGACTTCCCTGTGAGTGTGGCTAGGGGACCCTAATGGTGGCCACAGAATAGTAAGCTAAATGGAACAGTAAGTAAAGTAAACTATATATCTCTCTCCTATTATTCTATCTCCCCCCCCCACTACTTTTGATTTAATAAAATTATTCATTTACAGCCAGTCTCATAATTTTACCTCTTACAAATAGTAACAGCTGATCTTTATATAACATAGTGCTTATTTGTGTAAATGATTCCATTTAACCCTTACAACAACATTGTGAAGGAAGCAGTCCATGGATTATTCTTTCCATTTTACAGAGGAGAAAACTGAGGTGTAAAGGAGAAGAGTGATATGTCTGCAGAAATCAAGATAAGCAGTGGATTAGAGACATGAAACCAAGTCTTCCAACTCTAAATTTAGTTTCAGTTTAGTTTTGTTATTTACTTTGTTGTATCCCTGATTTCAACTATATAAAGAATTTCTTTAATAGTGATTGTCATTTATCTATCTTTTCTAGTCATGAGATCCTTGTCCATGTGAGTTCTTGATGATATAGGATCTGTTCCAAATACTGGAGACCTTTCCTTGGTCCTTTTCAACCAACCAGTTATTCAGCAAATCAAATTAAGTCAACTAAGGAAGGGGTCAAATTTCTGACCTGTGGGTCATGGGGAGCTAGTAAATTGGGAAATGTTTAACAAAATAAATAGAAAAACAATATGACATAGATAATGTTCATTTGTGGCTTCCTAAGTTAATAAGCTAATCACAGGGATAAGTTCCTATTTGAATCTGATACTAGTGAACTACCATTTGTTAAGTGCCTACTATGTGTTAGGTAAGGGGATAAGCCAGTGATGATGAACCTTTTAGATACCCAGTGCTGTGCCCTTCCCACCCAGACTGGGATATGAAGAAAGGGACAAAACAGTCTCTTCCCTCAAAGAGCTCCCAATCAATGGAGCTAATATAATGGGGAAGGCAATAGGCAAAAAACTCTGTACAAACCAGACATTAAAAAGATAAATTATTCGTAGTCTCAGAAGGAAGGCACCAAGATAAGGAGGACTGGGAAAGGCATTTATGAGGTGTGCACTCTGTGCAAGGCATTGTGCTTAGTGCTGAGGATATTGAGAAAAACTGAAAATAGTCCCTGCCCTCAGGGAGCTTGCATTCAAATGGGGGAAGCAACACATACAAAAACATATGTATACAAGCTAGAAGCTATGTCTGTCTTACCCCTTCTTCAAGTCCCAGTTTCTTTCACCTCTTTCATGAACCCTGGCCCACTGTCATTTCTCTCTGTCTCTGTGTCTGTCTGTCTGTCTGTCTCTTGCTGTGTTTCTGTCTGCCTCTTCTGACTCTGATAGTTTTAATTGTCTTTACCCCATAATTAGTTCAAGGTTGCATTGTAGTGTGGTTCAGAGTGGTCAGAGTGATAAACTTTGTCTTATTGGACCTGAGTTTGAATTCCAGATTTCACACTGACTTTTGTGACCTTTCTGCATCTCATTTTTGGGTAGCTAGGTGGCACCATGGATAGAGTGCTGGGCCTGGAGTCAGGAAAACTCTCTTCTTGAGATCAAATCTGGCCTGTGTGACCCTGAGAAAGTGACTTAACCCTGCTTGCTGCAGTCTCCTCATCTGTAAAATTAGCTGGAGAAGGAAATGGCCAAACTGCTCCAGTATATTTGCCAAGAAAATCCCAAATGGAACCACAAAGAGTTGGACATAACTGAACAGTAACAACTTGAAGACCTCAGAGGACCATAAAGGCTCTGTTTCTATAATCTTAGAATATTATAGGTGAAAAGGGCAGTCGAAATAATCTAGTCCAACTTCATGACTTTTCAGATGAGAAAAATTAATCTTAAAGGAGTAGCTTTTGCAAGTTCCCTTATAAGATTGACTGAATGCTAGCCTTTCTTTATTTTTTTTCCCTTCTTGAAAGCCACAACTCAAACTAAAGGAGATGTTGAAATATTTGATAGCAAGTTAATGTACTGGACAAAGCATGTTTTTAACAGAAAAGCCCTGGATTTGGTATCCGAAGACCTGAGTTTGAATTATAGGTCTGCCCCTTACTGTGTGACTTTGTGCAAGTCATTTCCCTTCCTCTGGGTTTTAGATTCCTTATCTGAAAATCAGACAGTTGGAGTAAATAATGTATAAGATTCCCTCTGGTTCTAAAGTCTAAACTCCTAAGACCTAGTGGGCAAGGAGAGATGGACAGAATCGAAGGCCAAAAAAGTAAACCTCATGTGAAAGGAGATTTGGGAGGTCACAGTAAGGTTGGCTTGGGCAAATCACTTCTTTCTTTGAAAAAAAAATTAATTTAATTTATATTCTGACCTTAATACTAGGTAAAAGGAGCACTTTTTTATTTTTAAAATTTGTTACATTAAAATTCTCACATATATCCCTTTCTCCTTCTCTTCCCCATGCTAGAGAAGACATCATTTACCAGAAAAATCTCTATCTATCTATCTATCTATCTATCTATCTATCTATCTATCTGTCTGTCTGTCTGTCTGTCTCTGTCTGTCCATCCATCTGTCTCTCCATCATCTATCTATCTATCTATCTATCTATCTATCTATCTATCTATCTATCTATCTATCTATCTATCTGTCTGTCTGTCTATCTATCTGCCTATCTATCTGCCTATCTATCTGCCTATCTGCCTATCTATCTATCTATCTATCTATCTATCTATCTATCTATCTATCTATCTATCTATCTATGTATCTATCTATCTATCCATCCATCCATCCATCCATCCATCTATCTATCTATCTATCTATCTATCTATCTATCTATCTATCTATCTACCTATCTATCTATCTATCTATCTGTTGTCTGTCTGTCTATCTATCTGTGCATGTATCTATCTACATATCTAAATCTTTTTTCTCTGGAGGTATACTGTGAAAAAGGGGAGAATTGTATATGAAACTTTGGATCTCCATTAAGTAGAGCTTGCTTTGCTTTTTAAGCATATAATACATTCATCACAGGATTTAGAAAGCTGTCCTGCCTATTCACAAATCACCTCTTCTTTCTAAGCCTCAGCTTAAATTAGGTGATTAGACGGAATGACTTCTCAAGTCACTTCCAGCTCAATCTGTGACTCTGGGATGGAGGGGAGGAATAGGGCCAAGGGAACAGGAGATCCCTGAATTGCTAGGGAGCAGAGGAAGCTACAGCAAAGCCTGTCGGCCCCTAGCAGTGCCTCCAATGTTTGCTTCCAATTTTAGCTCCTGAGGTGAGAGACTGCAAATAGCATGGGATGGGCAGGAGGGGGGCTGGTAGGTGGTGGCAGATTTTAACTCTTGTTTACCTTGGCAGTGCTATGGGTTTATTGGTAGAAGTTCTGATCCAGGATAGAGACTTAGAATTTAGAGGCCACACAGCAAGTACTGCTGGGGTTGCTTTTCCTGCTGGTGTTTAAATCTCTGTCTATAGATGGGAAGTACTCGTGGCTAAATGGAAAGATCACCAGCAGAGAGCTGAAGAGTCTTGGCTTCACATTTTTGTTCTGGTCTTCACAATCTCTGGGGCCCTGACTTAGTCACTTCTTGAGTCTTCAGGGTGCTTTGCTATAAAAGAGAGATAATGTTCTTTCTACCTTGCAGGGTGGCTACCAATAAAGAGCTCTGTAAATCCTGAAGTGTTATAGAAATTCTAACTTTTATTATATGTATATATGTAGATCTTGATTCTATAACTAGTATAAGCTTTTTTTTTTAAAGAACTGCTTCCTCTGCTTTAGAATTAATACTAAATATTGGTCCTAAGGCAGAAGAGCAGTAAGGGCTAGGCAATGGGGGTTAAGTGACTTGACCAGGATCACACAGTTAGGAAATGTCTGAGGCCACATTTGAACCCTGGTCCTCTAACTGCAGGCTCCAACTCTTATTTACTGAGCCATCTATCTGCTTGTTGGGCTATAAGTTCCTAAGGGTGGTGACTAAATTGATTGTCTTCCCTTAGCACTTAGTATTAGCTTTGCATATGGTTAAGTGCTTACTAAGCATTTGTTGGTCAATAAATAGAAACCTTATTGAACTTTGACCATAGAGCTAGCTCCATGAGGATAGTGACCGTGTGTGTGTGTGTGTGTGTGTGTGTGTGTATGTGTTTAATATTTATTTAACTTGTTTTTTTTTTTTGTTACATTTTGACTTTTGAGTTGTCTCCCTTTCTTACTCTCAGCTCCCCATTAGAGGTCAACTTTATATATATATATATATATACATATATATGTATATATATATATACACACATATATATATGTATATATATGTTTGTGTAACTATATAATTTGTGATTTGTTTAATCTAACTCTTTGTGACTTCATTTGGTGTTTTCTTGGCAAAAATACTGGAAATGGTTTACCATTTCCTTCTCTAGCTCATTTTACAGTTAAGGAACTGAGACAAACAGGGTTAAGTGACTTGCCCAGGGTCACATGGCCAATAAATATCTGAGGCCAGATTTGAACTCAGAAAGATGAATTTTCCTGACTCCAGACCTAGCACTCTACCTCTTGTGTCATCTAGTTGCCCAGGAACCTTACAATACATACTTCTATATATCAATTCTTTCTCTGGAGGTAGACAGCACTTTTCTTCTTAAGTCCTTTGTAGTTGGTTTGAATGTTCATATTACTCAGAATAACTTCATCTTTCAGTTATTCTTTGAACCATGTTACTGTTACTGCCTATGACATCCTCTGGTTCTGTTCATTTCAGTCTGTACCATTTCATGGAAGACTTTCTATGTTTTCCTTTTCTTATAGCAGAGTGGTATTCCATCACAATTGCATACCACAATTTATTCAGACATTCCCCAATTGGTGGGCATCCCCTCACTTTTCAGTTCTTTGCTCCCAAAAAGAGAACTGCTATAAATATTTTAGAACACATCGATTCATTTCCTTTTTCTCTGATCATCTTGGAAAATAGACTTATTAGTGGTATTACTGGACTAAAAGGTAAAGACAATTTATAGCTCTTTGGGAATAATTCCAAATTGTTCTCAAACAGTGACCGTGTCTTAACTCAACTCCGTATCTTTCCTAGTGCCCCACAACGTGAGCTCTCTATAGAGGCTTGGGAGAGGGATTGGACTTGTGATTTCATTAGTATAGAGAATTTTCAATAAGAAATCACTTTCTGGTAATGCAGAACAGCACTTTCTTTGCAATTTATGATATTTGAGAGTTTCCTGGAGGCACTGAGCTGGTTAAACTGTTTACTTAGAGTCATAAGGTTGCAGTATATCATAGACCAATTTTTTTTAAAGGCCCATACTTTCCAGCTTTATATTGGTTCTAAGACTGAAAAGCAGTAAGGACTAGGAAAGCAGGAATAAGTGACTTAAATTAGGATTTAAATTAATATCCAACACTCTAATAATTATATTTTATAAAGTTTATTAATAATCGCTTGAAGTAGGAGGAATAAAAGGAAATAGACATATAAAAAACCCAATTACCCAACAAAATTAAGACCACATGACTAAGTTCTCCTTGCCTGTTTAAAAGGCCTGCTCCACCAAACCCATGACAGGAAGAGAAGAGGAGAGGCAGGGCTATATAAAAATTTATATTCTTCCTAGGTCAGCACATAATGTGAGAAGGAGAGTGGGGTGCTGGAAATAATAGTTTTAGGGTACAGAAATTCTAATTACACAGCAGCTAGGAAGTATCTGAATCTACATCCTCCTGTCTCTAGACTTGGTGCTCTATCCAATGGGTTACCTAACTGCCTCTGGAGGCAGTCTTGAACCCAGCTCCAATAGGTTTTCCTAACTCTTCTGCCATTAGTTTCTCACAGCCTAATAAATAATGCTTAATAAATGTCTTTTGTGTGAATGGACCAGTATAGCAAGACAAGGAAACTTCTATGAACTCATATGTGACTGCTACCCCAGCAGAAGATAAGAAGTTATTGTTATCCTTTTAGATATTCATCTGCCCTTATCTTGCCTCATCTCTTTCTATCCATATTTAGAATGTCTATGGAAACACTTGTGGTTCTTAGGAAGTTTCAGAAGAGAATAAGTCAAAACATGGTATAATGAAAGAAAGTTGGATTTGGGATAAGAAGGCCTTCGTTTGAATTCTGGCTGTCACTTGTCAGCTGGATTTGAGTTTCCTCATCTGTAAAATGAGGGTGTTGGACTAGATGACTTCTAAGTTCTTCCAGATCTAAGTCTATGACCCTATGAATAGAGAGAAATAGCCAAAGTTCTTCAAGTTGCTTGTCCCAGAAAGCCTAAATGAGGGAGAGAGTCTTGGAATTTGTTGTCGTTTTTCTGCAAATCCACTCCCCTTAAGGCAATTCCCAGCAGAAGTATCCTTTCACTTTTTTGGAAGCTGGCCTTAGGGATTATTCCAAATGGGATGACCCCTCCCTCTTCAAGCCTTCCCCCTCAGAGGCAGCACCACTAAGGTACTTGTTAAGCACCCTAGAAATGTGCCTGAGAAGCAGGAGAAGAGCCCACATTGGGAAGAGGGCTTAATATTCCCCTTCTCAGGTTTCCTTAGGGATCTGTGGTTCATCTCTCATTAGAATACAAGAAGCCTCTTCCTCTTTCTTAGGCAGAGTGGCACCAACAGATTTTCCACCATGGTGAAAACATCTGGACAGATCATTAAGGCCCTCTTCAGTCTCCAAACTCTTTGTCTGGCCACTCCCAAGTCTCTCTTTACCAAACTTTTCCCCCATAGAAGAGTTCCATTCAACTCAGTCTGAGGCTGAGAATTGGGGGAGGCTTTGGGTTGCTTCTTACTCTTCCTCTCCTCTGTTCTCCCTCCATTGTTGCACTCTTTTTGCTCTTCCCCAAAGATAGAAAAGAAAGAAGGGCTGCCAAACCAAAGACTCAGACAGATTTCCAAGTGTGCCTCTGATAATATTTGGTCCTGGACTTGGGAAAAGGAAGTGTTTAGATAGGGATGTGGTCAAGTTGACAGAAGTTCACACCCAGGCTCTGATACACTACTTGGATGATCTTGGGTGAGTCATTTAGTTTCAATGGGCTCAAGTCTCTTGTGTAAAATGAGAAGATTGGACTAGAAAGCCTCTGAGTTCCTTTCCAACTCTAGATCTATAATTCTATTGTATTTTCCTTTGTTTCAGGAGGGCTGTAGGAACTCTCCAATTTCTCTCCTTGGGGAGAGAGGGGCTGGTATGTTGGCTGAATGATGAGGTAGACCTACAAAACCTCTTTATACTTGTCTCAACTATTTACTATATTATAATCTGAGGCACGTAGGCCAGAGAATTTAAGACCTTTTAAAGGATTTGGAAATGGATGGGATCAATCAATAAATTGACAAGCATTTGTTAAGCACTTACTATGTGCTAGACATGGGCAGCTAGGTGGCAGAGTGGATAGAGCACTGTGCTTAGAATTACAAAGACTCATTCTCCTGAATTCAAATCTGACCTCAGATACTTAGTAACTGTGGGACCCTCAGCAAGTGAATTAACCCTGCTTGCCCATTTCCTCATGTGTAAAGTAAGCTGGAGAAGAAAACAGCAAACAACTCCCTTATCTTTGCCAAGAAAACTCAAAATGGGGTCGTGAAGAGTAGGACACAACTGAAAAGACTCAACAGCAACAAAAAAATGTAGGGGTATAGAGCTAGATATGGTGATAGAAATATAGTAAATGAAATAACCCCTACTCAAAAGAAGGATTTTTCATCTCCTTTAACTCCTTCACTTTATAGATGAGGAAACTGATGGCTAGAAAACTGATGCGACTAGTCCAAGGTCACAGGGTATTCAGTGACAGAGATGGTTTTGAATCCAGCTCCTTTGACAGTAAATTTGGTATTCTTTCCATGGTGATGTACAACTCAATGCATCATCTCAATCTCTAGGTCCCTTGTGGGAGTTTAATTGGTTATAGTGGTACTTGAAGAACTGACAGAAACCACATGTCAAGAACATGGAATGGGCATCATGCTCCATTCTTTAGCTTTGAAGACAGCTCTGATCTGTTTCCTTAAAAAATCTGAAAACTGTATTTTCTTTTCCCAGTAAATATGGTTTCACGAGAGCAATGTTTGTAGCCAAGGGAAAGTAGCTTATTATTCGTAGTTCTGGACACATGATGGAAGGAATTAATATCACCATAGATCTGTCTACAGTAAAAGCACTTCATAGTTTAGTTATGAAGGAGAAAGAAAGTAAGTATCCCTTGGCAAGTTATTTCCTTTCTCTGGGCCTCAGTTTCCTCATCTGTAAAAGGAGGGGCATTGACAAAAGACCTATGAGGACCCTTCCAGCCAGTGTTGCTAATTGACTGCTATTTTACTAGTTTAGTTGATGGTTGATTCAAAAAGTTTCTTATAGAAGTATCATTGGACCATACCCAGAATTAAAAGGAACATCTTTGGTTGTCAAACCTAATCTCCTCATTTTGCAGAAGTTGTCCTTCCCTGATGTTAGCACTTTATCTCCAGCTTCAAAAGCTCCCTATTGGAGAAAAAAATAAAATACAAACTCATCAACTTTGAATTTTGCCATTTCCTACATGGTTCCAGTCTAACTTTCTAGGCTGACTTTTCTTTTCTTCCCTTCACGAGCTCTACATTCTGACCAAATCATCCTACTCGCTCTTCTCTGATCCTGGCATTCTATCGCCTGACACCACAACTTTATGAAGGCTGAGACTTATATCTGAAATATCTTCCCTTCCTGCCTCTGTTTCTTATAATTCCTAGTTTCCTTTAAGGTACAGTCTCTGTGCTACCTTCCATGGGGAGCCTGTTATGACTCTTGAAAAATATTTGTGTTTTGATTTCTGTTGTCTGATTTTCAGCTGTAATTTCTAACTGTGTAAAAACCAAAAAACCATCACAAAGCAAATAGGAAAATAAATATTTCTTCACCCAGAAAAACCCATAATACCTTGCTTTTTATAGTCTCTTACAGTTTACCAAGTGATATCACCTATACTTATCATTTAGTCTTCATAATAAACCTAATGAGTTAGATAATACAAAGAGCTCTATTCTGTAAATGATGAAATGAAGTCTCAGTTATAAGTGAAATGACTTAATGTACTTGACATATCACAGTTGCAGGATTTTGGGTATTTCTTAAGCCAATCCTGTATGCTTTCTATCAAACTACACTGTGGTTCCACTAAGCAATAAAATCTAGAGGGCAGGTAGGTAGCTCAGTGGATTGAAAGTCAGGCCTAGGGTTAGGAGGTCCTGAGTTCAAATTTGACTGCACACATTTCCTAGCTGTGTGACCATGAACAAGTCACTTATTTCCCATGGCCTACCCCTTACTGCTCAATATACTGTATTGATTCTAAGATGGAAGGTAAGGGTTTAAAAAAATCTATGTGCATTTATTAAAGAACCAGAGTCACTAGGTGGTATAGTGGATAGAGTGCTAGGTTCGTCTATCTGTGTTTAAATACAATCTCAAATAATTCTTATCTGTGTGACTCTGAGCAAGTCCCTTAACCCCATTTGCCTCAGTTTCCTCATTTCTAAAATGATCTGGAGAAGGAAATGGCAATCCAGTCTAGGATCTTTGCCAAGGGAACCCCAAACAAGGTTGGTGATGAGTTGGGTATGACTGAAAAATGACTAAGCAACAATGACTGTGTTAGACATTGTGCAAGGCACTGGGTTTAGAAAAACCAAAATAAAACAGTCCTTAGCATCAAGGATCTTACATTCTATCAGGATAGAATGGAAGTAGAATGGACAAGCTAAAATGGAAACAACTTCCTTCCTTTTGCTGCAGTGAAATAAGCATAACCCTTATAGGCTGGTTCTTTTCTGATCTGGAGGATTAGGAATGAATCTCATCATAGTTAAGATGAGCTGTTATCTGATCCATTAAAGTTGTATGACTTTGGGCCAGCTCCTTTGGATAGGGCTGGATGAGGACAGAGTGAGAACAAAGAATCCTTTTTTCGAGGAAGATAAATCCCCAAATGTCATGACTTCTGTCCTTGCACCAGAAAGATCTTTGAACCACCAATAGAACAGGTGATTCTCCGAAAGGCTGAACATGAGCTGGAATAGGGAGTATGATGCCACTTTGTTCTAAGGCTTCCATTTGAATCTCTCTAAGGGCCTTCTTCCTAAATCCTTAGGGTGAAGTCATTCATGATTAATCTTCAGAATGCCCAAGTGAGGCAGGTCGGCCATTGCATTTTACAGTTGGAGAAATGGAGAGGCAGGGAAAGTTTAAGAGGCATGTTAATGCTCCAAAGTAGGTTAATGTAGAAGGAAGATCTGGGCCCTGTAGAAAGGCCACAGACAGTAGATAGAGCATCAAGTCTGGAATAAGGAAAATCTGAGTTCTGATTCTGCATCAGACACAATTGTGACCTTGGGCAAATCATTTAAGTTCTCTGTGCCTCATTTTCCTTATCTATAAAATGAGAGGATTAACTTCCATGGCTTCTAACATCTCTTCTTCTAAATCTATGATGCTATAGTATTCTTCATCAGCCTAATTTTCAGTTCACTAGGCTGGTGTGGGCAAATTTCTTTACATGAGGATTTATTTAAATGTTGATACCAGCATCTACTGTTAGTGATCCTGTTAATAGGAATGCCCCCTTCCCTCCCCTTTTAAGATTTCCTTCAATTCCCTGATCTTTTGCCCTCACTGCCTCATCTCCAGACCCTGAGCTCTTAGACTTCTTTCTACACAAATGATAGATTCTTTGACCTAAAAGGGACCATGAGCTCACTGAGCTACACGCATGCCAGAATTTGGTGTCAACTGGATACAGAGCTCTGAGCTGCTAGGTGTTAGCAGATATACAACATTTAAATAAGACAAGACCTCTCCCCTCACGGAGAGGGGGAGAGACAGATAGTGACAGAGAGAGACAAAGACAGAGACAAAGAGAGAGAGTGTATGTATGTGTAGTGTGTAGGTAGGTATCTAGATGGTACAGTGGTTAGAGCATTGGGCTTGGGGTCAGGAAAATCCTGAGTTCAAATTTGCTCTCAGACATTTACTAGTTGTGTGACCCTGGACAAGTCACTTTACCCTGTTTGCTTCAGTTTCCTCATCTCTAAAATGAGCTGGAGAAGAAAATGGCAAACCACTTTTGGATCTTTGTCAAAAAAAAAACCCCAAATTGCAGTCATGAAGAATCAAACACAACTAAAACAGCTAAACAACAAATGTGCATGTATATATATATATGTGCATATATATATATATATAAACATATACACATACATATTTGTTTTTGTGACTTTTCCTTTCACTCTTCAATCCTGCTATTCATTTCAGGTCATTGCTTTTCTATTTGTATGGTATATATATATATATATATGTATATATTTCTCTTTTCATTTCCCAATATGTGTATGTATGCTTTCCCCCTCATCACTTTTGTTTTAAATACTCTGTAGTTTTGTAAAAGATGAAAATGGTCACTTGAGTAGTTCTTGCTAAAGTGATGATGCTTTGTAAATAAAGATGATTGTTTTAATTAAAAATGTGTATATGTGTGTATGTCTGTCTTTATATCACATAATCATCAATGATAAGTTTTTTCAATTTTGTCACTATAGTTAAGCTAGATGACCTTTGAGGTCTTACTCCACCTCTAAATCTATGATCCTGTGAACTGTAGTTGATAAGAATCAGGTAATAATAATAGTATCTTACGTTTATAGAGTCTTCCAGAGCAATTCCATATATATCATTTCGATTGATCATAGGTATGACCCTATCATTCACTTATTTAATAGATTTCAGTGACTCTATTCCTGCCATGATCAAATATAAAATCCTTTGGCTTTTAAAGTCCTTCATAACTTGGCCTCTTCCCATCTTCCCAGTTTTCTTACATCTTACTCCCCTCTACATACTCTAGTGACAATGACTTTGTCGCTGTATTTTTTAGTAGGTTGTACATATATTATCATCTGATACATATTGTTCTGTTCATCAAGTTGGGAAACCAGACACATACTACTTACACTAGAGAAAAATTCCTGGAAGAAATAGAGTGAAGAATGGTATATTTCAATCTTCATTAGGATTCCTTCTTAAACAAGACATTTCATTTCCTAACTTGTCATTTTTTCTTGCTGTCTCCCATGCCTAAAACTCTCTCTCTCTCCTCTCCTCTCCTCTTCTCTCTGTCTCTGTCTCTCTCTCTCCCCCCCCCCCCATATCTACTGGCTTCCTTTACTTTTCACTTAAAGTCCCATTTTTCAAATGAAGGCTTTCCCGACTCCCTTAATGCTCATGCTTTCCCTCTGAGGTTGCCCTCAATTTATCCTGCCTATAGATTGCTTGTGCATAGTTGTTTGCATGTTGTCTTTCCTATTAAACTGGGGGCTCCTTGAAAGCAGGAGCTGTTCTTTGTATTCCCAGTGTTTAGCATGGTGCCTAGGTAATGGCAGCCATCCAATAAAAAGTTTCATGACTTAACTTGACTCAACTTAATTTTTTTTAAACCCTTACCTTCTGTCTCAGAATCAACACTGTGTATTGGTTCCAAGGCAGAAAAGGGGGTAAGTCAAGGTAGTGGGAGTTAAGTGACTTGCCCAGGGTCATACAGCTAGGAAGTATCTGAGGTCAAATTTGAACCCAGGACCTTTTGTCCCTCAAAGCATTGAGTCACCCAGCTGTTCGAAGACTCAACTTAATCTTCATAATCACTTCATGAGGTAGGTAGTATAAACATCATTAGTCCCAATATTTAGTTGCAAATGTTTATTATTTTAACCTTAGTTTTCATTGTTAACTCTTATTTGTATCTTATATTTTTTCTCAGATCTTTCCCTCTTCCCTTCCTCAGACATCAAGTCATCCCTTATAACAAAATTTAAAAAAGAAAAGGGGAAAAATTAGTTTAAAACTCCAGTGTACAGATCCATCTTGTTTGACTATATATGCAATATTATACTCCTATGGTCCCTCTCCTCTGCCAAAAGGGTAGAGAAGGTACTAGTTCCATTTTAAAAAGGAAGAAGAGATGTAAAGCCACTTGCCCAAGAACACAGCAAAATGGTTATTCTTCCAACCCAGAGTCCTTGAACTGCAAATCCATTTTTTTTCTCTTCAGATTTCTTCTTTCATAAACTCACTGGATTCAAGTGCTAAGAAGTAAAGCATAATTAAGGGGAATTTATGGTGGACCAACTATAGGGATGAAAAAACCTTTTAACAGTGATTCTAAGATTTATCCAGTTGGTCAAAGAGCACAAACCTTAGTAAGATTTATACAGAGGGTCTTAGAGATCCCAGTAGGTAATTTCATTCTTGGTCACTTACTGCTAACCCAGGGAAGATCTGAGACACTGACCCAGAGGTGAGAGGCACCAGATCTGGTTACCAGTCCCTGCAGCAATCTTGGATTCTCTTCTCTTCCTCCATTCTTTCTGTGACTAATTTCTAAAATCTCTGTAACTGAGAAGGCCCTGGATGAGGTTTCTCACTTTGGGAGGGCTGTGGGTGAAAAGGGGATTGGGGTGGGGGGAAGGGAGAGAGGGAAAAAGACTCCTGTGTCAAATGCCCTCTTCCACAAGGACAGATCTTGAGAGCATCCAGATTGGGTGGCAGGCAGCTGGAGGTGGGGGGCTGGGAAGGCGAAGAGCAATGTTTGGATAATCTTTCTGATGACTGGATGGATTTTTTATCTATGGTGTTAGTGGGACTCAGAAAAGCGAGATATTCTGCTATGAAAAGGCCCAGTGGAGTTATTGCCTTTGGGACCACTTTTGAAAATTCTCATCTGGTGGGCAAATCTCTCATCAGTTCAATCTGGCCAGGAGGGGGGCATCCCAACTAAGGTCTTGCCTGGAGTGGGACCTCCAAACTCATTTATTGGATTGCCTTCATTCCCTGAAAATTATAACAAATGTCCCAAGTCAATGAAAGCAAGGGTCTAGCTTTTGAAATCTCAAGGTAGCCCCAAATATTTAGAAAATACTTTAACCCTTACTTACCATTGGATGAGAGACAAAATAAGAATCTTTGATTGCTTGCTTATTTCCTCAATATTGTTGCTATGCTTATTATTTTAAAGTATTTTTTCAAAGGAGAAAGAGGGATTATTAAACAACACAAGTATTTAAATATAAATTCTGCTTTTTTTAGTTTTAAAAATATTTCTTAATATATTTTGTTTTTACATCATCTACATTTCCTTCTATTCCTTCCCACTCCTTCCAGAGCATCATCCTGTATAATGAAGTTTATTTACTTAAAAAAGGAATAGGATTTTAAAAAACATCTTTATTGATGTCTTTTGTTTTTACAATGGTTGGAAGAGAACAATTTGTTCCAATGGCCATGAAGGCAGCTGAAGCAGACACTAAGGAGTTCCTAGAGCTTGGTAAGACATCTAAGATTCAAGGTTATCCACTGCAGTCTGGGACATTGCCAGTTGCCCTGACTTTTGTTTTGCCACTGGACTTCAATGACTCTGGAAGAGAACATGAAGCTGATGACTATGCTAACTCTGCCTCACTTAAATCCAATTCATGCACAAGTCAAGACATCATTCATGATGTCATTGGTCCTCTTCAAAAGTGAAGAGGAAAAATCCCCCCAAGAACCAGAAAAGAAATTGGAGGATGAGCAACAACATTTCCCATTTAATTCCTTCCTCTATCTCCCAGACATATTCCTTATGATAAAATAGAAAAATTAGGAAATAAGAAAAATAAGATTCATAAAGCAAAACATTGAAAAAATCCAATGTTATAAACAATATTTCACACATATGATCCTCAGAGGTCCTTTTTTTCTTCTCAAATACAAAATTTTAAAAACCTTTACTTTCTGTCTTGGTAAAAACTCTGAGACAGAAGGGCAAGGGCTAGGCAAACAGGATTAAGTGACTTGCTCAGGGTCACACAGCTAGGAAGTTTCAAAGGCCACATTTGAACCCAGGTCCTCCCAACTCTAGGCCTGACTCTCTCCATTGTGCTACCTAGCCATCCCTGAAGCTCCTTATTCAAAGAAACTCAGGGAAATATCTTCACACAAGTCTTCTTTGGGGTCAAACTTGGTCTCTATGATTCTGAAGCATTCAGTTTATTTTGTTTGGAGATGATTGTCCTCTCTATTTACATTGTTACCAGTCATTATGTATATTGTTTTCCCATTTCTGCTTACCTCACTTTGTGTCAGTTCATAAGTCTTTCCATACTTCTTTGTATTGATACTATTCATAATTTCTTACTGCACATATTCAGTTATATTGTGCCATTATTTAGCCATTTCCCAGTTGATGGGTATCTACTTTGTTTATATTTTCTTGCTACCACTAAAAATAATTTTTATCAATATTTTGTCATTGACCTTATTGGGGTATGTAACTAGCCATGAAATCGCTGATCCAAAGTATATAGACTTTGTAGTCACTTTTTAAGCATAATTCTTGATTCCTTTCAGAACAGTTATACCCATTCACATGTACACCAAAAATGCATTAGTGTTCATCATTCTATAGCTACTCTAACCCTGACCATATTTTTTGTCATTCTTGCCAATTTGATGAGTGAGTTGAGTTTTTGTTTTGTTTTGTTTGACATTTCTCTTTATCATTTCTTTTTTTTTCTTTCTCTTATTAGTGATTTGGATCATTTTTTCACAAGGCTATTAATACTTTTACAATTCTTCTGGGAAATGCTTGTTTGTATTTTTTGACTACTTATCTGTTGGGGAAGGATTTTGGATATCACACACACACACATGTAAGTTGTTCATATATTTAAGATATCAACACTTATCAGCCTACTCTCCCCATCCCCATTATTTTCTTTAATATTCAATATCTTTTTTTGTCTCTCCAAATTATTTTTGTCATATATTTTTTAACTCTGCAAAGTATCATTTTGATTGTTTGGCATAGCAAATTTAGAAATTAACTTGAGTGGTATTGCCATTTTTATTAGATTGTCATGGCTTAACCATAAGCATTGGATATTCTTCTAGTTACTCTTTATTTCTTTAAGAAGAGTTTTGTAATCATGTTTATGTAATGATGTTGAATGAGACTTTCCTTTCTGTGATTGTTTTCTAAATTTATTATCATCATATATAGAAATACTGGTGATTTTCATTGGTTACTTTTATAGTCTTCAATTTTATTGAATCTATTATCTCAAATTAGTTTTTTTAAATTAGTCTCCAGCAATCCCTAAGTAGACTATTATGTTATCAATAAACAAGAACAGTTTTGGGCCTATCTTTATGTCTTTAATTTATTTCTCTTGTTTAATTGCTATTGATAGCATTTCTAAAACTATACCAACTGAGAGTGGGAAAATTGGGTCCCCCAGTTTTATGCCTGTGTTTATGAGAAAAGCTTTTATATTTTTGTTACATATATTAGAATATGATTTTAGTAAAATACTTTTTTAATCATTTCTCTATGCCTATATTTTGTAAGACTTTTAGCATAAATGTTGTGAATAATCATGCAATTTTGAATTCTTTGTTTTAAAATATAATTATTCATGTTAATTGATTTCCTATTATTTAATCTTTTCTTGTATACCTAGCTTAAATCTAAATTTATCAGAATAGATGATTTTTTGGGGGGTATACATTGTTATAGTCTTTTGCCAGGATTTTATTTAAAATTGTTGAATATGTTTTCATTTAAAATATTTATTTATTTATTTTATTTAGAATATTTTTCTTTGGTTAACTGATTTCTATTTTTCCCCTCCCCCTCCACCCCCCCCAGTCAGTGAGCAATTCAACTGGGTTTTACATGTATCACTGATCAAGAACTATTTCCATATCATTAATATTTGCAATAGAGTGATCATTTAGAGTCTACATCCCCAATTATATCCCCATCAAACCATGTGATCAATCATATGTTTTTCTTCTGTGTTTCTACTCCCACAGTTCTTCCTCTGAATGTGGATAGCATTCTTTCTCATAAGTCCCTCAGAATTGTTCTGGATTATTGCATTGCTGCTAGTAGAGAAGTCCATTACATTTGATTGTGCCACAGTATGTCAATCTCTGTGTATAAGGTTCTCCTGGTTCTGCTCCTTTTGCTCTGCATAATGAATATGTATTCATTAATGATGGTGGTTTATTGTTGCTTTGCTTTGCTTTATCTTTCATGGGTTTAGGTATGGGGGCTCTGTCTCATAAAAGAAGTTTGGTAGAGTGATTTATTTTTTAAAATAATTTATTTCAAAATAATTATAGATAGTAATTATTCTTTAAAAATGTGAAAATTTTACTAAAAATTCATTTGAAACAAGATATTATTCCCTTTAGTTCCTTCATAGTTAGTTCAAGTTTCTTTTCTATTATTAGATTATTTAATATTTGGTTTTCTGCTACTAATTTTGGTATTTTATATATATCAAGGTAAATTTCTGTTCTTTTTTGATTGGTTCATAATCATGTTTCATGTAGTTATTGTTTCTGTGATTGCTTATTTGGTCTGTTTGTGATTTAGAATTTAAAATAAAATCACATATAAAATGGTAAATCTTATAGGACCAAGTTCTAGAGCTGGAAAGGATCTTGGAAGTCACTTCCAAACCTTACATTTTACGGAAGAAAAAAACAGACCTAGCAATTAGTGATTATTAATATTAACATGATCACTCATGAGTCTCATCAGTATACTTCTTTTAACAAATCAGCCACTAATATTCAATTTATTGAAACTAAAAAGAAAATTCCAATATTTACATAACATTCTATCCATAAACCTGGATCACATCTCCCACCAATTCTCCTAGTGTCTAAGAGGAGAGTAGGTTCAAACTTAAAGTCTTAGAACTTAAAGTAATGTGTGTAGAGACTATATGTGGCCAGAGTTACTCACCCATCTGAAACTTCAGATTTGCTTTCTTCTTTCTGACTTAGGGACTGTCTATAAGTTGTCTGATGAACATAGCATCTATATGAACAAGTATTTCCCCTGCCAAACTCAGCTAAATCACACTATGCTGGACTAACACTTCATAGGGCATATTGTCTCAGTTGAGCAAATCAATGCCTACCTGATTGTTCTACTTTTAAGTTGTTCCTTTGCTCATTTGTACAGAACTTGCAGTATCCAACACTTCTCAGTTTCCATTTTAGTTGTTGTCTTTAGCTGAAATTAGTGTCATATGTATTTATGAAGAGGCCCTGAAGTTTAGCCTAAATTTGACAAAAAATTCTCCAGCATTGCTTCTTTGATTGAATTCTGTTTCTATAGCCTCAGGGATAACAGGTGGCAATACAGAGAAGTCTCCTACCCTCTTCTCTCCTCTCCCTTCTCATCTGCTCTCTTCTCCTCTCATCCCTCCCCTCTCTCCTCTCAGCATCCTCCTCTATCCTCTCCTCTCCCCTCCCCTCCCTTCTCCTTTCCTCTCCTTTCATCTGCTCTCTTTTCCTTTCTTCTACTCTCCTTTTCTTCTCTCCCCCACTCTCCTCTCTTCCACTCTACTCCCCTTTTACCTTGGCTCCTTTCCAGTTTCCTTCTCTTTTCTCTCTTCTCTCCCCTGATCTCCTCTCTTTCTTCTCCTTTTCCTGATTCTGCTTAGCAGTACATAAAGTTACACCATGTCTTTCATTAGACTTGGATCTATTTTTTTACTTCAGTATCTACTTGGTCCATCAACTTTTATGCAAAAGATGTGGTTATTAACCAAAATCTCATTTTCCTTTGTTGTCATCATCAGTTAAAGTATATTTGTCCCATAATTGGATAATAGTTCTGGGGCTCATATTTCTCCAGCTATAACTTCCAAGTTGTCCAATTTTTCACATAAAAGTGAAAATTTGAAGTCCAAATTATGTTCTGCATTTGCACTAAAATCTTTAGCTGTCATATGTAAATTGAGTAACTACCATCTCGAAATTCTGAGACCAACTTGCATCAGACACTGCTGTTGTAGACTGCTGGGGCAGATGGCAGATTTCTGTCCCAAGACAAGTGAAATGTTGAGGGTCATCCTCCATGCTACATAAATAGTCATGCTAAGTCCCCACCTCTCTCCCTTCTAAACCCTAGAAAACAGTAAGTTTATTGAAGGAAAAGACGGTGTTGTTTTTCATAATTGAATCCTTAGGACTGAGCATGGGACCTTACGTATCTTAGGTACAGGAAGTGGATCTGTGATTTCACTGGGACAGAGAGTTCTGGGATGAGGAAACTCCTTTTATCAATGAAGTTCAGTGCCTTTTCTGCAGCTTTTACTATGAGATCTTCAGGTCTTAGAGCAGTGAGAGATTTGTCCCCACACAACCAGTAGCTTCAAGGCAGGATTGAAACCCAGGTCTCCTAGGTTTTGAGGACAGCTTTCTAGCCCTTACCCCATGCGTTTGTGAATTGGGTTGAATCCTTTGTCATTTCTCTGGAGCGTTTTTCTTTTTTCTTTTTAGTCTTTGGATGTCTATAATCATCATCTGTAAGCAGAGCAGTCCATTATCCTATAGAACAATATAAATATAATAGTGGTATATAGCAGCTATGAAACTTTGCTGTAAGGAAGCAGATGGCACTGACCTACTGGCTCTACAGAGAAGAGGTGGAGAGGTCCTTTGGATTCTCACTGTTATGATGGCCTTTGTGAGGCTGACCTTGCCAGTTTGTGGATGTGTTGTCAAGAGAGGCCCCAGTGTCCTGGCCTCATTGTGCCTGTGAAGGGAGCCAGGGATGCAACGTGATGGCATGTGTGACAGGGTGAGGGAAAGAGAGCTTGTTGGCTTGAGTTTCAAGGAGTGTGATTAGATTACTGCTAGAGCTGCCTGTCTGGTAGAGACGGGAGAGCTGTTCTTATTGACCAGGGAGGTAGGAGTAGAACCTCTATACTGGCAGTGGAGATTTCTCCTCTGGAAAAATAGCCAATGAGAAGTGAAACTCTTCCTAATCTTCCTCTCCCCTCCCCTGCCCTCCCCTCTCTTCTCCTCTCCTGTCCCGTCCCCTCTTTCCTCTTTTCTTTGACTCATTTGGGTTTTCTAGATAGACCATCATATCATCGGAGTCTGAAGACTCTTTGCAAGGTACTGTGCTGGATCTTTGTTTCTTCTTTTCTTGTTATTTCCGAGACTGTCCCACAATACGGGTCTATCTGGCAAGTAGAACATGCTTCATCGTTTGGATATTTGGACCCTGGCATGTTTTCATTCCGCACTGGTTTTCATCAGAATGCTTTGGTATTATACAGACACAGTCTATTTTCCTCGTTCTTCTGCTGCCCCTGTTGTTATCTTTTCTTCTAAGCAAATATTTTCTCAGGGTTATTCTCTCAGCATGTTTTATTTTGGAGGTCTCCATGATAAAAGTGGAAATCACAATCACATATATTTAGTAGCCGTTCTATTATTTTAGGCATTGTACCAGTTATATAAAGAGCTCAGCCTTCACTCTCATTTGTAGTCATGGCCACTATCAAACCCTGCATCCCATGAATAATTTCCTTTTTGTCAGAACATGTAAGATGATGGTAATGCACACACATTCATGGGGTGCAGTGGAATGGACCGTGAATTTGAAGGCTAAGCATCTGATTTTGGTATTTATTATATATGTGACCTTGGCTGAGTCATTTCCCCTTATTTAGGCCTTACTTTTCTTATCTGCAAAATAAGGGAATTAGGCTAGATTGCTGTGACTCCTGTGGTACTTCAACTCTTTATGAATATGATTCCTTCAGTGTAGCTACTCCTTCCATCAAACTGGATGGCAAACCCTCCATGCTTTAGCTTTAGTAGGTGGATTTATAACTTTCTGTAGTTTCCAAAAAAGTGCATCCCTTTCTGGCTACCCTTCTGTTAATGAGCCCTTCTAAACTTAGCTAGGCTGGTCTGCAGATGACAGACACAGTCTCTAATTGGGCCTGTACTCAAAGCTGTCCAGCTTTTAATGCCAGAGCCAGTACTCTTCTGGCATGCTCTCTAAGAACCTTGAGTTCAGCCAGGTGTGTGTGTGGGGTGGGGTGGGGTGGCGAATGCCTGCAATCTCTGCCTTCAACACTGTCAGTAGATCTTCAGAAAGACCCCAGGAGGTTAGCCCAATTCTCTTCCTCACAGTTGGAGAAACAAAGTTTTTATAAGTATATGGGAAAAGATTTTGAATGGTCTATGACCAGGGGTAGGTGGGTTGAAACTTGCTGTGTGAGTGAATGAACTTTCTTCCAATCATTCCGTTTACTTGGAGGAATTTCATTTAATACAATGAATACCTATGTCTCTAGTCTTTTGGTTTAATTCTGACTTAATTCCTGACTTTTGATTGGCAGTCAGTGTTTTGATCAATACAGCTATGGCTGAATTGGAATTGGATATGACTGATATATTTCTTTGGGCTGATTCTTTGTGACCATTCTTCTTAGCTTCACAAAAAGTAGAGGAACTAAAAAGACTACTTCCTTTGAACTTGAACCACAGTAATTTAAGACCCTTCTAACTCTCTGACTGGGTTTCAGGCATGTTGGTTCCTCTTAACTTGATTTAGTTTGTCTGCTAATGTGGTTTTTGACTATGAATCAATCAGAATGATTGCATGGTATAGTTAAAGGAAGGCTGGATCTCTCTACTCACAAGAGACTTGAGAACAAATCCTATTTCAGACTCTTAGGAACTCTAAGCCATGGACATGCAATTTTTCATCTCTGACATTGTTTTCTTATCTATAAAATAGAGATTAATGTTGGTGGTACTATGAGATTAAAATGAATATCCAATAACTACAAATATTATATTTTATAAGATTTATTAATAATCACTTGAAGTAGGAAAAAATACAAGAAAAAAGTAAAAACCTGAGTAAAACATGAGAAAAATTCTCTTTCCTGGGACTCACCCCACCTCCACAAACCTCAATAAGGAGAAAAGTGAGAGAGGGCAGAGCTACACAAAATTTATATCCTCCCTACATTAGCATGTTACCTAGGATACCTGGGATGCTGGGAAAGAGAGTCCTTGGGGAGAGATTTCTAATCACACAGTACCTCCCTTTCAGGGTTGTTTTGTGTGTATGTAGAGTAAGGTTTTTGAGATAATCTATGCAAATTTCTTTGCAAACCTTAAAGAATGAAATAGATATAAATAATTAAAAAAACTAAAGTTAAACAATTTGAGATAGATCTGGAAGCAAAATAATGATAAATAAAACCATATTCTCTAGCTTAATTAGTCATTGCAGGAATCAGAGTTCATTCGTTTTTCACAGATATTTTCCTTTTTAATGTTGCTGGTATTTTATAAATTGTTTTCCTGGTTCTGTGCCCTTCACCCTGCTTCATCTCATACAAGTCTTCCTATTCTTCTCTAAAACCATCCATTTCGTTATTTCTTATAGCACAATAACACCTGATTATATTCATATACTATTATTCATGTTCAGCCATTCCCCAATAGATAGGCATCCTATTAGTTTCTGGGTTTTGCTATTACAAAAAGAGTTAGTGACTACTAGAGGTAGTGTTGTTTTGTCTTCTATTTTCAAAGAGGACCAATTATATTACACAGTGATGTCCTGATTTGCCATGAATTGGATTTAAGTGAGACAGAGTTGCACAAAATCATCAGCCTCACTCTCTCCTCCAAAGTCCTCAAAAAACAGTAGCATGACAAAAAAATCAAGGTGACCAGTGATGTCCTGGGATACGATGGATGACTTTGGTATCTTTAAGGCCTGATCAAACTCTAAGCACTTGCTTCAGCCATCTTCATGGCCTTGGGAACAAATTGTTCTTATCTGCCTATTCTTCTTAGGGTATTTTCACATGTTTGGGTTAGACATCCTTCTAAATCTCTGCCTGGGTTTGAGGTGTGTTGGTTCCTCTTAACTTGATTTAGCTTGTCTGCTAAGGTGGTTTTTCTGGGGTGCGGATGCTGCACATGCTACAGCTTCTTGGAACCACAGGTGAGGGTTGAGTACTAGTTGGACACCAAAGGTGGAAAAGCAGCCTTGAAAAGGGCTCAGAAATCCCTTACACCAGAAGTGCTAGTCCTTCTTGAAGACCTATATACCCTTACTAGTGGTATTGCTTGGTCAAAGCTTTTTTTGACTTTGTGGGCATGGTTCTAGATTGCTTTCCAAAATTACTGGATCAATTCATATAGCCACCAACAGTGAATTAATGTGTCTTTTTTCACACAACCCCTCCAACAACATTGCTAATTTGATGGGTGTGAGTTGGAAGCTCAGAATTCCTTTGCTTTGCATTTCTTAAATTTTGTTTTGAAGTATTGGAGGCTTTAAAATATGATTGGTGGTAGCTTAGATTTCTTCATTTTAAGTTGCCTATTTATAACCTTTGACCATTTTCCTTATCTCTCAGAATATATATTAGAATAAGACTTTATTTATTTATTTTAGAATCAGTCTTTTATCAGCAAAACTTACTGCAAAGATTTTTCTCCCAGTTACTTGTTTTCTTTCTTATTTTTAGCTTCTTGTGTTTTTTGGGCAACATTAAAAACTTTTTAGTTAAAGCTTTCCATTTTATCTTCAGTGTGTTTTATTCATCTTTTCAGACAAAATGTTTTCCCTACCTTTGTCTTGGAGCAGTCATTGTGGTTCCAACATCATTAGGCAGCATCTCTGTTTATTGTCCCTAGACAACATCCTTAACTGTTAACATCGAAGTCCATTTTTAGAGCAGCTTCTGTTCAGTGTTTGGGAGAGCCCCTTTTGAAGCAGTTGTGGTGTAGTAAAAAGGGTGCTGGATCTGGAATCAGAAGACCTGGATTTCATTCCTCCATTTTCCCAGTTACTAGCAATATGATGTTGGGAAAATAACTTTCTCTCTGAGCCTCGGTTTCCTTCCCTGGAAAAAGAGGAGATTGGATTATAGATTCTATATGTTTCCATTTAATTCTAAATGGACAATGCCTAGCAAAGTGTCTGGTGTGTAGTGGGAAAGTAATAAGTACTTGTTGATTGCTTAAATGTTTTAACAGATCTGGGCTGGAATCGAGAAGCTCTGTTACTTTGTGCTCATGTGTCCTTGGCCTCCCCAAATTGCCCCCCCCCCCAACTTGGCCCTTCCTTGTGTTTTAGTTTTATCATATGTTACAAAGGAAAAATAAGATATTGCCTGTCACATCAGATTGTTATGGGAAAAGAATTTTTCGAATCCTAAAGCACTTCATAAATATGACTTATTAAGGTTGTTAGGTTTCTGACTAATCAGAAGGGATTTTTGACTTCTGAGGCTCACTTGGGGAGACAGCAGGGAGTGTGTAGAAAGACATGCCTGGCAGCAGGGAATGGATAGGCTCCTCAAAGAGCAGCCAGTGCAGAAGGAGCCACCAAGCTGTTTGCACCATCTTAATTAGCACTCATTAAGTGCTTTGTTTGAACAAAAGGTTTGAAGTTACCAAAAGCCAGAAGCTTCTCACACCAACTCTGGAGCCAGGGCAGCCCCTGTAGGCTGTTCCTTCCAAGAGATAGATATTTTGGACTCTTAGCATAGACAAAATTTGAGAACGATGCTGCAAAATCATTGGATCTGTTACAGGGAAACTACTAAGTCAGAAAGAATGTAGAAGAGGAGTTTAAAAACCCTCCTCCCCCCTTGGACTATGGACTTCCTGTTAACAATGTCAAACTGATGGGGATGATGGAAATCATTTAGGATGGTGGAGATGATGGTAGTGATTTGGATTTTTCCTTTGGATAATATTAATATTGGCAACAATATCTGCTATTTATATTCTATTTTAAGAGCTTTAAAAGTATTTTAATACCTTTTGTTTTTAGATCACTTTCAATTATGAATATACCCCCCCCCTCAGATAACTATCTCTTCTAACAAAGAAAAAAAAAGCTCAGTAAAACTAATGTGATAATTATTACCTACAGACTCCACTTAACGTTTTAAGGTTCATAAAATGATTTACATACATACTTGTCTCTTTTGAGTCTCACAACAACATGTTTAAGGTAGATCCTACAGTCATTTATTACTCCAATTTTAAAGCTGAAAGGCTGATTTCCTGAAGGTTATCCTATTGTCCTCTGCCTGCAGAAGACGAATTCTGGAGTATTATATTGTATATTATGTATTACTTTTAAAAATAATAATCAGCTGGAATGTATTCAGAGGAGGGTGACTGTGATGGTAAGAGAACTGGAGGCAAAGTCATGGATGATTCAATTGGGTGACATCAGCATCTGGGCTGTTCAACAAAGAAGACCTTCTATCTCATTGCTCCAGGTATTTTCTCTGCGTGTTCCCCATGCCTGGAACACTTTTACTCCTCTTCTTTACCTACTAGCTTTTCTTGACTTCTTTTAAGTTCCAACCCAAATTCCACCTACCATAGGAAGCCTTTTCCAACTACCCTAATTCCAATGCCTTCCCTCTGTTAATTATTTCCTATTTATTCAGTATATAACTTGTTTGTATATTCAGGTATCCCTTCCACATCTCAGCGGTTAGGGGACATGGTGGTCCTGAGATCTGGAAAATCTAGCAAAATATTTTGACTCTCTGCTCATACCAGAGAAGAAGTCTTAATTTTTAAAATTTTCTTTTAGGGGATGTTTATTATATATATATATGTATATATATATACATATATATGGTATTAGAAGACAAAATAGATTGATATTATATAATATTCTACATATATTTTATGCATTTCTGAATTTCTCAGCCTTTTCTGTGTCATCTGCTGGCCTTTGAGTGTAGTCTCCCTCTTCCACAAAACTCCTCCCCCAATTTTCATTAAATTTCTTATGCCTCCTCAAAACTTTGATGGGGAAAGTTGCTGTGTGGAAGGAATACTTGTGTTTGTCTGTCTTGTTGTCCTCATCAGATTGTGAACTCCTCAAGGCAAGGACTATCTTTTGTCTCTTTTTGTATCCCCATCACTTAGCACAACATAGTAGGTGCTTACTAAATGTTGATTGATTGATTGACTGATGAGGTTCAGCTGCAAAACCTGAGGATGCTTGATGTGAATGAAAGAACATCATGTAGTCAGTGCCTGCCAGCATCTGAAAAGCTATCTTAGGGGAATCCAGTTAAATTTAATAGTTAGTTAAGTGCTTTCTATGTAGAAGATGCTGTTTTGGTTGCTGGAGATACAAGACGAAAAAATAAATGAGTTCCCATCCACAAAAGGTTTATAATCTACTAAGGAAGATTCAATTTGGGGATTAGATTTGTACTACTTGGCTATAGAGGACAGAACTAGGTTCAGTGAAGTATAATTTTCAGGAAGATATTTTGCCTTGGTGTAAGGAAAATTTTGGAATAACTAGAGTTCTCCACTGATGGCATGTGAGGTAGCAAACACTCTATCCATAGAGGTTTTTAAGCAGAGACTAGTTGGAAGGGTAGGGGGAAGGAGGGAGAATGGAATCTGTTCAAAGGATTGACCGTGAAGGAGGTGGTCCAGACAGGTGCAAAAGAAGGCATATGTTGTCAGAAATGGCGAATGTGGTGATTTGTTTCATTTTACTGAACTTTGTACCAGAGAGACTTATCGTGTTTTTTTTTTTTTTTTGGGGAGGGGGGAGAGGGGAGGAATAGTCATTGTTGGAAAGTAAAAGTGTTTTTTTTGGGGGGGGCATCAAAAAAGAAAAAAAAAACACAAACAGAAAATGAATTTCTGACTCCAGGCAAGTGTGTCATTTGTTGGAAGGTAGTAAAGGGGAGATGGTAAGGAATGGGTTGGAGGAGATGGCTTCTTAAGCCCTTGGCTGATTCTGAGTAGATATAATTTAAGGCCACTAAGTTTTTCTTCATATGGCACAGGCTCTGAAACCATCATGATCACCCTACTCTAGTGAGAAGTGTGTGAGAAGCTTCGAACTTCCAGGGTTTAAAAAAAATCCCTTTCCTAGCCCAGCATAAGCCCACTTCTCTCCACCTCCCTCCCCGCAGCAAGTTTTCACTCCTATAGTTTTATACCTACTTACATTCTCAGCCCAGGCCACCCAGAGGCAGTGGGGTTGCTGATGGCTGATGGGGCAGCCCCACCAGCTGTTCTTACCAAATTCCCTGGGATTCAAGGCCGGGCGCTGGGTGATTACACTGCTGTTATCTGGGATTAGCTATTTTCGCTCCCTGTATTTATATCATGGAAGCTGCAGCGTGATGCTTCCAGATGCCAACATGGGCGAGCTGCTCCTTCCTTCTGGACTCACCTGCCACTCAGCGAAAGCCATGCAACTCTGCACTTGGCTGGGGACCAGGCACCGTCCGCCCCCCTCAATCAGCACTACACTCTCAGACCTCCGGGGTCTCCAGCGGAGAGAGCGAAGGAGACTACTTAACAGTAACAGGCAAAGACCGGCCTCAGGCTTGGGGGCGGGGGGTAGGGCCCGGGTGAGGGTTGGCAGCTTTCCCTAGAGAAGACGCCTGTCATTTCTCTAATCCTCTGAAGCCTTCGAGTCTAGGCGCTCTGTTGGCTCCTCTCCCCATTCCCCACCTTCTCTCTTCTCCAGCCCCACCCCCACCTCCCCAAGTTAAACAGGAGCAGTGCCACTGACTTCTCCTTTTAGAGCGGCGCAGGAATGTTCCAAGTGCCAGGGAGGCGGGCGGCGAGGTGCGGCAGGTTTCAAAGTGCCCGCTATCGGGTTTGATTTTTTTGCCCAGGGTGGGGCTTCCCCATTCCCCTGGGGCGAGAGGAAGGGATGCCTGATCCTTTCTGGGAGAATTGAAAACATCCCCCTCCATTACCAATAATTGCATTGTCTGCCCTTCTTCCCCCATCAATCAAGAAGCATTTCTTCTATTATGTGCCCCAAAGGGGAGCAAAGTGTTAAGAATGCAGACTGAAAATAAAAGAACCTGTCCTCAGAGAGGGAAATTTTGTATATTCAGAGGCAAAATCAAGATATGAAGGCTGTAGGCGTTTATAAACTACATAACACTTCTTATACATTAAAAAAACAAAAACAACGAACTTGACAAGCTTCAATAAACACGAACATTTCCATTTATATAGACAGTTGTATATGAAAACCTGACTATTACATCGGATTTTTAGGTATTATTTTTATTTGAAGGTATCATGGGATAATAGGTCTTGCAGCCAGGAGGACTTGGGTTTGTGTTTCACCAGTGACACATACAGGCTGAATAACTCCAGACAAGTCACAGCCATATATCACACTAATCAGCAAAGACTATAAAAGTTGCAGAGAAGGTGCTAATTGAATCGACATAAGGAGTTTCCTCTAATGGGAGTCACAGGTCCAGTCTTAGTCCTATATTAAATTTTATGACAGTAGAGACTGCCTTGTTTGCTTGTGTTTCCTCCCCCCCACCCAAGTTTAAAATCAAAATTAGTTTCATTGTTACTCTTTTCTTTTTTGTTTTTGTATCATGCTACTATTTTCACCTACCCATCTCTATATATTATTCCATTTTTAAGAGTTACTTTGATCTTGGTTTAAATGGAAGGAATCTTTTGAAGGCACAGGACTGGGAAGTTCTTCCCACCTTTAAAGTCTAGAGATAAAATTCCTGTTCAGTTCTCCCCCACCCAGTGAAGTTGAAGTAGAGGTAGAACTTGCATTAAGAATGATATGAAGGAGTTTGAGATCATATTCTAGCCTCAACCATGTCATTTCACTTAAAAATATTATTTTGTATTGATCTTTTCTTTTTAGTTCTTCATTTAAAAAGATATTCCTCTCCTCCCTCCTACATGCCACGCCATTCCTTCAAAAAAATATTTAAAAAGAATGAAAGGAAAAAAGAAACAAAGTAAATCAGATCAACTTTCTGATAGTATTTGTAATATTCTACATCTATCATCTGCCAACTCTGCAAAGAAGGATAGTGATGATTCTTCTTTGGGGACAATCAGTGTTCTGTTTTTGATATTGTTCTTCCAGTTTTCGTGGATGTGGTCCTTATGTATATTGTTCTCCTGGTTCTCTTTACTTCTGCATCTGTTCATATGTCCCTTCACTTCTGGCAATTGTTCATATTCATGTTTTTTTCTTTTGTACCAGTTTACTTAGCCATTTGTCAATCAGTAGTATTCTATTTGCTTCCAATTTCATGCATTGGTTTGCTATTTAAAATACATTTTGATACATTACTCAACAACTATTTAAACCCCCATAATTTTATAGAAAAGGAATCTTCCTTTGCCTTCAATCCAAATAGCACTCAACCAGAAGCTGTAATTTTTAAAACTAAACAGTGATGTAAAGCATATATTAATTAATTAATTAATTCATTCAAGAAATATTTATCAAGTGTCATTTTTGTGTGGAACTCTGTGCTGGATGTTGGGGATGAAATAGATTTTTAGATAAACTTTTGTTATAAAGGATGGCTCTCAGCCAGGGGGTGGGAAATACCTTGGGAAATGTAGGTGAAACAGAAAAAATATCAATAAAATCTATTTTTTAAAACAGAGAGGCACAAATCACATGCTATGTCAAGTACTCAGGACTAGGAAAGATTTGTTGAAACAGAAAATAGCTCTGGATTTAGTGTTGAGGGACCTGGATTCCTCTTCAACTTTTGAGGCCTCTACTGACTTCATTTGTAAAACAGAAAGGTTGGAGTAAATGATATCTAAAGTCTTTCACAATTTTAAATCTATTTTATTCCATGGTGTTTGAGGGTGCAGCCAGGTGGTGCAGTGGATAGAATGCCAAGGCTGAAGTTAGGAAGACCTAAGTTCAAATCTTGCCTCAGATACTAACTAGCCCAGTAACCCTGGACAAGTTACTTAACCCTCCTTACCTCGGTTCTTCATAAGGAAATGACAAACTCCTCTAATATCTGCCAAGAAAACCCCAAGTGGGGACACACAGAGTCGAATATGATTGATCAACAAATGAATCTGGGGTTGGGCTTTAATTGATGTGTTTCACTGATGATTCATTTTGCAGAATTTGTTTTTGTTGACCATCTGGTGGGACATGGAAATAGTGTGAATAATCATGACACTCATTCAAACATATACTGGGATGAGGTAACACACATTTTCTTTTAGTTTTCACAGACAATTTCTGCTACTCAAGTAAGCTGATGATATTCATTAAAATCCACTGACAAATATTGAGGACTGACTGACACCCAGTCTTCCTAGGTACTCTTGAGGTTGATTATAGAAAAAAACGTAAGACAGTGTGTGTCATTGTCCTTAAGGAGTTTATGATCTCCTAGACATGAATGGAGATTGTAGTGGAGCATAATACTATAGAGCAGATAAATATAAAAATGTTTGGTGAACAGCAGTGTGGTCCATTAAAGACACTCTGGATATGAAGCCCAACGACTTCTGTAAGTTATTATTATTTTTAAACCTTTACCTTTTTTCGTAGAATCAATAGGTTAGGTAGTTGGGGTCAAATGATTCTCCCAAGATCACACAGCTGGGGAGTGTCTGGAGCTAAACTTGAACCCAGGACCTCCTATCTCTAAGCCTGACTCTCTATCCAATGAGCCATGGAGTTACCCCAATTTATGTGGGTTGTAAGGCCCCTTCCAGTTCTAATCTTTGTGATGCCACCACTGAGACTTAAGTTTGATTCTAGCTCTGTTTTTACTCTGGGACCTTGGGCCAGTTATCTCATGGAAACACAGCAGCATGAGCAATAGATTCAGAACCAGAGAAGGGGAAGATCTGAATCCTGGCTTTTTTGCTCCTTGCAACTAAAAACCCAATCACTTTCTGCTTCTGGATTTGTTTTTACCTCTGTAAAATGGGGAATTGGTCTAAAAGATCTCTAAGGTCTAAATCCCCAAATCCTATCATTATGTAGAGTAACAAAAGAACGTTAAATTTCTTCTTCCTTGCAAAGATCTTGACTGCCTCTTACTCTGGCCCCCCAAAACTGCTGGCTGCCTTTTTCATGGAGCTCCAGGCCCCCTGCTGGCTTTTGGAGACAGGGACAATTGAAATAGCAACTGAACTGAAAATGTTTGCAAGTGCCTTAGGTATGTCTTGGTTGGATGTCGAGTACCTCACAAGCAGGAAGACACATGGACCACAGGGCCAGGACTGAGGGTTCCAGCAATGTCCACTATATGTGACAAATTTTTGTTCGGGCACAAAAGTACATATCGGAGTCCATCATGTCAAACAAGTCCATTTATTGCCTATTCTGGATTTTGTGTAGGGTCTGGATACAGGGATATGACACATCCCTTAAACTCCAGTAGCTGTAGGTGGTGTGGTATGAAATAATACCTTCTAGAACAGAAGCCAGAGCCAAGCCTTTATTGTATTCTATTCAGATGGCAAATATGGAGGGGAGGAGGGGAGGAGAATGTTTACTCGAGGAAGGTAAGACTGTGGCATAGTAGGAAAAAAAAATCCTGGATCTGGGGTCTGAGAATCCGGGTTTGAAACACAGTGCTTCTGTTTAACTGCCACTTCTCTGGGCTTCAGTTTTTCATCTATAAAGAGTGTATGTGTGCAGATTAACTGTTCTCCAAAGTTTTTATCTCTATCTCTAAATCCAATATGAAATAAAATAATAGCCAGCTCACCACCTTACATCAAGTGCCCCAAATTCACAAGATTTTTTTTTTGTTTGCAGTGCTTTACTTTTACTTTTTTCTTTTTCTTCCCTAGTTTTACTTCTTTCTTCTTCCTCCCTCCTTTCCCTCCTCTTCAAATGAGCCATGAGCATTATTTGCTTTTAGGTCACAATGCTATTCTTTTTAAAATTACAATTTATTTTAGTGTTCTTAATATGTAACATAGTATAATATATAAGATAATATATATGATTTGTTATAAATATGTAATATTTATATGTAATATAAATAAATTATACTAAATATGTTTATCTGAGAGAAATAAATTCTCATATTAGCTATGTACAAAAATCTGTCTCATTCTTTTACTCCCTTCTTTCCCACCCCTTGCTGTGCTCCCTAAGAAGACAGGTAATCTGATGTAGGTTATACAGATATTAATATATAATACATAATTCCCTGTTTGTCATGTTGTGAAACAAGACACATATTATACTATATTATAGAAAATGTGCTAATATTTAATATTATTAATAAAATGTAACTATTATAAATAATAAAATACAAATTATAATTAAATTCATGGAGAAAATGAAGTGAAGAATGGTATGTTTCCATCTGCATTAAGCTTGCATCTTTGCAGAGCTCCCAAAATGCTTTATTCAGATTTATTTTCTTTGAGCTAGATAGAAGAGTGAATATTATCATTTCTCTCTTACAGATGATGAAGCTGAAATTCAGACATTTGCCTGGACTAATATAGCCAGTAAGTATGTCAGAGTCAGAGTTCAGAACCAGATGTTGAGATTCCAAGATCAGGCTTCTTTCCTTGATAGTACAGTTATTTCTCAGTAGAAGTATCCTGTCAAATCAAGGGAGGTACTGTTACTCTCTGCTGATGAAATCACATCTGGCCAGTTCTTTTGATGACATTTTTTTGTTTTTAAAACCCATACCTTCTGTCTTGGAGTCAATACTGTATATTGGCTCCAAGGCAGAAGAGCAGTAAAGGCTAGGCAATGGGGGTCAAGTGACTTGCTCAGGGTCACACAGCTGGGAAGTGTCTGAGGCCAAATTTGAACCCAGGACCTCCCATCTCTAGGACTGGCTCTCAATCCACTGAGCTACCCAGCTGCCCCCCTTTTGATGACATTTTAAGAAGGACACTGATACTACTGATATTAGCTAGCTTTTATATAATGCTTTGAGTTTTGTGAAAAACTACACATATGCCCACCCATTTAATTCTCAACCCTGTGAGGTAGGTGCTATTATTGTCTCTATTTTCCATATGAGGAAATGGAGGCACAGAGAGGTAAAATGACTTGCCCAGGGTCACATAGTTAGGGAGAATCTGAAGCAAAACTTGAATTCAACTTTTCCTACTTCCAGGACTTCAGCTTATTCATTCATTCATTCATTCATTCATTCATTCATTCATTCATTCATTCATTCACTTATTTATTTATTTATTTATTTATTTATTTAAAACCCTTACCTTGTCTTGGAGTCAATACTGTGTATTGGCTCCAAGGCAGAAGAGTGGTAAGGGCTAGGCAATGGGGGTCAAGTGACTTGCCCAGGGTCACACAGCTAGGAAGTGTCTGAGGCCAGATTTGAACCTAGGACCTCCCATCTCTAGGCTTGGTTCTCAATCCACTGAGCTACCCAGCTGCCCCCCAGCTTATTTATTGTATCACATCACTTCTTAGGTGATAGGATAGAACTCATCCAAAGGAGACAAAATAACATTCAGAGGAGGAATCCAAAATCATGTTATATGAGGAATAGTTGAAGGAACTGAGAATGTTCAATTTAGAGAAAAGGATACCTGTAGGGTACATGATAGCTGTCTTCAAATATTAGAAAGGCTGTCATGGTGGAAGAAAGATTGAACTTGTTCTGGATAGTTCCAGAGGGAAAATCTTGGGTCAACAGGTAGAAGTTAAAGGGGGGGGGGCAGATTTCCTCCTGATATAAGGCAAGCTAGAGTTTGAGGGCAGTTTGGTGGTGCAGTGGATAGAGTGCCAGCCCTGGTGTCAGGAAGAATCTTCTTCCTGAGTTCAAATCCAGCCTTAGACACTAGTTTTGTGACCATGGATAAGTTACTTAGCCCTATTGGCCTCAGTTTCTTCATCTGAAAAATGAGCTGGAGAAGGCAAACCATTCTAGTATCTTTGCCAAGAAAATCCCAAAGGGGGTCATGAAGTCATATACAACTGAACAACGAAACAGTTTGAGAGTCAGACACTACAAGGGAAAAGTTGAAAGAACTCCCTTCCCCTAAACTGAACCCATCTTCATCTTAGCCCAAAGCAGTTATATATTACTGGATGGAGAGTTGACCTATGAGTCAATAAACCCTAGGTTCAAACACTGAGAGATGGCACTAACAGGACATTCTCTAAGGTTAAGGTTCCTTCCAATCCTAAGAACCATGTTTTCCATTTCACAAAAAAGGAACTGCAAACAAATGTATAACATTACAGTTTTTTCCCAATTCCTTTTTTCTATCTCCCCTTACCCCCTGCTATGCATGGCTATTTCATCAATCTTCTACATCCCTGTCTGTCATCTTTTTTATATATGGCTTTGCTCATCTCATTTCTCTATACAGAATCATGGAACCAGAGCATCTTGGACCCAGAAGGGAACTTAGAAAGTCCTAACTCAAGCCCTATTTGAAACATAAATCCTCCCCATAGCATCCCCACTAAAATATCACCAATCATGAATGAGAGAGCTCATCCATCATCATGGAGAGTTCAACTGACAGAACTCTTTGCCTATCAAGAAAACCCATTCTACTTTTAAACAGCTCTCCCTGTTAGGAAGATTTTCCTTATATCAAGCAGTAACCTGCTTCCCTGGAACCCTTATCCATAGTCTAGTTCTGACTTCTGGGGCCAATTAATCAGGCAATTAACAGGAGTGTATTAAATGTCTATTCTGCACCAGTTATTGTGCTGGTGCAGGGAATACAAAGACACAAAATGAAGCAGTCCTTGCATTTTGATTTTTTATGTAAAAACAAATTTTAATATCCACTAGAAATTTTTGAGCTCCAAATTCCCTTCTTTCCTCATTCACCTCTCTCCTCCTTTGGAAGGCAAACAATTTGATAGAGATTATACATGCACAGTCATATTTCCATATTAGACATTTTGAAAAACAAGAGACTAAAATATCTCCATAACAACAACAAAGCCCCAGAAAAATCATTTGAAGTTTTATTCAACAATTATCTATAAAATGCCCTTTATGCACAAGATGCTATCTAATTCAGGGACCATTAATACATGTGTATGTATATTTTAATTTTTACTCTTTTTCAATAAAATTTGTTTCCTTTTTAATCTTCTACTTTTTTTTGGTGCATTTTAAACTTTTTTTTTTTGAGAAGGGGTCTATAGGATTTGCCAGATTGTCAAAGTAGCCCAGGACATAGAAAAAGGATTGGAATTTAATCTCTCTTGTACATAGTGACTCTTTAATTATTTA